>NC_141691.1:1211600894-1212161693 GCF_964263255.1 Lissotriton vulgaris
TTGGTCAAAACAAGCCCAGAGGTAATAAGTGGAAAGAAATGGTTTTCTAACAAAAAAGACTTCCACAAATGTATCTCATGTAGGGCATGCAAATTTGGGGTGAACACCTCGGAATTTTGTTCAGTTTTTAGCCCTACACCCATTCAGATCAAAGAGTTATACACATGCCGCACAGAATTTGCGGTATATGTATTAGAGTGCTCCTGCGGGTTAAAATACGTGGGTAGCACCAAGTTGCTGGCATTCAATCGCATCCTTCAACACCTGAGCGCGATTGTTAATTCAGATGTGACCTATCCAGTTGCCCGCCACTTTGAATTGGTTCATGCCAAAGACCTCAATCATTTGAAATATTTCATTATTGACGCTGTGCCCAAGAACATATGGGGAGGGGACCGTGAAAGACAATTGAGGCAATTAGAAAGCAAGAACATTGTGCTTCTAGATACCAGAAACACCAATGGGTTGAACAGGGGGGGGGGAGGACCTTCAGGCTTTCCTTTGAGGGGCCTTTGATCTTTCTTCAATATAGCCTGCCTCAAGGGTCTCAGTACATCTTAGCAAGGTGATGACCTAGGTCTCTGATAAATATGAGAAACTTAGATAATGCATACTAAGCTAGTCCCCCACACATAGAGAACTTATCAATGATGGAGTTAGAACACTTAAGGTCTACAAGGTTTTTCCCGTATAGATTTATATTGCATTTACCTTATACTCTTGCTTTTCTTATTTAGTACGTTTGCCCCTTTTTGAATTATTTAGATAGCAGTAGTACTGCAATGTAGTAGGTGTGGGTTCTTAATTCCGGTTATGCATATACATCTATAAAGATTATCTTTAACAGAGGATGGTACATATTCATTCAGTCACTATGGCTGAAGTAATGTTTTCATGATCTGCATCCGCCTACTAGTGTTTACAACTGTACATATATGAATTTGAATATGCACTTTATTATTTATTGCACTTGCACTTCATTTTGATGTAAAGCACGGGTTCATTTTCAATGACCTGGAATAAGAGATAGCGTTTACAATTGTGGAGGGATGTGGCTAGATGATTGTCATTGTACCGGCAGCGTTCCCTTTAAATAGAAAAAAGTCTATTATTAGGTACTCTAATATGAGCGCACAGATTGTGTCTAACGTTTGTTATGACTGACCACCAGAATTACGTGATCCGTTTGTAGGAATCCACCACAGTGATTACATTAATAATATTTATTGGGATATTAAGTTTTTATATTTTGAACCATTAATGAATTTGTTCTCTTTTCCCTCATGTAAACCATCAGGTCTTGAAGTATTTTGTCTATGTTAATGAACCAGGTGCTTGTTGTCAATCTTAATTTGCACAGTATTTAAACACTCCCATTGGTAATTTGATGCCATGTGATCAAGGCTGTTGTAATACAGCCGAAACGCGTCATGCTGGTGGACACGGGGAAAATAAACCACTAGATATCTACAAACGCTTTGTGTCTGAGTGTTCCGTACCTGGGTATAACACAGCGCTGAAGGCTGGGGTTACAGGACTTTGAATCGATATATATATGTATATACAGAGAGAGAGAGATATATATAGATATATATAGAGAGATATATATAGATATATATAGATATATCCACCTCGGTTTCTTATGCCAGAAATCGCAGCGCTCTGTCACTGGTTCGATTTAAATCCAAGACCAAATCTCCCGACTGGGAGAAAAACGGGACAAACTCACGTTTGTCTTTTCTTTTGTGCTTTTTATTTCACACCTCACGGCATGGATTTTGTTAGGCAGGCATAAATCAACGGGATTCGGGATAGCCTATCCCTTGTTCACAATCAATCTGGCCATAGGCTTTCCATACCAATATAGTGAATTACATTATTACATCACTTCCTGTTTGGGATTATTTTGGCCCTTAGCCTTCTGGATGTTGTAGTTTTTGCAATTTTTAAAATATTTTTTTATGTGTATATTTTTATAAAAACCTTTTAGCAAAACGAAACATGCACCATATTTAAAGGCAATAATCGAACATTATATAACCAGTGAAAACACCCTTTTCCCCCCATTGTGATATTATTTTTATCCCAATATATGCTTGCACATTTCCTTGGGGCTTTCAATGTTTCCAACTCACAAGTGGATATAAAGCTCTTCTGACTGATTAAGGCCAAACGGATGCAGTATTCTCAATTTCAAAATGTAACCGGATTCCTTTTGGCACAACAGTTTCTCTCGGTCTCCGCCTCGATCTTTTTTTGGAACCGTGTCAATGCCATAGAATTTAAGTTGTTTCCAGTCATTTTGGTGGTAAAGCTCCATATGTTTAGCCCACTCTGCCTGAACTGGGGTGGCAGAGTGGGCTAAAGAATGGTGATGGATTAAACCCAGATCTGTTGAATGGATGTGAGTGTTTGATTGGTTCAGATGCTCCGTCCATCACCACCCCCTTTTGTACCGCTTTGTTCGCCATAAGTTGGTAGGGTATGCTCAGACGTGAGTCCCTTGCTCACTTTGCCACTGGATTCAAGCAAGCAGGGCTGAAGAAGGCTGAAATGCTAGAAACCAGTCCTCGGAAGCTTGTATCCGGTCCATGGAAGGCATGGCTTGGCAGTTAGGGCTGGACTGTTCCCATGAGGCACAGGGTCAGACTGATTTGCATATGGTCATGTCTGAACTGGGGTGGCAGAGTGGGCTAAAGAATGGTGATGGATTAAACCCAGATCTGTTGACTGGGTGTGAGTGTTTGATTGGTTCAGATGCTCCGTCCATCACCACCCCCTTTTGTACCGCTTTGTTCGCCATAAGTTGGCAGGGTATGCTCAGACGTGAGTCCCTTGCTCACTTTGCCACTGGATTCAAGCAAGCCGGGCTGAAGACGGCTGTAATGCCAGAAACCGGTCCTGGGAAGCTTGATTCCGGTCCAGGGAAGGCATGGCTTGGCAGTTAGGGCTGGACTGTTCCCATGAGGCACAGGGTCAGACTGATTTGCATATGGCCATGTCTGCACTGGGGTGGCAGAGTGGGCTAAAGAACGGTGATGGATTAAACCCAGATCTGTTGACTGGGTGTGAGTGTTTAATTGGTTCAGATGCTCCGTCAATCACCACCCCCTTTTGTACTGTTTCATGACAGATAGGAAATTACAAAACAGGATCAGATTTCCTTAAATACAGGCATAAGTTAACATATATTTGTAGTATAAAGCTAATATGCAACTATGGGTGTAGTGTTATGTTATATGTGGCTGTTTAATTTTCTAAAAGGCAACAGGCAACCACGTATGATTGCACGTCTAAAAGTTAAATAAATGTGGAAATATACAATTTTACGACTCAATTTATTCTAAAAAAACAAAATAAATATGGATAAATACCATTAAGAGGGACAAAAAATAAATATGGATAAATACAGATGGAAATGATAAAAAATAAATACCATAAAACCGGGAGCGCGAAGAGATACATGTCGTGGACTCAAGAGTAGAGTGGGGCAAAAATCTGATGATCTTGGTTTAAAACAGCAGCGGTCTTCTTATATAAATAGTCTAAATTGATTTACATTTTCTGTAGGTGTTTGAATCTTTGGAACTTACCCACAGATTTTCTATCTTGGCTTGAATTTTGATACAGGGAGAAAGAAGGAATGCACGGGGCCAAGGAAGCAAACCTGGAGGAGCAACTAATAAAAATCTAGCAATACTCCAGGCACCGACTGAAGAGCTCATTAATTTTATTGACAGTTGAACAGGGATGGCGGTTTCACTGAGCAGCTGACACCTACACAGTTAGTCTACGCAATATGCCACACTAACAATACCTATAAAGACATTAACAATACCTATTTGTGGTGTGTTGCACTGCATCACTAGCGACATCTCTGTGAAATACTCCCTCCCTTTTATGCCATTCTTAACAAGTCAATTTTAAGCATAAAACTGAAGGACTGCATTAACTACATTTTCTAAAATGAAAATGACCTCTCCCCATTGAGGAGCAATCAAACTTCTACTGATCTTCTCATCATGAAGACTTACCACCTGATCATACTCCCAGAGCTGATTGCCCTTCAGGTGGTGGCACTTGAGCATTGTAACTGGACCATTAAGTTTAGAGACATCCAAGCATAGATCATCTGTCCGAATTTCCTTGTTGGCGGTATATGAAAACACCTAAAATAAAACACACAATATGAGCAATACTGTAGCAGTGCATTCAATTGCAAAGAGAACAGAGAATGAGCTATGATCAAATTCAACAAACAATAGGGTGAAAATGCAAGTTAAGTGTTCCAGTAGCTTGTATCCGTATTAATCAATGTACTCTGCTAGCATATTTTGAGTAGTTTTTCCAGTTCTGCACCTGTAGCTAACAGGAGGCAACTGCACTTTCGATACAAGACCAGGGGGGTTCTGCGATGTAGCCTAACCGCTAGGGCGATCAACTTCAAATCTGGGGAACTGGGTTCAAGTCTCAGCAACAACGCTTAACCTCCTGTGATTCTGGGCAAATCACTTAATTTCCCCATGCGTAACAAAAATATGAATGTGTCCTTATGTAACGCAACGGGTGCTCATGTAAAGCGCACTGATACCTTCGGGTAAAGTTTGCGTTATATAAAACTCAGGCCCAAAAAAGTGTATGTATGTTTGTATGTGTATATATATATATATATATATATATATATATATAAATGTATTACAGCACTCCGGGTCCACTTTTTTTCTTTGCTCGAAAAAACCAAAGTCGAGGCCCCAATGCAATTCACAGTGCTTCAGGTTTTATTTGGCACATAAAACCTGAAGCACTGTGAACTGCATTGGGGCCTCGACTCTGGTTTTTTCGAGCTAAGAAAAAAAGTGGACCAGGAGTGCTGTATAATACTTAGGGGCTGGCGAACCCCGTCGAGTGCCCGCTGTCTCAAGCCGCAGAAGCAAGCCATTGGAGTGTGTGTGTATATATATATATATATATATATATATATATCCAAGAAAACGCTGTCTCTCTTTCCTCACAAGACAACAAGTCGAGGCCCAGTTTGCTTTTTACGTGAATTTATTTAGGCAACAACACCCAACGCGTTTCGCAGCCTTCGCCGCTTGCTCACTCGTGAGCAAGCGGCGAAGGCTGCGAAACGCGTTGGGTGTTGTTGCCTAAATAAATTCACTTAAAAAGAAAACTGGGCCTCGACTTGTTGTCTTCTGAGGAAAGAGAGACAGCGTTTTCTTGGATTTACGGGGGTGAGACGAAACCCCGTCGAGGCCCGCCATGGAAAAGAGGCGTAGGCAGATTTTCGTCAAAGCTGTGGTATATATATATATATATATATATATATATATATATATATATATATATATATATTACCTACTGGCAGTCGCCAGTAGGTAGTTATAGTTAGGATTTTTTTCAATGTTAAATCTCAAAATTCTATTTGGAATAACTTTGGCGCCGGTTGACGAATCTGCTTGAAAATTTCCTCAAAATGGCCTCGCGGCGCTCCGCTCCTTCCCTGAAAATGTGGGGGGGATTCGTGAAGCGGGGGCAGAGATAAAAGGGGGGTCCCAAAACGTGTTTTCCCCATGTTGATTTCCATAGGGCGGTCGACCTCACTTTTAGCCCGAACGGCTGAATGGATTTCCACCAAACTTGGCAAAATTGTAGGGACTGGTAGCCCGATGTGCCTTTGCTATGTCTCAAGATATGTGCTCCAGTGGATTTTGAGTAATTTAGGTTAAAAAAAATATATATATCTATAGCAGCACCCTGGTACGCGCTCCGGGCGCGCCACGCGACTTGCGCACAGAAAGCTGATTGGCTCTCGGGTGTCTGTAAACATTCCAAACAGTCCGGAGCGGCCGCAATCTTGTGTCTCGGTAGGATCAAGACACAAGAGGTGGCAAAAACAAAGGGGGAAATGACCATAAGGGGGCAGGGGTAGACCCCCCCTGACCCCCTAGGTTTGATGTGGGGGTCATAAAAGGGCCCTGCAGGGCATAAAATTATTATTTTTTTTTCGATTTTCGCGGGGGGAGCGCACGGTATGCGCACCGGGGAGCGTACCATGGGGGAAAAAAGAGACAGTTTTTAAAAAATGTAGCATTTTCATATAAATTGGAGGTAGTTCTGAAAATAACTTTTTTTTTTCTTTTTGTTGTTTTATATTTTTTTTGTTTTTTGGAACATTTTTTTTTTTGGATTTTCAGAACAATTTTATATTTTTTTGTAGTTTTTCTGGGGTGAAACAAAAGACAGGGAATTGCAAACAGCTCAACTGGAGCAAAAAAATAGAAAAAAATTAAAGTTGCTTGCTGCAGTGATGGTTGTCTGCAGCTCGATTAAGTAAAGTGATGCTCTGCTCACCATATGATATTGTTTTGTTGCAATATATGCAAACAAATTTAAATTTTGAAAACTTGGTTTGGACATTAGGGACCATCTCCCTAGCCTCTGCACCCGATGTAGTGGGTTGGTTCGAGGTGCTTGAAGTAGAAGGATGGGGAGGGTTCTTGGTCAGTTCCCCGACTTCTGCTCTTGAAAAATTGTTTGGGTGCTTCCTCTGCATATGCCTTATCATAGTGTGGTTCCCAAACGAATATTTCTTGTTTGGGTTCCCTCTTGACAGTTCTTGGTCACAGATGAGGCAAGTCACCTTTGCTGCATTTACTTTTTTGGCACCCCTTGGCATTTTGAAAAACTCCCAAATAAAATGTTCCTTGGGTCTGTATGGGGGATTGTCCTCAGGCAGATATTGTCTCTCCTCCTGCTCCTCTTCGTCCTCCTCTTCTTCATGACCACCAATGTGGTCTTGTGGTGGTCCTTGTGGTGGTGGTGGTGGTGCAGATGCACCTGCAGCTGCTACTAGTGAAGCCATTTCTCACAGAATGCAGGTCTTCTTCACTCAAACAACAAAGTGAAAATTAGGAAAAAAGGTGGGGTCTTTCATCATTTGGAAAAAAACTTGTGAACCAATCAAAAGTGTTATTTTCAGGTCACATGACCCGACGCGCTTACGCTACGCGCCCCGGGGCGCGTCACGTAAGCACGTCGAATGCTTCCGGGTGCGTTTACGCCGTGTGTATCACGCGGACGCGGCTACGCGATACGTCACGATCATGTTTTAGTTCGAGACATTGGCGCTAATGGGACGCTTCCCTGTTCGCGCACCGGGGCGCTTCAAACCAGTACGCTCTCCGGGGCGCTCACCGGGAGCGCTCCGAGGCAAAAAAATATATATATATAAATAAATTTAAAAAAAAAGGGAAAAATTGTAGGGACTGGTAGCCCGATGTGCCTTTGCTATACTCAAGTGGTACATATATTTAAATATTTAAACATTACTCGCTAATATATGTATTCACTAAGATACACTTAATAAGCTAGTTAACCAATCATTTAAAAAAAAAAAAAAAACATCCATTTAGACACTTATTTAAACATTGATTCTTCCATCGACCTTTACATATACATATATAAAACATATTTATTTTTCAGAAACACACACATTCACTGGATTGTGTCATCAGTGATGTCATGAGTGATGTCACTGACCATGTCATGAGTGATGTAATATGTGACGTCATCAGCAGTGCATTGCAGGCGTGCAAGTTATAGTGAGTCCAACTAACTATAACGTGGAATTTCAATGGTTTTATGTCAGTAAAATTTCCAGGTAACTATAACTGGTGTGAAACTTATGGTTTTTTCAGTGAATATATATATATGTGGATAGGTAGGTAGTAATAGTCAGGACCTAGTTTCCATCGGAAACTCATTTTTTTTTCTCAATATCTTTGGCGCCGGTAGACGAATCGTCGCCAAATTTTTAAAACTCGTGCCCCGCTCCGATAAGCTCATGTCTTGAAAGTTGCGGGGTGATTCTGCAAGTTGGGGCCGAGAAAAAAAAAAGGAGGTTCCCAAAATGTGTTTTCTCCATGTTAATTCCCATAGGTAACTTTAGACACGGCTACAGCTCGAACTGCATAACGGAATTACACCAAATGTGGCAAAAAGGTAGCCCTGGTTTCAAAAAGAGACCTTTTTTTTTAAATGGAGTAAATCCATTCAGTAGGTCCTGAGAAATTAGAAAAATAGAGGTGGGAAATCAATTTCCCATAAGAAACTTTAGACACGGTTACAGCTTGAACTGCTGAACGGAATTACACCAAATTTGGCAAAAAGGTAGCCCTTGGTTCAGAAAAAGACTTTTTTAAATGGTGTAAATTCGTTCAGTAGTTGCTGAGAAAATCACAAAATAAAAGTTTCGCTATATAGAGGCGCGGTGGATCCACGCACCCTCCCGACCATAGGTTTTATTCTAATTGGCTGTCAACGCTCCAAACCAGGAAGTGTTGGCAGCCATCTTGTGCCTCGGAAACAGAGTGAGACGTCCTCCGACAGGTGTTAAATGATCGGGGGTAATGTAGGCATGTCATTGTTTATTGGCAGGGGAAGTGCAAGTGGAATTGCCTCTGCCTCACCCCTTGTTATTATTTCCCCTGTAGCCTCCTCGAAAATAACCTCTGGAGGAGGTAGATTGGTTGTTTTTATAAGCGGAGGAGGGAATCTCTGATGACACGGTTTTTGAGCCACCTCTATAAAAGGAGCGACCAAAGGAACCCCTGCTAGAAGGTAATTGTAAGGCCCCCATAGACTTAGCAGTTTCGGTGTCCTTTTTCATCTTTTCAAGTGAAGTGTCGACTGTTGGCCCAAAAAGATGCTCTTTATCAAAGGGCAGATTGAGTATTGAGGATTGGACCTCCTGCTTGAATCCAGAGACTCGAAGGCAAACGTGCTTGCGTAATAATATGCTGGTGCTGATGGCACGAGATGCTGTGTCTGCTGCATCCAGTGCACATTTTATGGAAGCATTGGTGATTAACTTCCCTTCTTGAATGAGGTCGTTAGCCTTTGTCTTGTATTCATCAGGCAAGTGTTGGATGATTTTTTCTAACTCATCATAGTGAGCTCTATCGTAGTGCGCTAACAGGGCCGGAGCATTGGCGATTCTCCAATGGTTAGCTGCCTGTGAGGCCACTCGTTTGCTTGATGCATCTATTAATTTAGACTCCTTATCAGGAGGAGGGATGTTGCCTATAGTTTGTGAACTAGCTCTCTTGCGGGCGTTCGATACGAAAAGAGAGTCTAAGGGCAACTGTCCCCTAATATATGTAGGGTCTGTAAACGCGGGCTTGTACTTTTTATCCACTCTGGGGGCTCGAACTGGGTCCTTAAAGACCTTGTCTACGTGTTTTATTATGCCCTTGAGCATGGGCAAAGTATTAGTGGACTTCTGTGAATGTGTGAATGTCTCCACAAGAAAATCTTCCTCTAGAGGGTCTGAGTGTAGCTCCATCCTGTGGTATTGAGCAGCCCTGTTAATACTCTGTACAAAGCCTATGTTGTCATCAGGTGGGGAGGGTCTGAGGGGATACAGGTCAGGGTCATTGGTGTGATCCGGGTCTTTGTTGTAATCTTCTCATGGATCAGTGTCATGTGGAATGTCTTGTGGTATGTCCTGCTCCTCGTCCCCATTCCCGTCCCCATAATCATCATACTGTGGTTCAGGTGAAAATGAGGGTGGTGGTGAATTTGATGGTGTGATTAGTAGATGTGGATTAGATGGAGGAGAAGGAGCTATGTAAAGGGGAGAAGGGCTAGTACCAATGTCCTTCTTCAGCGGAATAGGACAGTCCTCAGAGATACAGCTTCTGGATTTTTTTTGTAGAGTGGCTGTAAGGTGTCCAGTCTTGTGATCGATACAGAGTCTTTTCTGTATTGAGTCCAAAACTGTGTCTTCAGAGTTTCTTGGAAGGAGTGTCTTTTTCCTTAGGAATGGGTTTCATCGTGGAAGATTTATGAGGGTCTTTGTGCGCCGAATGTTCAGAATCCGAATGCTTGATTTTGTATTTAGGACCTGAATCTTTCAGAGCGGGATCTGTTTCGGCTCCGAGTGTTTTGGTGTGGAGGTAGGCAGTTCCGAGCTTTTAGCTGCAGAGGATTTAGGTGTGGAAAATTTCGGCTACAAAGCTTTTTTCGGCCTTCGGTGCCGAAGGTGTCTTCTGTGCCGGAGATGTAGAGAGTGGCATATGTTTCTATGCTGAAGGTGGTGTTTCGGCACCGGAATGGGGGTGGCTCGAGCCTGAAGGCTTGTCCTTATGTTTTGTAGCCGGGCTGGAGGGCGGGGCGTTAGAAATATTTTGTCGGCGTCGACCTGAGCTCGAGAGCGGGGGTGATGACGGAGCCGCAGCAATAAACATTCCAACCCGATGGCGGAATAAAACAATCTGGGGATGGAGTCGATGCCCATGCGCAGTATCACCAAAGGGAGGAGTCACCGACCTCGTGACTACAAAGACTTCTCCAAAGAAAAACAAACTGCAAACATCCGGGCCCAACACCAGATGGCGATCTTATGCTAACACATGATCTACAGCTCATTTGCCTCGAACATGTCTTTTCTGTGACTGGCCTATTTTTCCACCTTTGTTAGGATCTTTTTGGTGGTTCAAATGCATCTTTCTTTGATTTATCTCTCTTATGAGATAATTAGTGTTTGGGCAGGGTTTGTCATCTACAGAGTCTGATGTTTTTGAAGCCTTTTTCCTTGGAGCAATAATAAATGCCTTGCCTCTTGATCTTTCAGTGCCTCAACTGCAGCCTTTTTGGCTTATGGTGGGGGTCCAGGCAGTATAAGCACTCTTTATGAGGGTTGACAGAGAACAACCTCATTTTACCACACATCTTACAGGAAGGAAATAAACCTTTCTTTGACCCTTCTGACATGATGGCAAATTTGAAAGATGTAAAACAAAATTAAAAGAGTTCACCTGAGATCTACTGACTAAAGACTGCATCTTGTGAGGAAAAAGCTGAGCAGAGCTCGAGGAAATCCCCTTTCCACAACATGCGGTAAGAAATCTGGGGTGTGAAGCCACTGCTCGGGAAGGAAGGGTGCAAGCTGATGATGTGGATTGCTACTCAGTCCTATAAGGAAATTCAATTATAATAGACTTAAAAGAAAGACTTTACACTACTAGTTATAATTACTGTGGGACTCACACCTAGACGACAGGAAGATGAATGTAAATCTATGAAAGATTTAATACTGGAGAATCATGCAAATTCAATTTCAGAAAATACATTTTTAGGTTTCATGTGTATGCATTTGTGTCATGTTGCATTCTATACTTAGCTTAAGAGGCCAGACTTCTTCAGTCAGTGGCTTCTTTTGCTTTGGAACCTTCAAAAATTGGTTTGGGAAATAGTCATCTCGGATCAGTAAGTTTATTGGCATTATTATTTATTATCGTCTTTTCAGATGTGTTCTTCGGCCTGGACAGGGATAGATGACGGGCTATTTTAGAGTCTGCAAGCATCCTAGCAGCACTGGTGAATGTGCACTGACAGCAGCATCTCCTGTGTTGCTCAGTAACCAATTAAAAACATGACGGACATTTTGGAACCATATTTTACATACATTATTATTGTTTTACTGTTCCAAGATGGCTGCCATCTTTATAAGGCGTCAGCAAGTACAAACATCAAAACTATTAGCTTTGTCAACACTTTACTACAAATAGTTTGACCCCGATACTATTAGCCTTTTACCCCTTAATCCCCTTTGATCTTTGCATAAGAGATTGGTTATATCGGTCACAAGATGTGTTTTTATACTATATGTTTAGATACATTCTTGTTGCAAATGGCGATAATACGGAGTGAAAGAGCATATGCATTTGAATAGCATTTAAATATGCTATAATAAAAGATACTATAGTCCGAAGAAATCAGCAAAAAGAGAGATAGGGAAGGAATATGGTACCAATAAGAGGGGAGTAGGGTGTAAAAGACGACGAGAGAAGGAATGGATGGGGGATAGGTGAGGAAGTAGGGGTGAGTGGTAGGTATGTGGGTCTTCCTAATGAGATTTGGGACTCTCTCTCAGGGGCTCTTAGGAATCATAGGGGACTGTTTCAGAGAGCTAATGTTCATTTTTTCCCAAATGTTGAATTTTGATGTATATCGGTGTACAAAAGAGATTAAAGTGTGGTCAGCCTGTCTCATTGAGCCCAAGACCACCAAGTGTGGATGGAGATAAATTCTTTACATTTTGAGAAAAGTAATTTTATTTCCATAGTTAAGCGCATATCAAGGAGAAATCTTGAGATTTAGATTTTTTAGATTACACAGTTTTAAGAATTTCAGCATTTCGAGGAAGCTATGGTTTTGAAGCATCAGGCCATCTAGTCTTCTTTTTTAGGTATAACAGCCATCTCAATTAGAAGGATACAAGAAACTGAAGCTCAAAAAGGGACAGTATCTAAGATGCCAGCCTCTAGTTAGAAATATAGAGTACGCTCCCAAGAGGATTTCCTCCCCATTTTCAATAGCCTCAAGCACTTACTTTACTGGTAGTCATTACCCAGACAGGTTACTCAGTGCATGTACATCGGTCAACCAGGTGTAGATCAATGCCATATTCTTGTTTGAGATAAATGTCATACATTGTGGGAAATAATGCATGCTCTCCCAGCCCTGGGTTAAGGAGACAGACAAAGAAAGGCATCATAGGCAACCCCAATATCAATAAATGCTATTTTGTGCTCATTGTACAGGAGTCTGGCCTTCCCACTTGACAGTGACAGACGCGAGAAGCAGGCTCTCTTAATTTCCATTTAAAAACATGGAAAGATTTCAGTTACTGTCCATTAAAACAGACTTAAGCCATTCAGTTTTAAACTGTGTGCTTAGAAATAAATGTAGGAAAATGTTGAGTTCTGAAAATGCAGTTGTATTCCATCAGGTCCTTCTTGTGATGCCTTTGTGAAGGCTAAGTACTTTTAAGCAAGAACGGGTTACAGGAAATGTCTGATTAAGTCTTGATGCCCCTGAAGCAGCTCAACCAATTCTTGTGGCACCTGAAGATAACAGAAATTATTTCAGCGTGTGCTGTGAGATGTCCAAAAACAGGAAGCAAGTATCCTAGGTAAACAACTGCTCCAGGTCACCTGCATTAGAGGTGTTCAACAAAGTTGCAATGGTCCAAAGCTGGGTTTCACAATTCCTTTTCATAGTACTCTGTAAAATGAACACATTCTTTTGGTTTGGCTTCTAAAAGCAGGGCTTTCCAGAGGGTAGCAGGACCAGGTCTCATCAGACCACGAAAAGCTAAGACATTGGTACTAAATGAAAAAGTTAGTCAGAATTGCCAGGTCTACTTACCATGATGGGTGGAAGATATTTGTTATCTTCAGAGAATAAAGTGTTTAACCCAGGGTGGACATTTATAAGAGGATGGCACATTCAGGCAATTTCAAGTCTTAATGTGCAACAACGACCTTCCAACACAACAATTCATCCTGCCAGATCCCTAGTTCTGACAGTGAAACAATTGTGGAGGAACCTCAGAAAGTGCTACAGTTACTGCACAATCTAGGGTGGGAGTGGCGAAGCATTGCTGGAACTTTTGAAGAGCTTCTCAGAGGAGCTGAAGAAGTAGGCAGCAAATACTGGCTGTTCTATAGAGGAACAGGATTGAGACAGGTTGTTGAGCTGGAGTCAACAGAAGCATTTGCTTTAAAATTGTACAATTTAATGTTGTATATACGACCCAAATGACACCCAGAAAAGTAATACATTTTGCACTGGCGCAGCTGAGCTCTGCCATACATGTCGAGACACGATGCTGGTGATTTTTTCACCATGTTTTGCGCAGAGAGATACTGGGAGGAGATAATGCAGATATTGTTTTGAACCCCACACCGCTAAATTAGAGTTATGTCTGTTAAGCCTATTTCCCCACCCAAAAAATGAGAAAGCCACCACTAATTTCGATGCCCTGGCCATGGTGTAGGCTAAAGGGCAATTATCTGTGATCGAGAAGGCAATAACAGCCACAAGCTTCGCCAGATGCAAATCAGAAAGTCAGAAAAAGGCAGAATGTTAAAATTTACAACTATAAATGGAGACTTAAAGGGGACTGAAATCATGACTGATCCCATTCACGGGACATAGCTTTTAGTGGCTTCTGGGCACTGACAGCCCCAGACACAGTAAACTCAAACAAAGTATAGTTTACTACATAATGGTGCTCCAGAGTGACTGGGGAGCGGATATATAAGAGTATAGTGTGGGCATATGGTTGATAATCAATTGGCTATTCCAACAATTCAGGTCCCTAGGAGGTGATAAAGATATTGGATAGATTGATGGTTTATTCGAATCCCAGCCAAGAAACCTATTTTGCAAGTCAATCATTATAACACTAGAATGAGGTGACTGGTACCACGCACCTGCTCTTTGTATTAACATTATTTATTGGTCCCCTTCTTAAAACATGACATAGAATTACTGCATTTTCAACTTAAATCGTTTTACCAACGAGCTGGCTGGGGGTACTCAACCTATCAATAGGAGGTCATTTGGGACTGTTTTTCCTTTTCTAAGTCAGTGAAAAAGGGGTGGCTCATGCTGTTGCTTTGCTATCCCCTTCTAAGCAGGGGATACCAAAAATAGTACTACTACTACAGCAGAACGTGGAAAAACACTACTACTACAGCAGAACGTGGAAAAACAAACAAAAACAATAGAAAAGAACCTTGACTAATGCAGAGTACAGTCATAAACAAGACAGACTAACTACTGCAAGATAATGTGGGGCAAATGAGCAAGGTAAGAGGGTAAAGCAAGGAATAACATCAGAAAAACAATCCAGGAACACTGTGATGCAATAGCCACATCTGCTTTATGCAGTGCCAGAGTATGTGAAGGACAACCTATCATGGATTGATCTAACAAGTAACATTATGCACGTTGACATTTATAAGAAAGAAAATATTGCTTTGTATAACTGAAAATCAAGGCACTATCCTGTTCTCGATGTTGTGTGCTATCAGTCTGTTAGAAAGGCATGACCATAAGAAATCGACACATGGGAGGCAAGGAGGTTAAGCATGAAGAAAAAAAAGAGCACCAGCATATCAGACGGAGTTGAGGGAAACAACAGTAGCTTGGTGCAATGTAACATACTACAAGGATCTTAGCATCCTTAGAAGCAATGCTTACATTAGGAGTGCATTATCTTACAAAGGTTACATGAGCTTCAGCCTGCCTCATTTAGTGCACATAAATTAAAAAACATCTATCCCTGTCAAAATTCATGCAAGTGCACGTATAACTGAAATGCGAGTTACTTACCTTCGGTAATGATGTATCTGGTAGAGACGAATCTAGCCGCAGATTCCTTAACGTAGAGTTATCCCCAGGCGTGAGACAGGATCCAGAAACTTTTTTGCCCAGCGTCCCTGCGCGCCGGGAGGATGGCATCATGCGGCTCCACCCAGGCGTCGTCCGCGTATGTGACGTCAGCGAGGTCACATAATTCCTGCCCGGCGCGCTTACGTCAGTTTTCTTCTGAGAACTTTTCCGCGCCACAACGCGGAGCCAACAGACAAAATTTGGGAGTATGGGAACAGTGTGCGAAGGAGCAGACAAAATGGAAAAAGGAATGGTGACAAACATCACAAAGAGCAGTGTCAACACTGCAGCACCGAAAGGAAGAAAGAGCAGAGCACAGCCCTGAACAGCCACCTTGCCAGGATGTAGACAGCCCCCCCCCCCGAGAGAAGGAGCATAAGCAAAAATGTCACACAACAACATGTACCAGGGCCACAACCAAGAATACAGATGGGGACCCAGTTCCAAGACAAACGGGGAACGATAACCTCCAAGGCAACCCCGGCACAGAGTACAACAACCCCCCAAAAGGGCAAAGGGCAAGGCACGACCAGGGGGCCCAGCTCAGAGGGCAGCAGAAGACCCAGGACCCAGAGCAACAAAGAGGAAGGGAGGGAGGGAGGGAGGAAGGAAAGGCAAGCCTCAATCTTCAACAAGCAGAACAGAGGAGCACAGGAGTACCCCAAGATCCATCGTCCAAGGCACCAACCGAGGAGGAAGGGACAAGGACAAGACAAAACAGCCTGTCAAAAGAACAAGGAATGCAAGAAATAGCCAGCCCTCCGGGAGGCGAGCACAGAAGACCAAACAAAAGGTCTTCGCAGTACTGGGAGGGAGGGCGGGCCGTGAAGGAATCTGCGGCTAGAATCGTCTCACCAGATACATCATTACCGAAGGAAAGTAACTCATACATCTGATAGAGACTACTAGCCGCAGATTCCTTAACGTAGAATACATACCCTAGCCATACCCCCGGGGAAGGAGGGTCTGCAAAAGGACCTCACCAGCCTGGACATAAAAGATGGTCCCACAGGGGACTAGTCCAACAGAGAGGCAAAGAGCCTCATCCCCCCAGGCAAGAGGAAACCCCCACAAACAGAACACCACTGACCCCAAGAGGGGGGTGTGGGAAGAAGAGGAAAGAGGAACCAAGGGCAAAGCCCGGGGAGGCCGAAGCACCCGACACCTTCACAAGGCAACCAAACCTCCAACCAATGCCAGGGCACGGAAGAGGAAAGAACAACCTAGAGGGCCTAAGGAAACAAGGGAAAAGAAGGTGAGCCCACCACAGTCGGACCAGACAGAACGGCACCGACAGCAAGAAATCAGTCGGAAGCAGGAAGAACAGCCCAGGGCCCCTCCGGAAGACCGGCCAGGCTATAGCAGAAGGAGGAGGGACACAAAGCATCTCAGTCTCCAAGAAAGAGAACATGAAAGGAGAGAAGAGCCCGGACACACCTCAGCAAGGGGTCCGTGCAGACAACACAAGTGCACCTGCAACGTACATGAACGCTAAGGAGTACAGTAGCCCGAAGACGATCGCAACCTCCCTGCCCAGCATAAGCTATGTAACAGCTACCACTACCCTACATTGGGTAAGTTAAGTCCCATGACATGGGTACCCTCTTCGGAGAAACGTCCGCAGCAGAGGACAACAGAAAAAATCGCAGGGGTAAAACCCCGCAGAGGGCTTATCAATCACCCCAGGAGAAAACACAGGAGACCTAATCTCAGACCAACCTGGAGCAGGTAATCGAGCATAAACACACAGCAAGGAAGGGCCTTCCAGCAGCCATCAGAACCACAGGTTCCACAAGGAGAACTCAACTGGCCATAAATCACACAGAACTAGAACCACAAGGGCGACTCGCCCAAAAGGAAGAAGATCACCAAGAGCTACCCAAACTCACCGGTCACTGAGGGGGAGAAGGAGGAGGGGGAGGAGGAGGAGGCCTAAGCCCCTCCAAAAACCTCCAAATGGCTGACTCTGCCGGGGCGTGGAACAAACGGGAACCATCAAACTAAAGATCCACCAGCCGTTCCGGCACATTTTCGCGGAACAGACTGTCCCTAAGCCAAGCATGGCGGGGAAGGGCCACCGACGAAGCCATGGCAGGATCAAAAACGTCCGAGATGTGCAGAGCGGAGTGAAGAATAAACGCTGCCAGCTCCCGGCCATCCAACGCATGGTGCCACAAATCAATGCCAAAAAACACAGTTGATGGACAGAATGTAGAACAATGTCATACATTCATCCCAGTACAAGGATCTGGGCCTAAATCCATCGTTTTTTTGCACTCCACACCACCCTGGGATAGACACTGGCTATATGCAAATCAGCTCTGACCCTGTGCCTCATGGGAACAGTCCAGTCCGAACTACCAAGCCATGTAGTTCGGACTGGACTGTTCCCATGAGTCACAGGGTCAGAGCTGATTTGCATATAGCCAGTGTCTAACCCAGGGTGGTGTGGAGTGCAAAAAAACGATGGATTTAGGCCCAGATCCTTGTACTGGGGTGAATGTATGACATTGTTCTACATTCTGTCCATCAACTGTGTTTTTTGCAATTTTCACCCTGAGTGTGCTGGGTATACTCAGACGTGAGTCCCAGGTTCTCCACACCACTGGAGTCAAGCTATCCAGGCTGATGAAGGCTGATAGCCAGAAACCGGTCCTTGGATGCTTGATTCTGGTCTGGGAAAGACATGGCTTGGTAGTTCGGACTGGACTGTTCCCATGAGGCACAGGGTCAGAGCTGATTTGCATATAGCCAGTGTCTAACCAAGGGTGGTGTGGAGTGCAAAAAAACGATGGATTTAGGCCCAGATCCTTGTACTGGGGTGAATGTATGACATTGTTCAACATTCTGTCCATCAACTGTGTTTTTCGCAATTTTCACCCCGAGTGTGCTGGGTATACTCAGACGTGAGTCCCAGGCTCTCCACACCACTGGAGTCAAGCTATCCAGGCTGATGAAGGCTGATAGCCAGAAACCGGTCCTTGGATGCTTGATTCCGGTCTGGGAAAGACATGGCTTGGTAGTTCGGACTGGACTGTTCCCATGAGGCACAGGGTCAGAGCTGATTTGCATATAGCCAGTGTCTAACCTAGGGTGGTGTGGAGTGCAAAAAAACGATGGATTTAGGCCCAGATCCTTGTACTGGGGTGAATGTATGACATTGTTCTACATTCTCTCCATCAACTGTGTTTTTTGCAATTTTCACCACAAATCAATGCCAGCATCCTCTTGAGAAGCTGCGGATCAAAGGTACTCCGCCAAGTCCCACAAACAAGAGGGGGCCCTAGCCAACACACATAAGGTGTTAAAAGCCCGCAGAGCTGCACTGGTTGAAGCAAACATATTGCGGCCCCAAGAGTCCAGCCGACATCCTCCCAGGAAGGTGGAGCCAACAGCGACGGCAGGTAAGGAAAGGTGGTCCACCACAAGGGCCCACTGGTAGAGAGGTGGAGGGAAAGACCCGCCGGGTCAAGCGGCGCCAGAAGGTGTAGATGAAGAAGGTGTTGGGGGACCGGATCCCCCATGGCGGGGCAACCCCAAGTCCCCGTTAGAGAGGAATTGAGCGAACCTTCAAAGGGCAGCAGTTGCTCCCGTCCACCAGAGCCCTGGTTGGAAACCTCCAAGAGATGCTCCGCGGGGAAATGGGCAGCCGGATCTCCCATGCACAGAATCCCCACAGCTGTGGAAACAATGCAAGCAAAGGCCGCACCTGCCTGTAGAGAAAGCAGCTCCCCCGTGGCTGTAGGCTAAGGCGCCCGTCCCCGAAGCCAACCGGAGTGGGCAAGGGCCAAGCCTGAAAGGGAGAAAGAGAAACCGAAGAGTAAGGGACCTGTGGTTCCTTCGGCAAAGGCCGCGGCCACGGCAAGGAGCAGTCTTGATGACGCCAGAGAGAACGCCACGACGCGGCGGCCCGTCTCCTATGAGGACGACAACAGCAGGCGCGCAACCTCTGGAGAAGTGGGAACATCCGAGGATGAATCCACGATCTGACGCCTGTTTGGTGCCGGAAAACCCGCAACCTGGAGCAGGGCGTCGTTGTCATCCAACACCACAGGAGACGCCGGCCGGCCACCACCTCTCCACCCGGAATTGTGGCTGGGACGGAGCCGAGGTGGTCAAAGGGCAGCGCCGGAACGGCACGGACTCGACCACCAACGAAGCAGCCGCCTGCGTGGAGGAACGAGAAGCCACCGGAGAGCGAAAAGGAGTCCCCCGCCAGCCTTGGCCCATGGGGGAACGAGAGAGGGTCCCCGACCCCCACGGCGGGGCCAAGTCCAACTCGACCTCCGGTAAGACATCCCCCTGTACGGAGGGACGAGAGGGTCCAGGGGACCCACAAGGAGTCCCCTGCCAGCCTCGACCCACGAGGGGGCGAGAGGGGCCCACCGACCCCGGTGGCGCTGCCGACCCCGACTCGACCTCAGACGAGGCAGCAGCCTGCGTGGATGGACGAGAAGGCCCCGGAGAGGAGCAAGGGGTCCTCTTCCAGCCCCAACCCAAAACGGGTCAAGAGGGGTCTGCTGACCCCTGTGGCACCGCCTGGGCTATCAGCTGCCGGTGCCATAGCGGTGTTACCCCGGCCTTAGACAGAACCACCTTGTCAAAGGGCCGAGAGGGGCTGGGGATGTGACCCCAGCCCCGGCGACACCACAGGGACACCCGCAGGAGTTTGCTGTGAAGCAGAGGCGCCGTGGACCGAAGGAGGGAACCGCGAAGGGCCGCACCCCAACGGCACTGCACCCTTTGAGCCTGGATTCGAACTAGCCGGCATCCAAGCCACTGGCGATGACGCGGAGGGCCCCACAGGTGTGAGGGATCCGCCGACGTCCCAGGATGTGAAGGAGGAGAAGCCAGCGAGGCCTGCAAAGCCGCTGCATATGACTCCATTTGGGGTCTTGACGCCCCCTCACCGGGGAACGGTGGATAGGGGACAAGCTGCAACACTTACCCACAGGCGAGCAAAGCTCTTGCGGCACTGGAGAGGGATGAGGGCGACGACTACGCCGGCCGCTCCGAGAACCGTCCACAAAAGCTGAACGAGGCGACGAGGACGATGACGATCTGGACATGCGAGCTGATAGAAGTTTCATCCAGTGTTCCCGCCGCGACTTCGGCTTCAACCACTGGCACGCCTCGCAATCAGTGGAGCCGTGGTCCTCCCCCAAGCACCACATGCAAATTAAGTGAGGATCTGTCGCCGACATCAAGCGCCCACAAGACTTACAAGACTTGAAGCTCTAAGACATCCGCATACTATTCCCACAACACACAAGGAAAAGAAGGGAAAGGCCCAAACAGGCCCGAGCATAGACCGGATCTGCGCTGCACGCGAACAAGGAAAAAACTGACTTAGGCACGCCGGAGAGGGACTTATGTGACCTGTTGACATCACGTACGCGGGCGACGCATGGGCGGAGCCGCGTGATGCCATCCCCCTGGTGCGCAGGGAAGCTGGGCAAAAAGGTTTCCGGATTTAGTCTCAGGCCTGGGGATAATTCTACTTTACACCGAGCTGCTTGGTTGGAAGGCGTTGACACTCCCCGCAGATGCTGCTCCCCTCCCCCTGTGCTTAACTCTGAGCTTAATTTGATTGCCCTGCGAGACATTTAGTGAACGGGCTTTTAAAAGTCAGACCACAGCTTTTTGGCTGGCATAGAGAGTGCGGTTACGCGCACAATGACGAGCAGAGGCGCCATCTGGCTTTCCTCTCTCGTCATGGTGCTCGCACATCGCTAGCCAGCCTGCTTTCACTTTTGCCATCGCACTTTTTCAGCTGCGCGCGCACCACTCACGCTTTAAAATGTTCTTTTAGCGAGCGCGCACACACTCAACTACCAGGCTTTGTTCCTTCCTTTCCAGCTCGTATCTTGCAGCCGAGGTCAGCATCTGCTCTTATTTCAAGTGCAGTCAGCTCCTGTATCCCACCCATGCAGGTCGCAGTCCTCACCCAGATGTCTACCAATGCCTATTGCTGACCTAGATCAGGTGAAAGATGCAGCTTTCCTGGGGCCTCACCTGAGAAGTTGTCGAAG
This sequence comes from Lissotriton vulgaris, assembly GCF_964263255.1. NCBI lineage: Eukaryota > Metazoa > Chordata > Amphibia > Caudata > Salamandridae > Lissotriton > Lissotriton vulgaris. The sequence continues at coordinate 1,211,622,179 of NC_141691.1, forward strand.
GCGGTGGGCACGTACTCAGTTACCCGTTAGTGGTATAGCTCACCATCAGGCTGGTCTTGTCCACGACGCCGTCTCCTACCAGTAAACACACTTGATACGGCGCTCGACAGTCCAACTCCATACTCTGTGCGGGGGAACTGGGGGCTCCTCGCCGGGCGTGCTGATGAAACCAGTGGGGGCTGTTGTGCCCTGCTGCTGCAGCAGCTGAGGCATTTGCCCCAGGGGGCCGCGACCCAGATGGCTGCACACCCACTTATGCTCCAAGGTCCTCCCGAGACAGCAGTGGTGCCAGCGGGGTCCCCGTCACTACGCTCCTCAGCACAGGCCCAGGTTGTATTGCAAGTGATGAAGTACAATAGAAAGGACGGGCAGAGCTTCCACTCCACTTTCAAAATCAACTCGACGACAAAAGATCTCGTAGAACGAGCAGCGCATGCGCTGCAACGCTAGACGAGACCTAAAACTGACTGGTATTTTATTACTGGCCCCAATTTTAACACTCGGACAGTGCCCTACAACAGTGTGAATGTCCTTGGACTACTGAACGAATTTCGAGCTTGTTCTTTAGGTCAGAGACAATGCTTCAGGTAATGGAGGTTACTATCTACAAATATGAACAATTTGATTTCCAGTCGATCATGAATTTGTCAGTATCTACACGACTGATGTGCACAAGTATTTAACATAATTTACAATCAATATTGGGCAAGAGTTAATACCAGGATTGTAACCCTAAAATATGTTTTAAAAGTAAGCACTTAGGCGAATACAACACAAATTACAAATGCAGGGTTGCAAAGTTCCAAATCATTGTTACCAGATGCTAATCCAATTAGAACACGTTGAGTTGTCAAAATAAAGTACAACTCTTCCCTTCTCTCCGACTACCTTCGTTAATGCCTCGTCTGCCTTGATTACGTCAGTTCATAATTTGTCTCTCCTTCCTTTCTTCTCTTGCGTCCTCCCTTTCTCCTTTTAGTCCCTTCCATATCCACCAAACCTCTCCTCCGTTTCACCTGATCTTTCCAGAGGGCACCTACATTGTTAGTGGCAAGTGTCGCAATACATGTCATTGTGCCAAGACAGTCTCTTTAAAATATGCCTTCTTCTGATCACGTCTCTGGTGCATATATTTGCAGGACATGAAATAGCACAGAAGACCTAAGCCTGATGGTTCCAACTCCGCCTCTCCTCCTGTGATGCTGATAACATTTATTTTCATTACATTTATCTAGATGGCAATTCCGGTCATTTGCGGCCCACACCTGCAGCGTGTGCCACACAAAGATCAACTCCTCCTTACTGCATATTAACAATACCTGGGAACACGCTGCTAAAACAGGGTTTCAAAAATGATCTCTCGCTGCAGCATGAATGAATATTATATGCTTCTAAATAACACCAGTCATTTCAAGATGGAGAGGTTTGCTGATAGCAGAGGAGCCAAAGTCAGCATGCAGTGAATGTTCTCCGGACATTGGCAGATCAAAGCATGCACCAACACTACCACCATCATCTTTTTTCAGCTACCATGAATCAGGCGATCCCCAAAACCTCACCCTTTTCTGGCTTTGTCAGACCTCCTAACCGGACAGGCTTAAATCCCTCAGTCCTCTAGTGTTCTCTGTTACTTGAAAAGATTGTGGTACCTGTGGTATTAATATTACTGTATAAGTAGAATGTTGGGGGGAAGCATGATGTAAAAGAACGGTGGGGTGGTGGTAGTATTCTGGGGGCAAACGGTTGGGAGCAGGAGTTGCTGGAGCGAAGATGGTCAGGGCTGTTTATCCCATGCTGTAACTGAATTGAGAATAAAGTACCTATGAACTGCAAGTTGACTTTGTCATCTTTACCAAGTAGCGACGATCTCAACTCCGTGAGTACGATCGCATGTAAATATTTTAGTGATTTAAAATCCAGATGGATTACATTGCAGACAGTACAGCCTGTGCTGGGGAATGCAGAATTCAGAGCAAAAGGGTGGGGTAACACAGTAAAAGTGTCGGAGTGCGTGTTCAGCCAAAATACAGGCATAGGAAAGGAAGTGAGACACTGTTGGATTATTCTTCGGGGAAACAACCACCATTTGGGATCTCGTGAGGTAAAAGGCCATTAGAGCTTACCTGTTTGAAGATTCAAAGGAGCCGAACGGGCTCTTCGACAGAGGGGATGTGTGCTATTGCATCAGTGACACGCAACATGAGGAGAGGGTGAGGCGCACAATCAGAGGCACGCAGGAACAATGCTCAATCAGAATATGAAATTGACGTACGAGCACGCTACCACAGACATTTTGAAGCATTGGGTAGCAACTTATTTATCCTGTAGAGGAACACGGTAATGAGAAAGTGAATACAGCAAGTAAAAACAGTTGTCTGCAGTGAGTCACTGTGACAGAAGTCACGAATATTGAAAGAGAGCAGACGTCATTACGCAGGCCAGGAAGGATCGTTAGTACTACTCGGGCGATTTACGGAGGCATACGGTGATGCACACACCACATAGTCATTAAAGGAATGGTGCATTCACATAGGTGATACGCACACCCTAACACACAAGTGGGATTGAAAGGAAAAAAAAAACGATAACAATACGCACACCTGTGAGTACTCATTAAAATAGGGAAAGAACATCCTTTAAAAAGAGGATTAATGGCCCTACCATGATATCTAGGCTTATGAACCCCTATTCTCAACCAACCACGCGTATCCGCATCAATGGTCGTCTAACTACTCCCATTGCTATACGTAGGGGCACTAGACAAGGGTGCCTGCTATCCCCACTCTTGTTTGCCCTGGTGGTGGAGCCTCTAGCAATTGAAATATGCTATTTATCCAGAATCACAGGCATTTTATTTTCAGAATATGAACACAAAATATCCTTATTCACAGACGACTTTCTATTGTCTCTTACTACTCCGGCTTCATCCCTTCCAGAATTAGCATCACTCCTGCTCTACTTTGAAGCAGCCTCGGGCTTTAGGATCAATTTAGCCACGTCCCATGCCCTAAACCTCACCCTCCCCTCTTCAGAGATTCAAGAATTACAGAATCTGATCCCATTGAAATGGTCTGAGAATTCGATAAGATACGTGGGATTGGACATGACTCCATCAGTATCTTCCTGGACTCAAGCCAATTGCTGAGCTACAGACGACCCATACAGAAAGATATCCATAGATGGCGAAACCTCCCCCTGACTAGGTCAATTTAACACTATTAAGATGTCTCTCCTCCCGAAGCTCCTATACCTATTCCAAACCCTCCCTACCCCAATCCCACAAACCGATATTCAATCCCTCCAACACAATTTTACAGCCTTCATCTGGGGAAAGGTCTGCCAGCGTTTCTCCAACTACGCTTTGATGCTACCCTGCAATCGGGGGGGGGGGGGGTTAGCGTGCCCTAACGTCCTTGAATATTACTGGTCCTGTCATCTTCACTACATTTCGGAATGGGTGGTACAGGAAAGCAAAAAGCACTGGTTCCACATGGACCGAGCTGTGGCATGTAGATACCTGGGGGACTAAGCTTGGCTCCCTCGTGTGACTTGCCCACGTATCGCATTTATAGCTACTCCTACAAAAACGGTCCTAGATAAATGGGACAAAACCGCAGTACCTCGAGGCCTGACCTCATTTCCATCCCTCAATACCCCTTTAGCACGCAACCCCACTTTTCCACCTGCCCTCCAACCTCTCGCCTTCCTACTTTAGATGGAGGGCGAGTGTCGTGTAATTCAAGACTTATTCCTGTGGGTCACATTTAGCAACTTTGACCACTGCAAAAAATCGTTTAACCTTGCAGACAAAGCAAGAAGGCAATACTATCAACTTAGACACTGGCTGTCTTCTCCCACATACACTGAACGAGCAACTAGACCACTTACTCCCTTTGAGGCCCTAGTCCGGGCCTTCAAGGGATCTCAGGGTTTGATATCAAACACATACAAAGTGCTACTTATACTCGCAACAACCCCAGCCCCACAAATACCAAAATCAACGGAATAGGGACCTTGATGGAGAGGTTCTCCCAGAGAACTGGGACCGACTATGGCGAGACATACCTAGAATATACCCAAGGATCCCTCAACGCCAATCGGCCTATAAACGTATGACGCAGAGGTACTTTACCCCCGCCCGTCTTCAGAAGATGATTCCTGGCTTCCCTCCAACATGTTGGAGATGTCAGAGTGGAAAGGGTGACTTCATCCACATATGGTGGTGTTGCCACAACCGGATGATTCATTGGAAGGAGACCCTTAGTCACATTAAAAATACAATAGGATTCCCCATACCCAGCTCTCAGACAGTAACTCTGTTGGGCATTAGACCCTCACAACTAAAAGTCATGACACATTCAGACTGGCGCCTAGTAGCACAAATGCTGGGGGCGGCACTATGGCTTTATATTAGAAGAAATCTAGCCCTTCACCTATTGCGACGTGGTTTCTTCAGGTGTGGCATGTTTTGGCCCAAGACTTGCTCAATCACACGGACACCAAATTCACCCGCACTGGGCAACCATTATTTTAACACCTACCCCAGACTGGAAATGCTCGCATCATCCCTTCACGTCAGAGTGCTGCAGCTATCTGAAGACTCCCTTCTGCCTTACTCAAGAGGGATACGTCAGTCTTCCCCTATCCCACAGAACTCTTTGACGGGCGTCTCCCTCCTCCTAGAAGACTCTGGCTATCCGGCATTTGATGATATGAGCGCATCTCCTTTCCCTCACCCTTCCTACCAGAGTTTTTTTCGCACCCCTACTATTTTCTTAAGAAAGGGAGTATTTACTAACCCCCCTTCTCACACTAGCACCATCACGCAACTGCTAATGCGTTTCATGCTAATACGCTGGTACGCACAAAGCTTATGCACGTAGCCCAAACATTGGGCCAGTGACCCCAAACCCCCAGCCTTTTGTTCTCTTATACCGGGCTTTTACTAAAATAGGGATTTTAGCGGCACTCGCATTAGAGTAGATCCCTACCCCTCTATGGCTATTATGCTACAAGTTATACTTTAACATAAAGCTATACTAGTGTATTTTGTAATTGATCAGCATATTGTTTTATCTTTGGTACACCCTTACCCTCTAATGTTTCCTTTGGTTGTAACTGGAGAAATTTGGCAGGGCCCTGTCAACGTACCATACTATCAGTGACGTGCTTTGATTTGTTTCCCCCTTTTTTTTGTTTGCCTGTTCAATTTATATTCAATAAACCGATTTTAAACAAAAATGAGGATTAATTTGGGGGATGATCAAAAACAAATTAATTATTATTGTCTTCCAAGAACTTTTTTTATATTTGTTTTTTTTCTCTTTTTCAAGGGTTGCAATATGTATTTGCGTTGGATGGAGTTAGGGAGTAGCATTTTACTGTTAGCATAACAGGTGGATAAGTAAGGGCTTAGTTTTTTTGTAAAGTATAGAATTTACAGTATTTCAGCATGTGTACAGCTCAAACATTCACTCTGTCCCTTCCAATACTATTTTTACCTGAACCTGGTGAACCCCGTATGAAGTGGTAAGAGTGGAAGGATTATTTTTCCAATTACGAGTCAACTATAGATAATGAGACGTTAACTCTAGAAACTAAAACAGGTATTTTGTTGCACTCTTTGGGTACGGAGGGTACCGGACAATACAACCAGATGGAAAAGAAATTAAGGAGTGCAGATGAGGATGATGTGTATACAAATGTTCTGGACGATTTAGAGAAGTATTATTCACCTACAGTTAGCATAGTGATTGATAGATATAAGGTTTTCACTGCAAGCAGGAACAAAAAGAGAATGTAGATGATTATGTTTCGGCCCTTATGGAAATTGGCAATTGCGTACAAATTTGTTCAAATACAGGATGAGTTATTAAGAGATCAGATTATCATCCACATTAATAATAAGAGTTCAAGAGAGACTGTGGGCTAGGGGGATGCAACCTTGAAGGAAGTTGTAGCAGTGGTTCAGAAAGTAGAAGTTTCTACTAGATCTGCAAAAGCAGCTCTGGAAGAAGACAAGGAAAGCAAACAATAATAATAAACAATAATAAACAGATTGTTGTCCATCTTGAGAGCCAGGGACTGCTAGACCCCTCACAAGCGGGTTTCAGGGCAGCCCATAGTACCGAAGTAGCTCTGCTGGAAGTAACTGACATCATACTGGCGTTGGACGGGGGGCAGTCATCTATCTTCGTCCTGCTAGATCGGTCAGCACCATTCAACACCATATCCCACAGCATTCTTGAACGTCGGCTCTGGGAGATTGGTGTCAGGGGAAAGGCTTTATAGTGGCTCAAAAACTATCTAACCGATCGTACTACGATAGTACAGGTAGGAAATACCACCTTGTGTAGTTGATCAGTCAGGATGGGTGTACCACAGGGCTCTATTTTGGGCCTGACTCTCTTCAACCTTTATGAGACCCCTCTGGATAAAGTGATTCGATCCTATGGCTTTGATATTGTGTTGTATGCCGATGACACAGATCCTGATCACTCTTGGCCCAGATCCAATAGAAACTAAAGCCCGTTTCAAAGACTGTATGTCTCACATTAACAACTGGATGTGCACCAACATCTACAGTTAAATGGAGGAAAACCCGAGATACTGCTCTTTGGCAAGGCTCTTGAGCACTGGACACACGACTGGTGGCCTTTAAGCCTTGGCCCTTGTCCTACCCCAACACAGACGGTGCGAAATCTTGGCTTTCAAATTGACAATTAATTGTCAATGAAAGACCACATTAATAAGACAGTTAGCTCTTGCTTTGGCATCTTCCGTAATTTGCGCAAAGTTTTCAAGTGGATTCCGACTGAGGCGAGAAAACCCCTAGTCCAGGGACTTATCAGTCATATGGACTATGGGAACGCCCTGCTGGCATCCACAAACGAAAACTTTCTTTCAAGGATACAGTTGCTGCAGAACACCGCAGCGAGGTTGGTACTCAACCTCCCACCAAGATCTCCATCAGCACCCAACCTGAGACTCCTTCACTGGTTGCCAGTAAGGAAACAAATACGTTTCAAGATTCTTTGCTTAAAGCATAAGAATATGTACGTTAAAGGTCCAGGTTTTTGGGCCAAAAGTTAAGCTGGTATCAACCTGGGAGAACCTTGAGATCCAGTAACCAGGCACTCCTTGCATCTCCCAGAATTCGTACCACCACAAATGGAGGGAGATCTTTCTCCTTCCTTGCCCCGGCGTTTGGGAACAAACTGCCCCAACACCTGCGCACCATAAAAGATCATAACTGTTTTCGAGGGAAGTTAAAGACATGGCTGTTTGACATCTAACTGCACCAAATCTTTTTCTTCTCTGAGTTGTTCACCAGCGCCATGAGACCTTCGAGTGATATGTGCGCTAAACAAATGTCCCATGATTTGATTTGAGTTGTGTGTGGTGAGTGATGCAAAAAACGTCGAGACAGTTAACACATTCTCAAAAAGTAAGAAAAGTGACTGGAAGAAAGATGATAAGTTTAATGATTCTGGTGCAAAAAAAATCAGAATAGGGAGGGTGCTCAAGGCTCATTGACATGCTACAGATGTGGTAGTCGGGAGAATCTTGCTAATAAGTGGTGTAGAGCCAGGGACCAGAAATGCTCAAATTGTGGAATTGTAGGACACTATTCCATGGCCTGTAGAAGGTATGATAAGAAAGGGAGGGTTCAATGTGTGTCAGATGCCCCTAAAGAATCGAGGTCCGATGATGACCAATCAGGTGGGGATGATTGCATATTGATGATGGATGAAACTATTTTAAATGTGGATATGGGTCCTAGAAGTAAACTGAAGTATGTAGTGGAAGTGGCAGGGATTCCAGTAATCTTGGTGGCAGACTCAGGCTCACCATTTACCATTATTAATAGAGATGTGTGGGAAAGCGCATTTGAGAACAAAATTGGTAAAAATCTGAAAGATTCTGATAAACGCTTACAGAGTTTCACAAGAATGATTATACCTACTGTGGGTTATAAAGAGGTTTCACTCAAATTTAAGGGGCGATGTGCAATGGGCAAACTTATTGTTGCTGAATATGGTCCATGTGTTTTGGGATGGAAAGACCAGAGGAGTCTGGATATAATTTTGGACCCCAATAGCGATGAGCAAGTTTTGATTTTTGGGAAACAATGACTGTGTTGAACAAAAAATGTGCAAGAATTTTTCTGAGGTGTTCTCGGGTAAAGTTGGAGCTTTGAAAAGGTTCAAACATAAGGTAATACTGCAAGAAGGTTCTGTACCCACGAGTTATAAAGTACGACCAGTGCCATTAGTTATTAGAAATGAATTGCAGAAGGAGTTGCTGAGACTGCAGGAAGCAGGCATTATTGAAAGTACAGAGTCAGAGTGGATGTTTCCAGTGTGTTGTTGCTCATAAACCTAATGGGAAAGGAAAATGCGACTTACCAGTATGCATCTGTTCTTGGCACGTAGAGCTGCAGAGTTGTACACTTTGCATAGATCGCCATCTGGTGTTGGGCTCGGATGATTGCATGTTGTTTTTGTCTTCAAAGAAGTCTTGTAGTCACGAGACCGGTGACTCCTCTTTCGGTGTAGAGTGCACATGGGCTTCGGCTCCATCGTTAGATTGTTTTGCCAGTAGGGTTAGATGGAGTAGTAAGAAATGGAGAAGTGCCATGCGTGATGTATCTAATCAAGATAATACTGGATCAGATAGAGGTATCCGGGGAGGAGGGTGGGCGTGTACAACTCTGCAGCTCTACATGCCAAGAACAGATGCATACTGGTAAGTAGCATTTTCTGTTCGAGGCATATGAACTGCAGATTGTATACTTTGCATAGACTATATAGCAGTATCCTCCTCAGCTGTGGCTACCTGTATCTGTTGCAGTAGTTTGAAAAAGTGTTTTTAATACAGCTTGGCCCACACTAGCTTGTTGTTTTGCTTGCACATCTTCACAATAGTGTAGTGTGAAGGTGTGTGGCGTGACCCAAGTTGCTGCTTTGCATATGTCATCTAGAGGAATTTGTCCTAAGAATGCCATAGATGCCCCTAGTTTGCGTCTGGAATGAGCTCTAGGGGGAATGGTTAATGTGAGCTTATCTTTAAGGTAGCATAGTTGTATGCATTTTACAATCCACCTTGCAATTCCTGTTTTAGATATAGGATTGCCTTTATGCGGTGGGGAGAAAGCTACGAAAAGTTGTTTGGTTTTTCTAAATGGTTTCGTTCTTTCTATGTAATAGAGCAATGCTCTTGACATCAAGAGTGTGTAGCGCTCTTTCTGCCTCTGAGTCTGGTTGAGAAAAGAATACTGGTAGTTCAACTGACTGGTTTAGATGGAAGGCAGAAACTACTTTGGGTCGAAAAGTAGGATTTGTTCTAAGATTCACTTTGTTGTGATGAATTTGTAAGAATGGTTCTGGAATGGTTAATGCCTGGAGTTCGCTCACTCTTCTAAGAGAGTGATGGCGACTAAAAATGCCACTTTCCAAGTAAGGTATTGTAATCCACACTTGTGTAGAGGTTCAAATGGAGGACCCATTAGTCAGGTAAGGACTATATTGAGATTCCACACTGGGGATGGTGGCGCTCTTGGTGGAATTATTCTTTTAAGCCCTTCCATAAAAGCTTTTATTGGTGGAACTTTAAAAAGCGACAGATGCTGTCTGTTCTGTAGGTAAGCTGCTATGGCAGTTAGATGTAATCTTATGCATTTATACGCTAGATTACAACGTTGAAGATGCAAGAGGTAAAAAATGATGTTTTGAATGGAAGCATCTAATGGGTCAATTTTATTGTTACAGCAATAAATGATGAACCTTTTCCACTTAGCAGCATAGCACGCTCTTGTTGTAGGGCGTCTAGCTTCTTTGATAACGTTCATACATTCTTGTGGAAGGCGGAGATATCCCAACTCTAGGATTTCAGGAGCCAGATCGCCAGGTTGAGCTGACTAGGATCTGGATGACTTATCTCTCCATGGTTCTGAGTGAGAAACGTGGGTGAAAGGTGCAGCTTTTGGTGTGGCACTACAGATAGTTACAGCAGGGTTGTGAACCATGGTTGTCTTGCCCATGTTGGAGCAACTAGGATCATTGTAAGGGAATGCTGTTGAAGTTTTTTCACCACTAATGGAATGAGTGGGAGAGGCGGAAAAGCATAAGCAAATTTTCCTGACCTGTTCATCCACAGCGCATGGCCTTTGGACAATGGGTGTGGATACCTGGATGCGTAGTTTTGGCATTTTGTGTGTGGCGAACAGATCTATATTTGGCTGTCCCCACAAGTGAAAGAATGGAAGAAGAACTTGAGGATGAAGTTCCCATTTGTGGATCTTTTGTGTCTGACGACTGAGCAGATCCGCTATTTGAATGTGCACTCCTGGTAGATGTTCTGCTTGGAGGTATATGTTTCGCGAAATGGCCCACCTCCAGATGCTCTGTGCTAGATGGGATAACTGGAGAGTGTGTGTCCCCCCTAGTTTTGTATGTAATGTAATACATTGCCGTCATGTAGACTGTACGGACAAAGACAACTTTGTTGAGGAGCTGTGGTTGAAATGATTCTAGGGCTAGAGAGATTGCTAACAGTTCTAGATAGTTGATGTGGAACTGTTTTTGTTGAGAGGTCCATAACCCTTGAGTGTTATGGTTTTTGAGGTGTGCTCCCCATCTGGTGAGCGACGCATCTGTTATTAGCACTAGCTGTGGAAGTGGCTCGAGGAACGACCGACCCTTGGCAAGGTTTTTTGTGCTCCACCACTGCAGAGAGCGATGGGTGCGGTCGTTTACCAACACTAGATCTGTTAGTTGACTTTGAGCCTGGTTCCACTGTTGTGCTAGACATTCTTGTAATGGACACAATTATAGTTTTGCATGAGGGACGAGAAAAATGCATGATGCCATCATTCCTATCAGTTGCATGAACACTCTAGCTGGTAGAGTGTGTTTTGTGGTTGAAATTTTTGAACTAGTGTTTGTATAGCATTTATACTGATTGCATTGGGATAAGCTTTGGCTGTGAGTGTTTATGGTTGTCCCCAAATATTGTAGACGGTTGGAGGTGGGATTTGGTTAGATTTACTGTAAATCCTAGATTGTCTGAAACGTGTGTTGCACACAGCTTTTTTGGGAGGTTGCTTTTATAAGCCAATCGTCTAGGTAGGGGGAAGACATGAATGTGTTGTCTTCTGAAATGGGCTGCAACTACTGTGAGGCATTTTGTAAAGACCCTGGGTGCTGTGGTGACTCCGAATGGAAGCACCTTGAACTGGTAGTGTTGACCATCTACCACTAATCTGAGATATTTCCTGTGAGAGGGATGTATTGGAATGTGGAAGTAGGGGTCTTTTAGATCTATAGTGGAAGCACTTGTTGTAAAGTGATCATGTGGAAGTGGTCTGAATGAATGTAACAGTTTAACGGTCTGAGATCCAGTATTGGTCTTAGAGAGCCGTCCTTTTTTGGGATAAGTAAGTGAAGGGAGTAAATGTCTGTCCCTTGATGAATTAGAGGAACTGGCTCTATTGCATCCTTTTGCAACATTGCCAAGACTTCTTGTCTGAGTAGCGTTAGATGGTCTAATGACATCGGGCGCGGTCTTGGAGGAATGTTGGGGGTTGTAGAAGTGAGTTCCAGGCAATAACCATGCTGGATAATTTTTCTTACCCACCTGTCTGTTGTGATGAAATTCTAGACAGGTAGGAACTGTGAGATGCGTCCCCCGACAGGAGTGGGATGATCGGGGGAAGCGTAGGGGAGTTGCGGGTGTTGTTACCTCTGCCTCTACCCTTGTTGTTGTTACCTCTGTAACCTCCTCTATTGTATACCCTAGAAAAGGAGCCTTGGTTTGGACTTTTATAGGAGGATGTAGGGTGTTCTGATTTCGTAGGTTTCAAACCTGCTCTGTAAAAGGAGCGCCTAAAAGGAACCTCTGGCAGATGGTGACTGCAGGGCACCAATAGATTTTGCTCTTTCTGTATCTTTCATTTTTTCCAAAGATGCAAATGTAGGTCCAAAATGGTGCTCTTGATCAAATGGTTTGTTTAGAATTGTATTTTGCACCTCTTGCTTAAACCCAGACACTAAGCCATGCATGTCTACGTAGTAGTACACTAGTATTTATGGCGCGTGACGTGGTGTCTGCTGCATCTAGTGCACATTGTATTGAGGTATTAGTAATTTGTTTGCCTTCTTGTACAAGGTCATTAGCTTTGTCCTTATATTCTGGTGGAAGGTGTTGAATGAGCTTTTCTAGTTCGTCATAGTGAGTATCTTGCTAGCAGGGCTTGTGTGTTTGCAATTTTCCATGAATTAGCAGCCAGAGACGCCATACGTTTTCCTGATGCGTCTAATAACTTAGATTCCTTGTCGGGAGGTGGTGTGTCACCTAATCCCTGGGAGTTTGCCCTTTTACGTGCATTGGCTACTACTAATGAATCTAAGGGAAGTTGGCCTTTAATGTATATAGGGTCACTAGGGGCTGCTTTATATTTTTTTATCAATTCTGGGGTTAAGAACCCTAGCTCTGACTGGGTCTTTAAATACCTCAGGAGCATGTCTGATAAGGCCTTGTAGCATAGGTAAGACATGAGTGGATTTTTGTGGTTGTGCAAAAGTTTCTAACAAAAAGTCTTCTTGTGCAGGATCTGTATGAAGTTTGACTTTGTGATATGTAGCTGCCCTATTAATAAGTTGTGCAAACCCCACATCATCATCTGGTGGGGATGGCTCTGAGGGTTAGAAATCTGGATCATTAGTTACATTGGCATCCGTATTATAATCATGCCATGGGTCTGACTCCTGTGGTGAATTGAAAGGACTTAACGGCATTACATCCTCATCTAAATCTCCATGCCCTTGGGAATTATCAGGGTCCTGTAAATTTGGAGAGTGTGGTGGTGAAATTAGTAAGTTAGGGTTAGCAGGTGGTGGAGGTGAATGTGGAGAAGTGTTAGTAGATATATGAATCTTCTTTGGAGGAACTGGAACTTGGTGTAAATGTTCTGGTTTCCTCTTTGCAAGCAGCTTGGTGACTGTATGACCAGTCTTTGGGTGGATAAATATAGTAGTCTGCTTTGGATCTGGGAAGAAAAGGTCTTCAGACTCCATAGACTTGCTTGGCGTCGAAGAATTATCCTTAGGAACTGATTTTGGTTGTTTTGGGACATTGTCCAATACAACAGCTTTACTCTGTTCCGAAGTTTTCGGTGCCTTGTGTTTTGATGGTACCAAGGTCTTTTCTATATGCTTCGGTGCCGAAGGTTTTTTCATTTTGTTTTGCGCCCGAAGTTTTATCTGGCTGTTTCGGTGTCGATGGCTTACCGAGTTGCTTCGTCGCCAACTATTTTTTTCGGTGCCGAGGGGTCTTTTATCGGTTTTGGCACAGAGTGTTTTGTCGGTGACGACGTAAGAGGGCATGGCAACTCGGATGTCTGCACCTTCGGTGCCGAAGGTGGTTTTTCGGCACAGACTGGTTGGCTCGAGCCGGATGAATTGTCTGTCCTTTGGTGCCGGGCCCGAAGTCGGGGCGTTCGAAGTCTCAGTACGGTGTGAACCTGAGCCTGAAGGCGAAGGTGTTCCCGGTGCCATTGTTTTGGGCTGGGTCGGGGCCGGTGCCGGGGTTTCAGTACTCACGTCCCTTTGACCAGGAGTTATGTCATCATCGGCCTCTGCCTCGGTGTCGGAGACACCTGCTTCGGAGTCTAGGATCTCTTCTGGCTCCAGAAGGTTATCGGGACCTGGATTGAAGATGTCCGGAATGGAGCCTGTGCCTCGCTGCATGTCTCAGTGTCGAGCTTGATGATCCCGGATAGTTTACTTCGATTTAAATGAAAGGCATGCTTCACAGTTGTCCTCTCGATGTTCTGGAGAGAGGCACAAATTGCAAACAGGATGTAGGTCAGAGTGTAGAAATTTGTCACCACACTGTGGACATTTTTTAAATGAAGTCTGTTCCATCGACGTCCGTCTAGCTCAGCGCGGGTAGGCCCAACGGCACGCGTCTTAGTTCGCAGGCGTCGAAGAGTGATGGAAGCTTTCGAGGTGCGCGTCGAAGGCATGCGATCGAAACAATACCGTCGGTGAATGTAAATGTGTGTCGAAGAGGTCTGGAAACTGTTCCGAACTGGAGCGCAGCAAGTTTCATCCGAACCCGATGGCGGAAAAAAACAATCTAACAATGGAGCCGAAGCCCATGCGCACTCTACACTGAAGGAGGAGTCACCGGTCTTGTGACTACAAGACTTCTTCGAAGACAAAAACAATATGCAATCATCCGAGCCTAACACCAGATGGCGACCTATGCAAAGTGTACAATCTGCAGCTCATATGCCTCGAACATTAGTTTATGCATTGACTTGAAGGGTGTTAACAAGCAAATTCTAGTGGAGAAGTACCGGTTATAAAAAACTAAGGACATGAGATGGTTTGACAGTGGATTTTGCATCTGCATATCATCAAATGCTGCTGCATTAAAAGAGGAGGAAAGTCACAGCATTTGTCACTCTATATGGGTGTTTTCAATTCATTAGGATGCCTTTTTGATTGACATCTGCCGCTTCCATTTTTCAGAGGCTAATGGGGAAAATTTTGAAAGGAATTGAAGATGTCATATTTCCAAGATGTTTTAATCATGGGGTAAATCGTCAGTAGCATGACGATACATCGAAAAGCGTTTTGGAGAACCTAAAGTTGGAAGGGTTGACAGCGAGGTTAGAAAAATGCAAATTTGTGAAAGAGCAAGTGACCTACCCCGGTCATGTTATTAGTTGGCATGGTATCTCACCCAAAAAAGAAGCTCCTGCACCTACAAATAAAGATGAATTACGTTCTTTTTTAGGCCTTGCGGAGTACTAAAAGTTTGCGAAGAATTTAGCGGAAAAAACACGTTAAGGCAATTGTTGAAAAGCAGAAATAAGTTTGTGTGGGGCCAGGAATGTATACAAGAGTTTGAGGGTATAAAAAAGGAATTATGTACCACTTCACCTATACATGGATTCAATCCGATGCTTCTTTGTATGTAAATAGTGGATGAGAGTATGAAGGGCTCTGTGTTGTGCTTACTCAAAAGGAAGGGAGTGGTAAAGAATGGATTCTAGGTTTTGCTTCATGTAGCTTGACACCAGCTGAAGAAGCATATTCAGCGATTGAGAGAGACACGCTGGCATGTGTATGGAGTATGGAACATTAAAAATTGTTCCTTTGGGGCACCGAATTCGATGCAAGAACAGACCATAAGCCTTTAGTAAAATTATTGACCACAGAAGGTTTTCTTAAAGCGACGGCGGGTACTGCTAGATTCTCTCTATGAGGCGGCAGAATTTCAATTACCATATTTTGTATGTACCAGGAGTGAAAAATAAGGTGGCCGATGGATTAAGTTGTGCACCATTAACCATAATTGAGTTGCCGTACAATGAATGTGATGACTTCCAGGTGGCGTACACATATGACAGAGGAATGATTTCCATTGGGAAGGAGGACTGGAGGAGTGAGTACAGTGTTGATGGGAACTGAAGATGGTAAAATGGTACATTCTGGAAGGGTGGGAAGAAAAGAAAAGATGTCCTGTGGATTTAAGGCTATTCTGGGAAGTCTGGAATGAAAAGGCTGTGAAATCAGAATCTGTGATGAGATGTGGTAAAATTGTTCCCCCTGCGAGTTTAAGGAAGAGAGTTTTGGATATATGTCATGAAGGACATTGTGGTGTGGTAAGAACTAAGAAGAGCAAAATCTATTTATTGGTGGCCTGGAATGGATGGAGACATGGAGAGGTTAGTGAGAGTGTAGCAGGGATTCTGCTCATACACAGAACTGTGAATAGAGACTTGGAACCTCAGTGAATTAGGGTGTGCCAAAACTCTACTTAGTAGCTGTGACCAGCGGGCGGAGCGGGATCTCCCAACAACCCCTCGATGCATGTTCCCTGCTTTGTCTCCACTGCAGCGACCTGTGACTTGGAAAGGAGGGTCGTCTGGCAATACCGTTGACGTCCGAGGCGAAGAGGGTGACTGCTACTTTAACTGGGCAGAGTTCCAGTCCGAACATGCCCCCTGGTCAGCCGGGGCTCCGGAAACAAAAGACGGCTCTGCCACAACAGAGGTGTGTCTATCACCCGGAGGAGAGGAGGAGGTGTCGAGAGGAGACGGAGGCGATCGGAAGGGAGGACCGGACGAGGAACGACGAGAGGCGGAAAAAGAAGCAGAGGACGAGACGAGGCCAACGACTGGGGAGCCAGGAGGCCAACGACAAGGCGCTTCGCCCAGCCGCACTTCAAGGGAAGTGTGGCTCAACCAGGTACGGGACCGTATTGTGGGCTGGGGGGAGAAGAGGTTTTAGACCTCCCTAGAACACGCGACGCCGTTATCCCTTCACAGTACCCCATCCCTGTGAGAGCACCCCCGGCACGACGTAGAAATCTTTGGTTTATTGCACGCGTGACTCCTCACTCCCCTTCCCCGTCAGCCTGAGGGAAACAGAGCAAGTTTACTCAGAGCCTTTTTCTTTCTTTCCTTTACATGCGAGCGGTGGGCGTCTCCCAAGACGGACGAAACGGCGACTACAACTCCCAGAAGTCCACGGGAAGGAGGAAAACCCGGAGGGGACAAGTGGAAGGAGAGGAGTTCGCCAGCACGTCGGGACAACAATCCACCTCTCCCCTATTATCGCAATGTAACTAGGCAAAGGCGTTTGATAAAAGGAATAAAACCCGCCTTACCAAAACCTTAGGTCTACGAGTTTTCATCGAACCCGCAACAGTAGCCAAAATCCCCTACCAGACTAGCATTCAGTGTCTCATTGGTTCTTCCATACCCCCAATGATTAGACAGCCCAGAACATGGAACTTAGAATACCTCAGGCAATGTGGAACACATGAACTTTCGTTATACTCTCATATCAGTCCAAAACGGGGAGTAAATGAAGACACGTGCAAGTTTGAAATATTCACAGAAGGTCTCTTGGATTTACAAGGGCGGCCCCATACCTCTGGTCCTAGTAGAAATGGATCACATCATTTTCTACACCAGTTCTCTGCATGCAAATGTTCCCCAAAGTGTGTGTTTGCATGCCTGTGCAGTGCATTATTAAACACGCCAAAAACAGAGGTGGCCACAGCTGCATATATGTTATGTCTAGAACATGCGCTGATCAGACCGAACAACAACCACTGTGTTGAAATAACCTTGAAGGCCTCGGTACTCACTGTTCAGACAAAGCTTACCAAGCAAAGCTGCTACTATAGGAAAACATATTATTCTCGTGTGAAGCAAAACAGTCTGCTAGACTCTAAACATTTGTAATAATGTGTGCCGTGTGCAAAGGCAGCAGAAAGGAAAAAATGGAGTTTAAACTTCTAATAAGCTCATGCTAACTTAACACAGTGTAAATGCAAGGCACATCCTCATGACTAGATAATGTTTCCAATGTGCAAGTTCAGATAAGAGTTTGAAGACGTTGAGACCAACACTATGTCCTATGGAGTGCCCTGTAATGGTATGGGAGACGGTAGCAGTGGATTTTGTAGGGCCTGTGTGCAGTGTTTTAGGTCACAGCAAATACATGAACAATTGTTACTTACCTGTAAACAGGTGGTTCTCCAGTATTGGTGTCTTTCATAGATTCACATGCTTGAATATTCCCCGTCGTCGAAGTGGGAGTCCCACAGTAAATAAAATAGCAATAACATACCAATAACATATGTATGTAAATACCTAACACATAAAATACTAGAAAATCCATAAATACTCAAAAACAATTCCTACATAGGAATAAATGGTAGAGAGAGAAAACACTTGTAACATATTCCTGTCATTATGTTAGTCCAAACTACAGCCAATCAGGCGCCAGCACCCTTCCAGAACCTTCTGCTCAGACCCTCAGATTTTCGTAGCACAAGAGTGACAAATGAGTCGATGAAGAGAAGCGAGCCTCTGAGGGGAGGTGGGTGGGTCGCATGTGAATCTATGAAAGACACCAATACTGGAGAACCACCTATTTACAGGTAAGTAACAATTGTTCTTCTCCAGTATTAGGGTGTCTTTCATAGATTAACATGCTTGAATAGAATAGAGACCAGTAACAGCCAAATAGGCCCGATTGCTATCTAACAGCATGGAGAAACCAATGAGACAATAATAATACAGTCATGTAAGTACTGATAGCAATTATATAAAACCATAGTGGAGGAGGGAAGACAGAGGCTCACCTTAGTCAAAAAGATGACGAAGTACTGCCTGTCCCACTGCTGTATCCGCTTCGTTGATGGCATCCAGGCAGTAGTGTTTCGTGAACGTGTGCCTGTTGGACCACATGGCTGCTCTGCAGATCTGATGAAGCAGCACACCAGCAAACAGGGCGGTAGAGGATGACATTGCCCTTGTGGAATGAGCCCTTACTGAAGATTGTAGAGGCTTGCTGATGGCAGAAGACAATGGCTGAAGAAATCCAACGTGCAATAGTTGGCCTGGTAACAGGGCGCCCTTTACGCATGCGTCCATAGGCAATGTACAGTTGATCGGAACCTGCAAAAAGGGGCTGTCCCGCTGATGTAAAATTTAAGGCATCGTTTGATGTCCAAAGAGTGCAATCGCTGCTCTGCCGGAGATTGAGGATCGGCAAAGAAAGTCTTTAAGAAAACAGGTTCATTTACATGGAAATCCGTAGGCACCTTCGGCAGGAAAGTTGGGTTGGTGTGAAGCACCACACAGTCAGGTTTGAATTGGAGAAAAGGAGGTCTAGAGTGAAAGCGTGAAGATCACTAACGCGACAAGATGATGTCAGAGCAAGGAGAAGGGCTACCTTCCAGGTCAGAAACTTTAAGTCTGCCCTATGTATAGGCTCGAATGGCGCCTTCATTAGTTGGGCTAAGACGACATTGAGATGCCAACTGGGAGGAGGATGCTGAAGAGGTGGTAACTTCCGGAACAGTCCTTTGAAAAACTGACAAATAACTCTGGAAGAGGAGAGAGTGGAGGAGCCATCCTGCCGGAAACGAGAGATTGCCGCCAAGAAAACTCTCAAAGTAGCATGGGGGAGCCCTATTTGAGCCAGGTGCAAAAAGAACGGAAGTAGCTGCTCCGGAGTGGAATGGATAGGATGGATATTAGTAGCCACGCACCAAAGGCAGAACCTCTTCCAGTTGAGCTTGTAAGTCTTAATGGTAGCCGGAGCTCTGGCCTGAGCGAGAATGTCTCTGCATTCCGGCAAGATATTTAAATGCGCAAATTCAAGGTGTTCAGGTTCCAGGCCGACAATTGTAGAGAGAAGGGGTTTGGATGGCAAATCTGACCCTTGTCCATCATGAGCAGGTCCGGTCGAGGATGGAGGAGGATGGGCTCGCACTGGGACAGAAGGAGCAACTCTGAGAATCACGCCTGTCGGGGCCATCTGGGGGCGATCAGGAGAATGTGGCAGGGCTGCCTCCGCATCTTCCACAGCACACGAGGCACCAACGGAATCGGAGGAAAAGCGTAGGCAAATAGATCGCACCAATTCATCAAAAGGGCATTCCCGCGCGACCCCTGGTGGGGATGCCAACTTGCGTAAGATGGGCATTTCCGGTTCTCCGGGGTTGCAAAGAGATCCAGAGAGGGACGACCCCATCGTTGAAAAACGAGGTCGAGAGTTGGTTGATGCAACTCACACTCGTGGGTCGATGACGTGGACCTGCTCAGGGAATCCGCTAGGATGTTGGAGACGCCCGCAGATGCACGGCCGCCAGGGTAACTTGATGACGGATTGGCCAATCCCAGATCGACTGAGCCAGCCGAGACAAGAGTGGATACCTGGTTCCGCCCTGCTTGTTGACATAGTGCATACTGGTGGTATTGTCCGTCTGAATGAGCACCAATTCCCCTTGAATCACAGGAAGGTATGACTTGAGTGCCAGAAAAATTGCCATCAACTCCAGCCTGTTGATGTGCCAGGAACGTTGAAGCAGAGACCATTTGCCCTTGATGGAGAGGCCTTGAAGGTGAGCACCCCAGCCTTCTAATGAGGAGTCTGTTGTGAGCGTGAGTTCTGGAGTGGTGGAGAGGATAGAAGTTCCTGTCGCAAGGTTGTACGGTTGCGCCCACCATTGGAGAGCTGTTCTCATGCGAGCGGTGACACCCACGAGGTCGTTGAAAGAACCAGTGACCTGACGCCACTGTACGTCCAATTCCTCCTGAATGGGGCAAGTACGTAGTCTGCAATTTGGGATCAGTGCAATACAAGCCTATGCCATCCCCAGAAATGGCTAAGATCCGGACTGAAACGGACAGTCTTGCCCGAATCAGCGACACCAAGCGGAGGATCTTTTGTTGACGCTCTTGGGACACAAATGCCTTTGTAAGCATTGTGTCTAAAGTGGCTCCCAGAAAATTCCTGCGGGAAGCCGGTTTAACCTGAGGCTTGTCGGCATTGATGGCTAGGCCGAGAGATCGAAACACATCCTGACAAAGACGAGTGTGTTGAAGTAGCTGTCTGCAAGACTGTGACTTGAGGAGGCAGTCGTCCAGATATGGAAAGATTTGGACGCCTTGGAGACGCAGGTAAGCGACTAATGGAGCCAATACTTTCGTGAAGACACGAGGGGCGGACCGGAGGCCGAAAGGCAACACCTTGAACTGGAAGTCTCTGCGTCCTACCCAGAAGCGCAAGTACTTCCGATGCTTTTGAAGAATTGGAACATGGAAGTAAGCATCCAGAAGGTCGATGGTGGTCATGAAGTCGCCCATGGAGAGAAGACTCAGAATCTCTACTAGTGTAAGCATGCAGAAGGATTGGCTCTTGAGGTACCTGTTGAGCGCTCGCAAATCCAGAATCAGTCGCCAATCTCCCGTCTTCTTGAGTATTACGAAGAAAAGGGAATAGAAATCCTTTCCCCTCAGACTTGGGAACCACTTTGACGGCACCTTTCTGAATTAGAAGACGAACTTGATGGAAAAGCTCCTTGAGGAGGGGAGGAGGCGGGCCAGACAGTGGAGTGAGAGATGGAATCTTGATGAACTCTAGAGCATGGCCCTTTGCCACAATGTCCAGAACCTAGCGGTCCGAGGTGATGGAGGACCACTGAGAAGAGAACAGAGAGATTCGACCTCCAACACTGGGGGGAATACACAAGTCATTGACGTTTGGGAGTGGATCCTCTATATGAGGATTTTCCCCTGTAGGATTTGGACGACTGCTGTCGGGTGGACTCCTGTTGGTTGGATGAGTAACGTTGGTTACCTTGGTGGTAGGAGCGATATTGAGTGTTTCCTCCACGAAAAGTTGAGGAGGTGCTGCGTCCGCGTGCACCACGAAATGGCTGCTTCCGAAACTGTAAAGTCCCCAATGAACGAGCAGTATCAGCGTCCTTTTTAATGGACTGCAAAGCCTCATCTATGTGCGCTCCAAAAAGCGACTCACCGTCGTACGGCATATCCAGGATCTTGGATTGTACTTCCTGGCGGAAAGAGGTGGACCGTAACCAACCCTGCCTCCACAAGACCGCTGCCCCAGCAAGCTGACGAAAGCCAGTGCACGCAATGTGAACTGCGCAATCAATTATTTCCTCCAATGTCCTCTCTCCGTCCTGCAGAATCTTTAAAGCTTCCGCCTTGGAAGAGTCAGGGATGAGGCTCACCAGGGTAGACAAGTTGGACCACATCTGGCGGTCGTAGCGGCCTAAGATGGCTAAAGCATTAGCCGCCCTCACCGTAGTAGATGCCATCGTGGAGAATTTGTGTTCAATAGCGTCCAGGCGACGACCCTCCCGATCCGGAGGAGCCGAAATTGGAGATACCGGGTTACGGGAATGCCGTTGTGCAGCTTGAGTGACCACTGAGTCAGGCTTTGGATGAGCAACAAGGCACACAGGAGAACCTATGGGCGCCTTGTATTTTTTCTCAAGGGGAGGCAGTTGAGCTGGCAGCGAATTTGGAGTTTGCATGAGTTTCACCCCTTCCGTCCATATAAAGTCTATGATGGGTATAGTGTCGACTTGCTTGAATGGTTGAATTTTAAAATCATATAGGAAACAGTCCTCCTCCCGTAGGACTCTGGGCAGCTTGAAGCGCTGGGCCGCTCTATCCATCAGCTGATGGAAACTTGCAATGTCCACCGGATGCGAATCCCCGGGCTCTACCGGAGGAGGGGAAGGCGTCTGGATTTGGTAGTCGTCCCACTCAGCCATGTGGGTAGCGGCGTCATCATCATCATCATCGTGGACTTCTCCATCTTCCCGTTCTGAACTGACGTCATCAACCAGGTACACCGTAGTGTGTATCTTCACTGAAGTCTGAACCTGTGGAGAAGAAATTGGTGGCAGAACAGGGACAGGAGCCATCGCAGACGCAGGCACATGAGGCATAGGCGAACCCTGTGGAGAGGGCGGGAAACGCCGGTTGTAGTCGTCCAACATATGTTGGAGATTTGAGATGAGCGACAAAGGCAGTGTTGCAGTTGGAACTTGTACAGAATGTTCTTCTGCCGGAGAATAATGGTTGTCATCATTATCACCGTAATCCTGGCACTTAATAATCAAATCCGAAGGACTGTGTGCCACTCTGAAGGAATCACCCACATCATTGTCAGTCAGAATCCTGCTCAGAGCCCGTGGCAAACATGGGCGAGGGAGGCTGCGGATCTGGGATGGAGAGCTGGTCAACTGGCCGTTGACGACGATGGTGCAAGGGGTCGGCGGTGGAAGAGCCAGACCCGGTGGAAGACCAGGACACCAAAGGCAATGAAGCACACTAAGAAGGAACCACCGTCTACGGTGTCGTCGACGGTGCAGACGACGACGCTGGCAGAGGCGTCGACGAAGTTGCTGCAGAAGGATCCACTGTCGACGGAGCCACTGTCGACGGAACCATCGTAGACGGTAAGGTCGTCGACGTTGATGAAGAGCTGTCGTCGACGGGACCGACGACGAAGATTTCCTGTGAGCTTTCGTCGACGATGATTTTGCTGACGACGAAGCAGATTTCTTAGTCGACGACGAGGCAATAGGTATCGTCGACGAGACAGTCTTTAAACTAAGCGATACCTTAGTCGACATGGAAGACGTCGACGTTGCCGACGATCCGGAGGCTGACGTCGTCACTGTCGCCGTTGACGATCCTGAGACGGCAGATCTCGTAATCAGGACGAACGTTGACGCTCCTGTCGACGATGAAACATGTTTCGGAGCAGAAACATGATGGAAGGCAGCAGAAGACGCCTAAGAGCCAGGTCTTGTGGGCGTAGAGGTAGTAGGAGGTGGTGAAGACACCGCAGGAGCCACAGACAGGGAAAGTTTCTTCCTCTTTAGAAAAGGTGAAGGCATATCCTGCACACTACTACGTTTGGAGGCTACTTTTGAAGGTTCCGATTGCAAACTTTCTGCATCTGACAGTGCTGAATCCTTATCCTTAAGTCGCTGAAGCCAAATGAGGAGACTGCCTTCTCTGTCCTTAAGGGTCTTTGTAGAGAAAGTCCTGCAAAACTTGCATTTACCAACCTAATGGTCGGGATAAAGAGAATAAATGCACTTCTTGTGGGGGTCCTCAGAGTAAAAACGCAATTTCCCACAAGAGCAAGGTCTAAATAAAGACTTCTTACTTGAAGACATGCTGAGAAGACTGGAAAACTTGAAGAAGTTCACACGACATGCGGTAGAAAATCTGAGGGTCTGAGCTCTGAGGAGAAGGTTCTGGAAGGGTGCTGGCGCCTGATTGGCTGTAGTTTGGACTAACATAATGTCAGGAATATGTTACAAGTGTTTTCTCTCTCTACCATGTATTCCTATGTAGGAATTATTTTGGAGTATTTATTATGTATATACTAGTATTATTTCATGTGTTAGGTATGTACATACATATGTTATTGGTATGTTATTGCTATTTTATTTACTGTGGGACTCCCACTTCGATGACTGGGAATATTCAAGCATGTGAATCTATGAAAGACACCCTAATACTGGAGAACTTTGTTTTAGTGGACTATTTTAACAAGTGGGTAGAACTAGAAGTGGTGCAAAAGGCTGATGCTGAAGCGGTTGTGAAATATTTAGATGCCGTTTTTATGAGAGACTACCTATGTTTTTAAAGGTACAATTCAGATAGCCATGGTAAAAAAGTGGATTGTGGAAATCAAGTAAATGTTTGAGCTGATGAGGGGAAGAGAGCCTTTTACAACAGATAATCTGGGTTGGATGGATATGGCAAGTAAGGTAGATTGGTCCCCTAAAACAGTAAAGAGCAACATTTTGAAGGAGCAGGAGGTGTATAAGAAATATTAAGATAAAAGGGGGCAAGGGAAGAAATGTTGGAAGCTGGAGAGCGGGTGAAAGTCAAGAGAGTTGATAAAGTACCAAAAGGAGAAAGTGTTTTTACTGAACCTCTCAAGGTAATAGAGTATTTGAAAAACGCGGTCAGGCTCAGTGACAATCGGGTATGGCACATGAGTCGCATAGAAAGATACAACCATTATGGTGCTAAAGAAAAAGAATATGTGGGGAAAAGTTAACGGAGGATGATTGGTTGTGGGAGAATGAGTAGAGGTCAGAATGTGATGAGGGAAAAAAATACAGGTGACCATGCGGTGTGTCCACAGTAGAAGGAGGGTGTTGGTGGGGATAGAATTGGAAGGTCGGGAAGGATCAATCGTGCCCCAGCAACATGTAAGGATGTCACTCTAGAATAAATGTTAATTGTACATATATCAAAACATTTTCGTGTTTTGTTTGCTCATGCTGAGAATATATTATACTTTATTTAGTTGTATGATGACACATTTAGTAGTTTGTTTATTATAGGAAACGTTCTTTTTGTTTTCTTTGTATATAAGTGGGCAAGATGTGTGGTATTTTTATTATTGTGTACGTAGAATGTTGGGGGGAACATGATTTAATAGAACGGTGGGGTGGTAGTATTATGGGGGAAAATGGTTGGGAGCGGGAGTTGCTGGAGGGAAGACTTTCAGGGCAGTTGTTTATCCCGTGCTGTAACAGAGTTGAAAATAAAGGAAATGCAAGTGGAGGTTGTCGTCTTTACAGTACCATGCATAAAATTTATTTTCTGTGGCAGACGAGTGAAATCTGAAAGGAAGCGAGTGCAATGTCTCCTGCGCATCCTATGGCAGCACAGAACTCTGCAGATCCTGGTTTATGCCAGGGGTCCGAAATTCATGTTGAGCTGCAGTGTTTTTCCTTGCATTCTTTCATATGTTTGGAACCATGATATCTAACTTTGCAAAGACAAAACTGAATTGCTTTACAAAGTATAACCGGCTATGTAGAGGGTGTCTCAAATAGGTGAGGAAAGGCTTGTCAATTAACAATGGGTATCTAAACAATTGGGATACATGGGGAATTCCTTTATCTTCAATTTACAAAGTAAGTATGAGACTCAGTTGACAGGAAGAGGGGATTCGGTTATTCACAGGGTAGACACAGGCTAAACAGCACCTACTATTTTGGTTGAGATCGTTTGCAACTAGCGTCCTGAGGTCCGTCCTACAATGGCTCTGCAAATGAAGCCAAGCAGACCCTTTCAGCACTTGACTCTAGGGATGGCAAGAGGTTAGCAGACAAATGCTTCTTAGGGAGGTATGGTAGTGCGGGAGGGATGCAGAACTCAAAACTCAACAGACAACCATCAGATACAATAAATGCCTTGTCCACCGCACTACTTATCTTAGCAAAAAGAATGTACTCTATTACTGCAGTAAAGGGTGGTTCGACAATTTAATGGGATTCAGGTGCATTTACCTAGTTAACCAACTCAGCCACTATAGCGTCCTCTCCCCATTTTAGGGCGGGTTATGATTATTGATCTTCTACTCTAATGTAGTCATTGATACAGATCAGAAACAGGCGCAGTTGACCAAGTCTCTACTTACATGGTTCGCAGTTCAAGTTAATAGCTCGTACCCAAATTAAAGGGAACGTGTAGCCAACATTCACTGCTCCTCCGGCAGAAAACTGCATGTCCATAATTCAGTCTTTTGTTCGAGACTCTGTTACAAGTTGATGCCTGTACTGGTCTATTAGCTTTAAAGGGTGCTCCACTGACTAGCACTCTCAGTGATATCTCCCCCGACATGGGACAGCAGCAGCTGTTTCACGTGGGTCTGAAGCCTTGGCAGTGAAGCAGCATTCTTGCCTGTTTAGGGCACAACTCACATGGCAGATGTGACCTTAAGTTGAGATCAGACAGGTGCTCAAAAAGGAAATTGTAGATCCAAGGCCAGGTTCACACATGGCAAGGAGGGTGCTTCATTGGGAAGTTGCGGCCTCCGTGACTGGTTGCTGCTTTTGCAACAATGGCAGAACCATCTCTGGATTTGGTTGGAGGGGTTTGCATAAGCAGCACCAAGCCTTCGATGTGGCTGGTGTGCTGGGCATCAGAGGATAACTTCTTGTCTCGATTTCTGCATGAGGTCCAATGTGGGGGCAGTGACAGGAGACCCCTCACAACATGGGTCAGCTCCAGCTTTGCTCCAAGGGCAGTCAGCAACTTCTGGAACACAGCTGGCTTTTACTCCTCCAGTGCAACAATGTAATAACAGGGAACATACCTTTTTTTAAAAAAAAATATGTAAGGTTAACAAGTGATGCAAATGGACTCTCCTGGTTTTTCCTTTTTTAACTCCAGCATTGTAACACCTCTATGCTTCTAATCAGTGTACGTGGCTTTCGAGGCAGTACATGTACTCTCCATTCTCCATTTAATGCCATCAAGTAGGTGTCCGTTCATCTCTTGATATGAGTATTAACCTCTGGACCTTCTTTTATTAACATGGAATACCTGTATTTGTATTCATCTTTACACACATAACTGGATATTTCACTAACGATTAATAACGTATGTGATTGTCCAGAATTGAGAGTAACTTTTGAGTGTCGCTTTATGACTTATGGCACATTTATATTTATTTTTACTTGAAGATGGCCGCAAGTTGTGAGACCCGCATTTAGTGACCCCGTGTAGTTTTTTGTATTTCTATCGATTTAGCGCCCCTGTCACCCCAGTTCGATATGTAAATGACCCGTGTTGTAACTTAACCGGGTTAATGTTCTAGACGTTTTTTGTTCTAGACGTAAGTGAGGCAAGTCTTGTCACTTCCGAGAATCTGGCCCTGCCCGTATCTGGATAGTTTATCTTCCAACAAGAGATGACTGTTGCAATCACCTGGTTCCGACGGGGATGGGTAGGTCACAAGCTCTCCGACACCTTTTTTTAGATAAGATGTATTCCTTCAACAAGGCCTTGGTGGTGTCCGGACTTCCCTTGGTTTCCGCGCCTAGTGATACCTAGTGGTTGGGTCTTTCTTTAGGGCGCTATTGCACTTTGTGATGGTTTCGCCCACGGGTTGCCTACAATACTGCTAGGTGCCCCCGTCACCTGGGTTCACATGTTCCCCACCGAGAATCTAGTTTGCCTTTACCCCCAGTTTTACATTCATAGGGTATCAAGGCGTGCTGCCCCTCCTTTAACTTGGCCGGTTAATACATGTTTGTATTAATTGTTGAGGAACGTTATATCCTCCGGATGTCTATGCAAGCTGTTTGCACACTATCTTATACTGTAAGATGGGGTCTCTTTATATAATTGTAATCAGTTGGGGCTTTCTCCTTCGTTAGCTTTACCACTGGACATGAATATCTACTGGTGGTATTCTGGTTGCTTTACCATTGACACACAGTTGCCATTCTCTACCCCCCAGAGTTGAGCTATTTATCTGTAATTGTGTATGTATAGTTGCTTATAATTTCTTTCAACTATATGAATCCTCTAGGTCATTGAATCCGCTGGTGTCGCAACCCGCCGGAAACTGTTTAGGCGTGGCTTCATGAGGTGAATGGGTGAGTCCATGTCCTTATAGGGAGTTTATGTCGCAATATGAGCTTTGCTCTCATTTCTAAGCCTTTGGTGATTATACCACGGATATTTTTAACAATAATTTCTATATTAAGGGTTAGTAAGCTCTTGGTTGATAAGTGTTCTAATTCATGTTATCATTATTAAGAGAGAGATACAGAATGCAAGTGTATGCCACAACTCTTGAATATGCGGTTTCTTTTTTCTTTTGCAGAAATTCCTTCAACATTCATGGGTATTTAACCAACAGCAATACTACAACGTGGTAGGTAGTTTATCCACCATTACCACTGTGTGTAGGTAGTTTCTCACTTCACATTTTATGGTCCTGATGAATTGCCATAGACCCAACAGGGCTGTCAAGGCAAGAAACATGTTGACCTTTTGGAATAGAGCGTTACTTTGTTCTGATCCATTGAGTAAGACAAAGCTGCCTTCCTTTTGTCTTTTAATCCGGTAGGAACCAGATCCTAATATATTTTATTGGTTGACCTAACCTGTTTTAACCTTCACACTGAATACACACCTACACTTTTTAGGCCCCTCACTCACACCACACTGATTGGCAAGGAACAAAAGATCTCCGCCAAAGAGCCTCTCATTGGGTGCCCGTTGGGTATTGCAGCGCCATCCTAACGAGGAGCAGGCCCAATGATGAAGCATGACACCTAGCTGGCTGGGTGTGTGAGGCCCCTGGTTCCTAAGGAAGGTATTTACCTCCCGGACAAACATTTTGTTTAAGGTGTGGGGTATAACTGTCCTCCCGATAGGCATTCCCTTGTATCTCTCTCTCTACTTAACCCTGCAGGAACAGCATACCTTTTCTTTGGACTATAACACACTAACCCACCCATCAACAGGCAAGTCAGTTCATTTTAGGTAGGGTCGACAGTGTTAAGATGGCACCAGTTTTAGTATGGAGACAGTCCCATTTCTATGTCGTTGGTCGGTCGCATTTATTGTTAACAAGCACCACGATCGGTATCACGAACATTATCAGAATCTTTACGGGACAAGAGGTGTGCAGCATTGTGGTAAGTGCGGGTCCGGGCGTTACTGCAGCCTTTGGCAAACATTTATATGTCCTCGTTTAAGCGCTTTTTTTAATTAGAGCATTATGTTGTTTCTAGGTCCGTTAGAAGTTGGAAGCGCCGGCGGGAGAACAGTGGTGCGATTCTAAAAGTAAGTGCAGCTGTTGGTTGCATTCATTTTTTTACACAAACGCGTAGTTGTTCACAAGTTGATGGTAACCAAGCACATATTTTTTTATCATAGGACCAGGAATTCTCGGCAGCACATGGGATGTATTCACGTCGTTTTGACCAATTGAGTAAGCGTAGCATGCGAACCTCAGCATTAAGTACACAGTGTTCGGCAACTTTGGCCATTTGGTTTTTCCAGCATATTAGGAAGTATGATTTCTTAAAAGGGTTCATTCTCTTTCACATAGGATCATCTGTCTAATCACATAGTGAGTTTATACCCCTTATGAGGTAACAGATTGGCATAGGCACATATTAGGTGTGTCATTACTGGTTTTATCACTATTTTTCTTTTCTATTATGGCTATGCACTCATAAGGGTGAAGATAAGTTCTTACTAATTTAAACAGAGTTAAGCTCAGTGGGATTAGTCTAACTAAGGATACTACTATGCCAATGGACTTCTTTTGTATTTGTATAAAAACAATTGCATGAGTTCTTTTGAGGAACACCAGTCCCTGAAGTTAAATGCACTATGTTAGCGTGGTATATTGGGTAATTTAGTCACTGTGTATAAAATGAATTTAACCCCTACCATGATCATGACAAGCTGAGCTCGTCATGAGGCACAGTGGAGCTATGGTCATGATGAGCTGAGATCGTCATAACTGCCGTGGCCCGCCCACGCGCGGCTAATTCCCCGCCTGTGCAGGTGTTCTATTGGAGTGGGCGGAGTCATGACGAGTCCAGCTCGTCATGAGCACAGCTCCACTGTGCAGCATGACGAGCGGGACTCGTCATGAGTACTGCGTGCGGCCCAACTCTGCACCACGGGGGAATTAGCCCCGCTTGGAAGGGGTTAAGTAGTGAGTTAAGAATGGTAACAGTATGCTTTCTTTACATGTTGGCCCCTGAGGAAGGGACTTCAATGTGCCGAAATACATCGGGCACACACAAAAATGTTTATTTTACTGTTTATGTATCTAAACATGTATAGTCACACTGTTGTTTAAACTGTGTAACTATCTATGAAAACAAATTGTAAATGTTAAAATATTGATTGATACATAATTATGAAATGATGAAGTTAATTTGAATACAAATATGGTTTAACTTGATTCATGTTTTCAGAATGTGTATGTTTCAAGGGAGATTTGGGTCTTAGTACCTAGGGAACGGTGCACAGCACTAACAAGTTGACTAACTTGTAACAGTTTCTTATGTATTCACACTTGGGTTGACAGTAAGCGTTGTGCTGGAGCCCCTTTTTTCCATTACAAACCAGATAAAAGTGGCGCTCCTCCAACCCTCAAAAAATATTTTACTCCCCTAGGACAGGGTTTCCTTCTGCAGGGCCAGGAGCTTTACTTCCCTCTCTGAGCATGCATGCTTCTAGGTGCTAGACAGACTTTAAGCTTCAGCAGTAAGTTATACAAATTTCAGGTAATGTTTCCTCACCTATGGGGCACTGGCTGTCATGCCGTCATGAGCCCTGGTTACACAGCAGCTCCTCAAGTACTCTGTGGCGAACTCCCTTTCCTTGGTCAAGAAGAACTTGGACCTGGAACAGAGTTGGCTGATTTGGATCCCACTTTTATATACAACATTCAAACAAGGTATGCGGATCCACTGTATAAAATTTTAGTACTGGTTCAGGGTTGGTTCTTTTTCACAAGTAATTTTCTGGTTGCTGCTCAGACACAGCCGTTGCACAAGATGGTGGCCTTTACAGCAGTTAGCAACATGGCTGTCTCAAAACAGGACTATGCAAAAAGGCACAGTAAGTGTGAGATCTCTACATGTGTAATGCAAAACCCTACCCGAAACAGTAATCTGGGACAGACAATGGGGCAAGCGCTGCTTAGATACTTCCCCACCTTGAACAACAAAAATGCAATCCCACTCCTCTTCCGTACCATATAGCAAATGACAGTGCTCATGAAGAACTTAAGCAGCCCTCTGTCCAAAAGATCCTCACAGGATTTCTAAGGGAGCCCGGTCTCCATTCTCTCACTTCAGCATCTGCCTCTCCACATTCCAGCCACATGAATGCAGGCAACACCTGCCTGGGGAAGCGGTCCTCATCTTTTATCTTGTATTGTGCTAACCCAGGGGAAATCAAAATGGATTCCATAGGCCCCCGTACTTGAACTCAAACAACATACTGAGTCCTACAGCCATATATTTGTAACAAACTCACTACACCTATGTGCACTCAACACATAATTATGTCACAGTTTGGCCTTTGAGCAGAAAAACACAGACTGTATTAAGGAGATCAGTTGGCTCACCATAGTTTCAAGTCTCTATCAGAAAGACAAAGATATGACTCAAATTCAGAGCTGGAATGTTTAAAACATAATTAAATTTGCTGAAATCTAAATGCACTCAAATCTGCACCAACAAGCATTGTAAGGTGCTATTTATTTAACATTTACTCATTAAAAACTCCTCACCTGATTACCTCCCATTCCATGACAGTTGAAGATTCCAACCTTTTCATTTTCTTTTCGTGCCATGTTATCTAGACATTGATTTGTCTCCACATTTCTTATCTAGATGAAGATAAAGACATTTTAGAATCAATATTTGGATGCCCTTACCACACAACCACAAATACCCTAATTAATTTGTAAACCAATGTTCTCATTTACACCATAGTTGGTAACAAACACAATCACAAAACACTTAAGACTGTGGGAAGTTATGGTTGGGACAATGCAGATTTAGGATATTTACAAAATTCTTGCATGTAGTTTTTTCACCATTGAACCACATGTGACCTGCTCTTGTGAAAGTAAAGTGCCTTTGAAAGCTGAGAAAGGGGAGGGAATTGTCCCATGTTTCTTGGGGCTTAAGGAAAAGGCCTTCTCAACTAAAATGGAAGTGGCATGTCCTACTTTATCTCTCGACTTTTCCTAATCTTCTCCAAATGGTACAGCCCACAATGCATTTAAAAATGAAGTTCCTTCGCATTCCTGTACATCCATTCTGTCAGAATGTTATCTTTTTCCCATAAAAATGCATTGAAGCCCACTATGCAACTCTGGGCATTAAGCTTGCTTAATCTCCACAACGGCCCCCCGGCGGCGGGATGCCTGGCTTTCACCTTGGGGATGCCCTATAGGGGCTATCTCACAGGGAAAAACCAGGACGGGTTCCCAAGGCAAGCGCGGAGATACCCCTTCGGGGGTCGATTCTGGCGCTATATAAGAAATGCAATAATAATAATAATAATTATCAGTGGTGCTGGCATCCAGAGTCCTCTTCATGTTTTCTTAACCCTCCAAAATGCAGACTCCCAACTATGTCCCTGTTAATGCCAGAGTGAAGGTTGTGAATGGGTGCAGGTATCTATCTAAAGGTAGAGGAGGTTCATCCATCTCGGTCCCCCAGTTTGTCACTTTTACCAATCACTTCAAAAAACAAAGTACCTATCTGCCCTTGCAATAGTAAGCCTACAGAGCCAAAGTAACATAGCGGGACATCTTGGGGTACAGGGGAGACAAAGACTTTCCTTTTTATATACAACCCTCCCTCACTCTAGTAGTGACTTCATCATCTGGTTCATCCTGGCTGCTAAAAGCTAGGAGGGCCCGACCATATTCCAGGGAGCTCTTTGTATATATAGTCTTTTAGGGATTAATATTACAACTAAATATTACTTATCCATGCCCTAGTATTCCTTTATTCACCGGGTGGATGGGCACTATAAATATAATTATACTTATGATAATTATAGGGAGGGGCAAAAAGGAGTTAAATGGTTCTAGGACTCTCAGCTTGCCTTATTGCCATGCTGAGGGTCATAGGATCATTGTACTCCTGAGTGAGGGTTGTATATAAAAAGGAAATCTTTTTACTTCCCTATATTTAGAGGCACCCCACTATATTGCTTCGGCTCTGTGGGGTTACTTGTGCATGGACAGACGGGTACTTTATTGTTTTTAAGTTTCACGATCAGGGAGAACGCATCCAAATATTCCCTTACTGCTTACAAGGTCTCCTTCTCCTTTCTGGGTGGTTTCTTTCCTTCAAAAGAGTCTAGCTTTTTGTGTCCGTCACCCTGAGAATTCAGCAGTGTCGGCTCTCAGAAAAATGAAATGCCAGTGCTTCCCTTCTCCGCCTTTCCATTTTCTGATTTCAATCCTAACTCCATGCAGGAAGGAAAATGCTACTTACCAGTATGTATCTGTTCTTGGCATGTAGAGCTGCAGAGTTACACACTGTGCATAGATGGCCACCTAGTGTTGGGCCCGGATGTTTGCAGTTTGTTTTTGTTGTAAAAAAGTCTTTGGAAGTCACAGGATAGGTGACTCCTCCTTTGGATCATACTGCGCATGGGCATCTGCTCCATCCCCATATTGTTTTTCGCCATTAGGGAAGTGACGGAGTTAAATGTCGTATACTTGTAAAGCGCACAGCTGCCCCAGCAAAGGGGCGTCCCGGCGCTGTATACCGCTGGGGGACCCATCCTGGCTTTCCCTGTGAGATGGTCCCTCCTGGGCATCTCCAAGGTGAAGACAAGCATCCCCGGCGCTGATGGGGCCGTTAGTAGAGATTAAGCAAGCTAGGGCCCAGAGTTGCTGAGTGGGACCCATGGTTGGAGTAGGCACCGAGGCGAGAATTATCAAGTCCACAGACCATGGCCCAAGACCCTGCCGCGTCGGGAATCGAACCCTGGTCCCGGGCCGACCTCTGCTTCCGGGTCTGCGGCCTCTAACCAGTGAGCCACACCACTCTACAAGAAAGTAGTGATGTCCATGTAATTTGTATCTAATGCTGGAACAGATAAAGGTAGCCGGGTGGGCGTGTGCAACTCCGCAGCTCTACATGCCAAGAACAGATGCATACTGGTAAGTAGCATTTTCCGATCGAGGCATATGAGCTGCAGATAACACTGTGCATAGATTATATAGCAGTACCCACCTTTAGCGGCGGCCACCAGTATCTGTTGCAGTTGTTTGAAATGGGGTTTTTAGTACAGCCTGGCCCACAGTTGCTTGTGGTTTAGTTTGCACATCTACATAATAGTATTTTGTGAATATGTGCGGTGTAGACCATGTAGCTGCTTTGCATATATCATCTAGGGGAATGTTCCCCAAAAATGCCATTGAAGCTCCCAGTTTTCTTGTAGAATGGGCTTTGGGAGGAATAGATAACATATGTTTAGCTTTGTGGTAACAGATTTGTATGCATTTAACAATCCACCCAACTATCCCAGATTTTAATATGGGGTTACCTTTATGTGTGGTGAAAAAGACACGAAAAGTTGTTTAGTTTTACGAAAAGTTTGTGTCCTTTCAATGTAGTAAAAGCAATGCTCTTTTGACATCCAAGGTGTGAATAGCTCTTTCTGCGACTGTTTGTGGCGGTGAGAAAAATATGGGAAGCTCAGACTGATTCAGATGGAAGGGTGAAATGACTTTTGGAAGAAATGTAGGATTAGTACGTAGAACCACTTTATTATGATGCATTTGCAGAAAGGGTTCTTGAATGGTAAATGCTTGTAGTTCACTAACTCTTCTGAGAGAAGTAATAGTTACTAGGAAAGCTACTTTCCAAGTTAGGAATTGCAATTCACATTTATGTAACGCTTCAAAGGGGGGTCCCATTAACCGTGTGAGAACAATGTTTAAGTTCCACACTGGTGAAGGTGGTGTTCTGGGAGGGATTATTCTTTTGAGCCCTTCCATAAAAGCTCTTATGGCAGGTACTCCCCTTCTTCCTTTTATGGTTCTTAGACAGGAGATATTGCTCTGCTAGGGTACTCTTATATATACACTATTATTTTTTTTGCCATGTGTGCAGGTACCCTTGGTTGGAGTACCTCCCCGATTTGTCAGCCCCTCAATTTCAGGGTCCCTGTGTATGCATTGGCACGCGCGAGTATAGTAATTCCATATGATTTTTTTTTTCTAGGGACTTTAGTTCCTTGTTCTTTCCTTTTATTGGCCACTTCCTGCCACTTGGTCGCGTATGTTTTGATTGTGGTTTCAACTCTACGGGTATTTCCCCTTTTCTGGTTTCACTCACAGTACGGTAGTCTTTTGTGTTTTATTCTTTCTCCCCCTTTTTTTACGTTTTGGGCCTTCTGCTTTTGGATCCACTTTTCAGATTTTGGCACTGCATAAGTCACGCACGGGATAGTGTGTTCTTTGCAGAACCCATTGTGTTTTTTGTAAATACATATTGTTTATCATTTTAGTGTAATCTTGCCCTTTGTCCTGAGGAAGCCCATAGAAACGAGTGGCTGAAACGCGACCACGACTGTGCCGACATTCTTTGAAGGAGTCCGTTTCAAAATTTAAACGTGCTCAGATTGAAACATAAGTGCCTTTATAAATATTTTCTCTGGGGCCAT
This sequence comes from Lissotriton vulgaris, assembly GCF_964263255.1. Classification (NCBI taxonomy): domain Eukaryota; kingdom Metazoa; phylum Chordata; class Amphibia; order Caudata; family Salamandridae; genus Lissotriton; species Lissotriton vulgaris. The sequence continues at coordinate 1,211,657,538 of NC_141691.1, forward strand.
TCACCTCTGGCGCTTTTTAGGACTACCTAGAAGTGTAGCACTTGAATTTAAGAGTGCACATGTTATTTTTGTATCTTTGTTTTTGTTTTTTGTAGGGCTTAATTGTTGTATATTCGTTTTGTAAATATTATATATGTGATGTATATATTGTACTATATGTAGAGATGAATGTAAATCAAGGTATTTCATTGTTGTATAATTATTTGTTGACTTTTTCTTTTGTGATCCACCTTGTCCTCGGATACGGATATATGTGTTTGTGATTTGTGAATTTATTTCCCTAAAATTTATTTTGACACTTCAGGGTTTTTAGTTTATCCCTGTATGCAAATAAATATTGAATTGATCCCTCTGTATTCTTTTGTATTTATACACATCTTTTGATGTCATGTGCTCATGTACATGATGGTAATTTGGGCATAACCCCCATTTTTCCCTAGCAATGGCCGCAAGGTGCAGTCTGATGGACGTGTACACTAAATTACACTTTTGAAGGTGTAATAGGTATCCTATGATGTGTTGAATAGACACATCTAAAGGATTGATGTGGTTGTTTTGAAAGTATATTACGAACCGTTTCCACTTAGCTGCCTAACACGCTCTAGTGGTGGGACGTCTAGATTCTTTAATAATGTTCATTATGTCTGGAGGGAGGTTAAGGTAACCAAACGCTATGACGTCAGGTGCCAGATCGCAAGGTTGAGCTGCGCTGGGTCTGGGTGTCTGATCTCTCAATGGTTCTGAGTTAATAGGCGTGGAGATAGGCTTAGTTTCTGGTGTGGTACCACAGAAAGTTGCAGCAGCGTGGTGTACCACGGTTGTCTGGCCCAAGTTGGAGCAACTAGAATAAGTGTTAGGGAATGTTGCTGTAGTTTGTGTACCACTATTGTAAGTAGTGGGAGAGGAGGAAAAGCGTACACAAATTTTCCGGCCCAGTTCATCCATATCTCATTGCCTTTGGACAGTGGGTGTGGATATCTGGCGGCGAAGTTTGGGCATTTAGCGTTTTCGTCGGTTGCGAAGAGGTCTATCTGAGGGTGTCCCCACAGTTGAAAGAACGGTTGAAGAACTTGCGGATGAAGTTCCCACTCGTGGAGTCTGTCGACTTAGCAGATCTGCCATGGTGTTTTGTACTGCTGGAACATGTTGGGCTAAGAGGAAGATCTTTAGTGGTATAGCCCATCTCCATATCTGCTGCGCTAACTGAGAGTGTGTCCCCCCTTGTTTATGTAATACATTGCTGTCATATTGTCTGTGCGGACTAAGACAGCTTTGCCTGAGTCTTGCTTTTCGAATGCTTTCAGGGCTAGAAATACAGCTAGTAACTGTAAGTGGTTGATGTGGAGTAACCTTTGTTGCGGTGTCCACCTGCCTTGCCTGGTGTGATGCAGTAGGTGAGCTCCCCAGCCGGAGAGCGATGCGTCCGCTGTTATGACTATTTCAGGAACTGGCTCTAGAAACGATCGGCCTTTTGAAAGGTTTTTGGTGTTCCAACATTGCAGAGAATGACAAGTCCGACTGTCTACCAACACTAGGTCTGTTAAATGACAGTGAGCCTGGTTCCATTGTCAAGCTAAGCACTCTTGAAGTGGACGCATTTGTAGCCTTGCGTGAGGTACTATGAATATGCAAGAAGCCATCGTTCCTATGAGCTGCATGAACACTCAAGCTGGAAGCGAGTGATGCAGTTTGAATTTTGTTAGGAGAGTTTGTACACTTGTTATCCTGGCTGGAGAGGGATATGCTAGTGTTAATTGGGTGTTTATTGTAGCGCCCAGATATTGTTGTACATGTGACGGTTTCAGATGTGACTTGGTGTGATTTACTGTGAATCCCAAATCGTGGAGCAGTTGAATTGTGGCGAGAGTGTGTTGTACACACTGGCTGTATGAGCTGGCTTTTATGAGCCAGTCGTATAGATATGGGAAGACATGAATATGCTATCTTCTTAAGTGTGCTGCAACTACTGCTAGGCATTTGGTAAACACCCTTGGTGCTGTTGTGACTCCGAATGGGAGTACTTTGAATTGGTAGTGCTGGTAGTGCTGACCGTCTAGTACAAATCTGAGATATTTTCTGTGCGCTGTGTGGATAGGAATGTGGAAGTAGGCGGCCTTGAGATCCAGTGTGACAAGGAAGTCGTCTTGTAAAAGGAGCAGAAGGACCTGTTGGAGTGTGACCATATGAAAGTGGTCTGACTGTACAGGTTTAGGGGTCTGAGGTCAAGGATAGGCCTTAGAGTTCCGCCCTTCTTTGGGATGAAGAAATACAGGGAGTATACTCCTTTGTTTTGCTGATGCATTGGAACTATTTCTAGTGCATTTTTCTGCAGGAGGGATAGAACCTCCTGTCTGAGCAGTATCAGATGTTCTTGTGACATTGGACGCTGTCTGGGTTGTATATGTTTGGGGGGGTAGATGTTAGTTTGAGACAGTAACCTGACTGAATTATTTTTAGCACCCAAATGTCCGATGTGATGTTTTCCCAGGCTGGTAGGTATTGTTGTAGTCTTCCCCCGACAGGAGTGGAATGGGGTGGGGGAAGGGGAGGGAAGTCATTTGGCAGGGGTGGAGGCAGAGCGGGAGTTGTTTTTCCCTCTGCCCTTATTGTTGTTACTTTTGTAACCAACCCTTTGGTAGCCCCTACTATAGGTGGATTGTGTGGGGGCTTTGTAAAAGGTAGAGGGTGTGTCTGAAGAGTATCCTCTTGTGGTGCCTCTGTAAGAGGAGCGGCGAAATGAGCGTTTGGGAGCCTACAACTGTAGGGCTCCCATAGATTTGGCTGTATCTGTATCCGTCTTCATCTTTTCAAGGGATACGTCTACATTAGGTCCGAATAAGCGTTGCTCATCAAAGGGCTGGTTAAGTATAGCACTTTGAACTTCAGGTTTGAACGCTGAAATACGTAACTATAACACATACGATTACAGGGAACCCTAGGGCTAGTTTAATGACCTTGCTCTGGATACACGCCCTTTCGAACCTTCACAACAACAAGGGTACCAGAGGGTCAAAGTAATAACAAAGGATACTCAGATAATGGCTGAGAATTAGTACCACTAGCTATACCACAACTCTTCTTTATAGGATAAAAGTGAGCCAATTAAGTGTATGGTCTTGAACACCCATCAGACACCACTCAGAACCGCCCTTCGTCATTTGCGGTTCTGGTGACCTGCACACCAAATTGCCTGATCTCAACCAGGAAAGGGCCTAAGAGATGATAAACGGTCCCTCCTGTGGGCAGCGTGGGGTCAACTCTTGTCAGAAATAGTTGGTTATATATATATATATATATATATATATATATATATATATATATATATGTGTGGCGTGGCTGATGGGGTAACAGAAAATGTGCAGTGCAGAGAAAATGTGATACCAAAAAATGAGAGTAAAGTAGGTAAAATTGGTTTAGGAAGCAAAAAACTAATTTAATTGGATATAGCTTCCAATGCCAACATTAAAAATAGCCAAGACAGAGAAAATGTATAAACTGTCTAGTAGTGGAACGTGGTCAACATGTTTCAGCAAACTGTGGCCATGTGGCCTTGCTTTCTTCAGGACCTTGTCAAAACGACTGCTGCTACTCATCAGGAGTATTATACTTTACATACTCAATATAGCGTTACTGACCAGGGGGCAATAAATGCTCCTGTCTGGTGAACCAAGGCTATATATTGTTAATATTTACAGTAATAAAGGGGCCCACATCACTCCGTAGTCTAGTCGGGTCCTTTTTGGAACCTCGCCGGTTTTGTTTATTAATTTCACCATGACTACGAGCCACTGGGATATGATTGGACAATGTATCGAGTGCCCAACCAATCACAGCACTCGGTACATTGCCGGCATAGATACGACTTATGGCGAGGCTCGGTCGTTTACCACGTGGTGTACTCTGCCTATCTGGGGCAGACTAACTTAAACTCACCTCCAGCAAGCCGGCATTACCTCCCCAGATGGCACAGATGCCGCGTTGGAGTACCGACGGAGAGGTAGGGCTATGTTTGATATTCCAGCGCGTTAGTACAAGCGCGTAGGTGCCGTTGGTACTCCATTGAATCATCGTAGGGAGACTAGAGGGGTTTGGTGAACTTATGGTGCCTATGTAAGATCGGTTGAGCTATGACAACATTGCTCGTCCTATTGGTGTTATGACGCATTAGTACTAGTGCTCGGGTGCTTTCAGGCACACTATGTGATCATTAGAGTTGGAAGAATCATTTTAGTTAATTCGAGGTATTCCTCGAAGAACCGATGAAGGTAGAACAATTTTGCTCTTCCTATCGGGCTAGTTCATACAAACGAGGAGGGTCATGTGATCTTTATAACGGACCTCAGTTGTAGAAAAGCTTGCTTATACCATCATCGAAGTATCATTTTAGGAAATGCACTGGAAGGACCCTTTTGGGATCAGTACCTCGTAATGTGCATGTTCTACATACTGAACAGAAGGTAGTGATCTCCACCATCTGTAAACGGAGATTATGAGAATGAGCGAATTGAATTCTATGCTGTGTTGGAACACGCTTGTGGTGGGTGATTCATTTTTGTATTTATTCACCTCAACAGAGCGGTGCTTCACTTTTGTCCTGAGCCGCAGCCAGATGGGGTGAGGTCTTCACATCTTACACATCGGCTAAGATGTACTATATGAAATTTGAAAACCTTCAAGTTCTATGAACATTAGGAGACACTAGTATATATAGTGCAATCGGCCTTATCTTCCTTATAGGCCTCATTAATGATGAAGGTTACTCATGATGAAGTGGACAAGGATGTTTAGAGACAGGTTGTGTGTGATGTACTCATGCTATTCTTTTGACTCTTTTATTGAACAACCGAATCTGTATGAAGATACAGAAGAGTACACCTAGGAGGTCCAGGTGACTTGTATACCAGTATCTGAGTTGTTTCATTTTTTTTAGAACACTATTTCTTTGTTTGTTTGCTGCCTGAGACGTCGTCCTTTTACCTGATGCGTCAAGGAGCTTAGACTCTTTGTCTGGTGGGGGAGCTTCACCTGATGTTTGTGAATTTGCTCTTTTGCATGGATTAAAGACCACAAGAGAGTCTAATGGTACTGGGCCTTTAATATATGCTGGACCTCAAGGGGCAGCTTCATATTTTTTCTCTATGCCGGACTGATGACACGCGTTCTAACTGGGTCTTTGAAGACTTCAGGAGCATGCTTAACTCCATTAAGCATGGGTAAAATTGACGAGGCTCTTTGAGAATTATCAAAAGTATCCATTAGGAAGTTTTCATCTACAGGGTCAGAATGCATGTCTACCCCATGGTATTGTGCAGCCCTGTGTACTAGCTGATTACATCCCATAGTGTCTTCTAGTGGGGAAGGCCTAGAGGGATATATGTCGTCTTGAGGGACGTTAGGGTTGTCTGGGGTGTTGTAATCATCCCATGGGTCAGGAGAGCCTGGAGGAATAGAGGGATCATCTGCACCACCCCCTGTATCGTCAGAGCTATCATCCCTGTTGTCATCATCTGGTATGATAGAAGATGTAGGGGAGTGCTGTGGTAGGGGAGCAGGTGGTGATGGCATAGGTGGAGGAGGAGGGGAGGGGATCCTTAGAGGAGAGGTAGCAATGTCCTCCTTCTTTGGATGAGGAGCCGGTGCAGGTGTATCCAGTGGTCTTTTTTTAAAACTAAGAGTTAGTTGACCAGTGGTTGGATCCTTAACACGAGTCTTTTGTGCAGGGTCTGGATGAAATAAGTCCTCTGCAGTAGGCCGATCTTTTGGTGCGGAGGGAGTTCTTGGCACCGAACTGGGTGCTTCTTTTGGCTTTGAAACTTGCTGTTTGGTAGTGTCTTTAGCCGGAGTCTTTTTTGGCTCCGGTGCTTTTTTCGGCTCCGATGAATGTTTTGGGATCCGACGATTTTTTCGGTTCCAATGGATTTTTCGGATCCGAAGCGTGTTTGCGTGGGTCAGATTTGGGTTTCGGTGCCGAGGGACTAGCAGTAGGCTTCGGTGCCGATTGTTTTGATGTTGGCGTGGCAGCCGATGATATCTTTTTCGGTGCCAGTAGGTGTGTGCCGGCACCGTGGGCAGACAGACTCAAGCCCGAGTCGCCAGAAGGCTTAGTAAGCTTCTTTGCCGGGCCCGAGGGCGGGGCAGTGGAAGCAATGTCCCGGTGTGCGGGCGAGGGTGTGACCAAAGCCTTTTTTGAATGTGTCGAGGAAGGGTTGCGGTCGATGGTCTTACTTACGACCCGCTGTGCTGGAGTGATGTCCTCGACTTCAGAATCTTCGGCCTCAGAATTGCTGTCGACACCATGATGTTCTGGGACGTCGACGCCTTCTTGGAAGAGGTCGTCTGGAATCGGAGCTGATGAACGAGCCATTGTTCTCCTAGCTCTTCGGTCCCGGATCGTCTTTTTGGAGCGGACGGAGGCACCAGCTGAACAGTCTCTGTCCTCGTGCTCCAGAGCGAGGCAAAGGTTACACACCTCATGTAGGTCGGTGTGGGGAAACTTCGACCCACATTGAGGACACTTTTTAAATGGAGTCCTTTCCATGAGCTGGAAGTTGAGGCCTAGGTGGGCCCGTAGGCCTTAGTCGACGACCGGAATCGAAGGCTTCGAAGTTGAAGAGTAGCATCGACTGGAAACGCGTTCGAAACTATATCGGCGAAGCTGGTGAGGATTGCGCGCCGTAGGGAATCGGATCCAACACGGAGCGCTGGAAACACATTTGAGTCCGGTGGTGGAAAAAAACAAACTGGGGATGGAGCCGATGCCCATGCGCAGTATGATCAAAAGGAGGAGTCACCTATCCTGTGACCTCCAGAGACTTTTCTACAACAAAAACAAACTGCAAACATCCGGGCCCAACACTAGGTGGCCATCTATGCACAGTGTGTAATCTGCAGCTCATATGCCTCGAACAAAATGTTACTCTGTAACCATTTGTTTGTGGTGTATCGCTGTAGACTCGCATACTCTGCATACTCCTGACATCTAGCAGTGGCCCCAGACGTTTGAGACTTGTTTTCATTCAAAGACGTTTCGAGTCAAAAGATCTATTGTGAGTTGAGCCTTAATCCACAATGCACCATTACAAAAACTCCACCTCACCTGTGGATAAGTAGTGTAAGTGGAGTGCGGTGTAGAAGACAAGTATATTGTGCATTGTGAAATGTAAATCGAAAACAAAGAGAAAACAATATGGTTTGTCATTAGATGACTTCTAACAAAAAGGGTGGGCATGGGAATTTACAGAACCACATACTAGTAACAGAAGACAGGGTACCTTCTCTGTTTTGGTATATGTGTGGCAGTAGATACTCTGCATAGACTGCATGGAGCAATTTCACCGAAAATCGGTGGCTAGCAAGCAGGTGATGCAGATAGATTTTAACAGTTTGTCCAGCTAAAGCCTGTTTACAGGCTGGAATGTCCATAAACTAATGTTTTTAAGTGTCTGAGGAGTTAACTACGTGACAGCTTTACAGATGTCTGACAAAAGGATGTTACCCAAGAACTCCAAAGTGGCACTTTTTAAGTGGAATGTACTTTAGGAGGTATGTGTAGTATGTGCTTGGTATTGGCATAGCAAGTTGTATACATGTATAGCACAATGCCCGACTTGGAGATGGGGGTGTCCCATGAGAGTTTTGTCAAATGCTACGAAAAGTCACTTTGTCTTATAAAAGGATTGGCCCTATTGATGTAATACACAGTGCACTTTCAATATGTAGTGTGTGCACCTACCTAGAGGTAATGTTGCACAATTTGGTAAGAACATCCATGACAAAAACTAAAGGGGACCACATACTCTGGCTAAGATCAAATGACATTAAGATAGCTACACTTCTGTGTACAAATTAATTCTAGCCAATGTTCTTGTAGAATGGTATAGCATATGATTTAGCACCACTATGCACCTATTGCACATGTACTTTCCATGAACCAGATATTAGTGTAGAATAAACAGTATCTCTCTGCTATTATATCGCACAGGCACTTTTCAAGCGAACAAGACAACATGATCACCTCCAGATCGTCATTACCAACTGGAGGAACTCATCTAGACTCAAAACGAACTGTAACGGAATAGATGTAAATAGATTTGACTAAGCGAGCTAGAAATGCACATATTTTTTTTTTAATGTATTGTGTTTCATTGCTCTTTTACTTTTATTGCCTTATAGGCTGAAATAAAGTATTTTGAATTGATGTAGTGTGTGGATTAGAGCCTAAGTCACCAGAGCCTAGTCTCCAAGTTAGTCGCTATACCATACACATCATCTTCCCAATAGTGATTTGCATGTTTTAAATAAGGAGATTGCCCAGCAAGCTGGTAGATGCTTAAGGCTGATAGGACTGGAGTGGACACATTCATCTCAACTTCACTAAAAGGATTCATTGCGCCCCAGCTCTACTAATCTGTGCATGTGATTCAGTCAGCATGAGCCTGTAAGGCGAGGAAAGTGGAAAACCTTTTAATAGGGTTTTTTTTTCATGTTACTCGGGTTTTTTATAACGCCAGAATGGAGAAAAAGATTGCTTAGCACATCTCAATGAATTACACCAACCAGCTAGGTTCTATAAAGTGCCTTTGTTTATTTCTCATCCCCCCTAAAGCACTTCGCAACAACAACATATTTCACTAAGAATAGCGTGGATGCTACGGTTAGACTGGGGTCTTTGAATCTGTCGTTAGCCACAACAATTTCTAGTAACACCTATTTCTTAAAAGAATGATTACCACAAACATACACCCTACCGTAAGAAATCTTTATTACTATTCTGTTGAGCAGATAATCAGCAAGTAGAGGCTTGCGGTGGATCTAAACATGCAGGGGAAGAAGTGCAAGGGCCCGAAGGGGGTTTTAGCTCCTACTTTGAACAGGAGCTGGTTGATAGCATTTTACAGCGAGAGGGGAGTAGTCATTTTGAGTAAGGTCTTGACTGGTGTCTTTCACTGAAAAGGGATTATGTATTCTCACTAGAGAGGGGAGTCCTAAAAGGCTAAAGGCAGTGCAAAGACAGCAGAGAATATTTTGAAACCACCCAAATTAACAGTAATGGAGAACGGTGCGTTCTGAATAAAACATTTCCCTGGTGCCAAAAGAAGACCAAAAGGATTAAGGTATTTATCAGTCTCAACGACATTATTCAAAGAAATGTACCCGATGTGCAACCCCCAACTCATGTTACTTCCCCCATATCAAATTAAAATAATCTGTCGCTGTAATTAACTTGTGCAGATGTCTGGGGAACAAGATCCACCACTCTAGCTGAGCAAGAATACTTTGCAACTAAAAACAGTGATCGTTCTTGCTGCCACCAATCACTTTCTAAGTTAAGTGCTTACTGCCGACACCTGATGTGACCTACAGGCCACGATCTAAGCAAGGCTAACTAAACCGGCCTTCCTTTTGAAAATGATACAAATGTCTTCTTGTGATCATCAGTATCAACACTGGGATACTCCTGATCGACCTTGCGAGTTCACTAATTTTGTCTTGGCAAGTGTGTCTAATACTAAGGACTACCAGTATAAACAGTGACACTGGCATCAAGGCAACTGTATCTGTCCTCACAGGTAAAGGGTTGTTCTGGCAAAATAATCTGTTTCTCAAGAGCATCAATGTGTGTTTGGTGCCTAAAATGAACTTGAATCTACAATTGTTGGCATGAAGGTTTCATGCATCAGGACACCACTTTGAACATCAACGTTTTCACATCCCATCATGGATACATCAGCAGTCGATAGTGCAGAATCATGGGTTTTGGTTGAGGTTATAATCAACACTGATCTATGGCAGTGGGAAATCTATGGAGCAGGCATAGTTTGGTTATGTTCCAGAGGTAAAGGTATGGTGCACTACTTCGTAATTAAGGAATCCCACTTCATAATTCTCCCACTGAAAAAACAGTTTACTGTGCACTCAGAATACACACAGCTTATGAACTTTGTGTGGCATCAAACTCCTGACGGGGAAGCTTACTTTCCTACCTTTCAAGTCCCAAGTACACAAAAAAGTGATTGATAGAATACTTCAATTAATCTCAGCCACTGGTAATTACTCGGAGGCACACCCCAGTCCATTGTGATTTTTGACATCATGCCACCACAGTTTGGACCCAGCCATATGCAAATCTGTCTTGATCTAATGGGAATAGTCCAGCCTTAACTGCACGTGCCTGGTCCTCCCTGAACCGGTACACGTAACCCAGGACAGGTTTCACCCTTATTAGGGATCACATGGGTATAGGTTGATTCCAGTGGCACAGTGTGCATGGAATCCACGTCTGGGCATATCCATCTCACTTAGGGCGTCACACTGAACTATATAAAAAAGTGATAGATGGAGTTGTAGTAGACGTCCTAAGTGGGACGGGAATGCCCTTACTCACTGTGCTCTAAGACTCAAGCTATACCTCAGTGATGAGGCTTAAGAAGATCGAAACCAGTAAGGTGAGAACCAAATTAAGGTCCCACTGGGGCATGATTAAAGGGGCGGGGTAAACATATGTCCAAGCCCCTTGAGAAATCGATTTACAACAGACGATTTAAATAAAGAGGGCTGGCTTGGCAGCCTCAAAATGGCAGACAGGGTCGAAAGGTACCCTTTGAGAGTGCCCAGAGTCCTGCTGGGCAAGGGTCAGAATAAAGAATATGGGCTGAGAGAGGGAAGCAGAAAGAGGTTCAATAGATCTTTTTGAGCACAATTTTACAAATGAGTTCCACCTGAATGGGAAAAACTGTTTTGGTGGCGGGCCGCCAGGCCCCCCGAAATAACATTGCAGACTTCGGAGGGAAGGTCGAATGCTATCAACTACGGCTGCTTAACTCCACGTAAGAAGGCGTAGAGTTGACAGGTTCGAGTGAGAGAACCCTCCCTTGTTGCTACGACAATCTTGATCGGAGGATCGATGCTCAATTGAAGAAGCTTGGGATACTAGACTCTGTGTCCAGTCTGGAGCCACAAGAATGACTTGGGCCCGGTCGCTCCTGATCTTCTTGAACACTCTGGACAGGAGTGGTATTGGCAGAAAGATGTAGAGGGGGCCAGAGATCTACTCGAAACGAAAAGTATTGCCGAGTGGGTGCCGCTTTGGAAACAGATCTAACAAAGGCTCTCCACACTTCTGAAAGAAACTTCGCGCCACCTCTGGATGGAGACGCCATTTATGATCCGCTAGGCGTCGATGGCAGAGTTCGTTCGCTCTGACGTTCAGGGAACCTGCCAGGTGTTCAGCCTCCAGGGATATGCCCTGCAGTTCCAGCCATGCACAAAGTGTCCACGACCCCACCCTGCCCAGTTTCGGTACCAAACTGGTGTGGTTTTTTCCATGAACACCTGAACCAGTTTTCCCTTGATGAAAGGAAGAAAAGCTTTCAATGCCAAGCGATTTGCTCAGAGATCCAGCAAGTTTATGTGGCGTCTGGATCCCGCCCGAGACCAGAGTCCTCGGATCTCCACCTCTCAAAGATACCCACCCAATCCCAGGAGTGACATTTGTCATGTGTCACTACTGTGTGATCTGGTTTGGGAAGGGAGAGTGGTCTGCCTCTGTCAAAATCCTGGTTGGTCAGACATCACTGCAGGTCCTGTGGAGTTCTCTCTGATATCTAGGTCAGGTCGAAGGGATTTCCCTGATGCTTTGCGCCCACTGGAATCTAAAGTCCCACTGCAGAGCCTGCACATGCCATGTGGCATGTGTCGCTAGCAGGAGCCAATGAGGCCCAGTAGCTTCAGAGTCAGTCTTACCAAAATCAAGGATAGAGGTTGAAACATCTGTATCATAGCCCATGTATCCTGGACTCGTCGCTCTGGATAATAGGGCCAAAACTGCACAGTGTCCAGAACAGCTGATATGAAAGTGAGCATCTGAAAGGGAGTTAGGTGTAACTTCAGCACGTCGATAGTGAGCCCCAGGGAAAGCAGGAGGTTGCCGTACTCTGGAGGTGGAAACATCCTTGGCAAGCCCTCTTTCAGCAGCCAGTCATCGAGATAGGAGAAGACTGGCACCCCTGATCTGCAGAGATGACCCACGACCATCACCTTGTTGAACACCCGAGAGGTGCAGGTAAGACAAAAGTGGAGCACTGTGAACAAAAAGTGCTTGTGCCCTACCGTGAACCGAAGGTAACGCTGATAAGAAGGCAGGACGGGAATGTGAAAATAGGCTTCCTGCAAGTCGAACACTACCATCCAGTCGCTGCAGTCTAAGGAAGACAAGACCTGAGCCAGAGTGAGCATTTTAAACTTTTCCTTTTTGAGGAAGTCGTTGAGGGCTCATCAATAATTCTAGGATAAGACAAAGTCTCTTGCCCTTTTTAGAGACCATGAAGTAGGGGGACTAGCAACCACAGCCTACTTCTGGCGCCAGAGCCCTCTCTATGGCTCCCTTGGCCAATAGGGACCTGACTTTCTCCTGAAACAAAGTCAGGTGATCCTCTGTCAGCCGGTCGCACGTCAGAGGCATGGGGGGAGGGGTAGCCTTGAAAGGTAGGGAGTTGCCCTTCCAGGCTATCTGAAAAAAACAGTTGTCCATCATGATGGTTTGTCAGTTGCAGATGTGATGGCTGATCCTGCCACTAATTAGACGCCCATGATCCTGAAGGGCCGGACTAGGAAGGTTTAGAGGCTGGGGTGGGGAGTGGCTGATTGGACCTCTGACAGCCTAATCCATGGGGTCGAAATGAGCCACACCCAAGGCCATGCACAGGTTGCTGAACTTGCACGGTCTTGTGACTAAGATATGGCTGGCGCAGCTGAAAACCTCTTACATAACCACGAAAAGGGCAAAAAGCAGACATGGGACAGGTGGTGATCAAAAGGCCCAAGAACTTGGCCATAGCCCATTAGTCTTTAAAGCATTCCAGGGCCATGTCTGCCTGGTCTACGAAGAGACGGGTGCAATCAAAGTGCATGTCCATGAAGGAAGCCTGGACATCCCCAGAAAAGCCAGAAGAACAAGTTACTTACCTTTGGTAACGCTTTTTCTGGTAGATACTAGATCTGCCTGTGGATTCCTCACCTTATGAATATCCCCCTTGCGCCAGCAACATTCGGAAATTCTTTTCGTAGCCTCGCGCCGACGTGGATAGGACGTCACAGAGACACGGCTCCGCTCGCACTCCGCTGACGTCACCGACGCCTATAATAGGCCCACGCCAGCGTGATGACATCAGTTCAGCCCTTTTTTCCGTGCCATCGAGGCACACGGACGGACCAATGACAGTAGAAATATACACAGTATACACAATAAACAATTGCCAAGGAGAAACACACAAAGTGTGGAGCAAATGCAAGAAAGCAAATAAAACAACTCCTTAACAATGCAATATAAAAACAATACAATACAGTAATTCTGGCATAGAAGAGTGGACAACGGGGAGGCAGGTGGGTCAGTGAGGAATCCACAGGCAGATATAGTATCTACCAGAAAAAGCGTTACCGAAGGTAAGTAACTTGTTCTTCTGATAGATACATCTGCCGTGTGGATTCCTCACCTTGTGAATAGAGTCCCACAGCAGTCCCCTCTCCCGGAGGAGGGTGTCCACTCTTCTAAACCAAGAAATCCTGAAGGACAGAGCGCGCAAAGTGGCCGTCCCTCCTGACTTCGGTATCTAAGCATTAATGCTTCGCGAAAGTGTGGAGGGAAGACCAAGTTGCCGCCCTCAAATATCCTCTACAGGAACACTTCTAGCCAAAGCAGAGGTTGACGACTTAGCTCTCGTAGAATGAGCCCTTATACCCTCTGGAGGTTCCTTACCGGCCAAAGAGTAGCAGATCTTTATACAGAGGACAATCCATCTTGATAAAGTTCTTTTATGGACCGCTCTTCCCTTCTTACAGCCAGCAAAGCCAATGAAGAGCTGGTCATCCAAGCGACAGTCTTTACTTCTGTCCAAATAAAAAGACACCGCCCTTTTAGGGTCCAGACGGTGCAACCTCTTCTCCTCCTCCTTGGAAGGGTGCGGGGGAGGATAAAAGGTAGGGAGGGTAATGGATTGACCAAAGTGGAAAGGAGTCACCACCTTAGGAAGAAAAGCAGCCCTGGTCCTTAGAACTATCCGATCAGCATGAATGGTCAGGAACGGGGGCTTGGAACTTAGAGCTTGAAGCTCACTCACCCTCCTTGCCGAGGTTATTGCAACGAGGAAAACTGCCTTAAAGGTTAAAAGCCTCATAGGACATTTATGAAGAGGCTCAGAGGGAGAGCCCATCAGAAAGGTCAAGACAAGATTCAAGTCCCGCTGAGGTACAATAAAAGGAGTAGGAGGGAACTTGTTTACAAGACCCTTCAAAAACCTTAAAACTACAGGAGACTTAAAAAGAGAGGGCTGGTCAGGCAAACAAATAAAAGCCGACAGCGCCGAAAGATAGCCCTTAACCGTGGCAACTGCAAGCCCTTGTGCCAAAGAAAGAGCAAACCGGAGCACATCAGACAAACGGGCTCTCAAAGGGTCAATTTTATTCTCACCACACCGAGTGACAAATCTAGACCATCTACATGAATAGACAGTCTTAGTGGAGTCACGCCTGGCAGACAAGATGACATCCACCACGTCAGGCGTGAGAGAATAGGAAATCAGGTTGCCCCGTTCAATCTCCAGGCATGAAGGTGCAATGTCTGGAGGTGGGGGTGTAGAATCTGCCCCTCCATCTGAGAGAGGAGGTCTGCCCTGAGAGGGAGACGGAGCGGCGGGTGAGAGGAGAGGTGGAGTAGATCTGTATACCACACCCTTCTTGGCCAATCCGGGGCGACCAATATAACTTGGGCCCGGTCTTGGCGAATCTTCCTCAGAACCAGAGGAATCAAAGGTATGGGAGGAAACGCGTAAAGGAGTTGATTTCCCCAACTCAACTGAAACGCGTCCCCCAAGGCTCCTTGCAACGGATACTGGAGACTGCAGAATGACGGGCAGTGAGCATTCTCGCGAGTGGCAAACAGGTCCACCCGAGGAGTCCCCCACGTCCGAAAGACGTGACGAACCACCTCCGGGTGAAGCCTCCACTTGTGGTCGGCAAAGAATTGCCGACTGAGACTGTCTGCACGCACGATCAGAACTCCGGCCAGATGATTTGCCATCAGACAAATCTGGTGGTCCTGAATCCAGGACCAGAGACGCAGAGCCTCTTTGCAGAGACACTGCGACCCCACACCTCCCTGCTTGTTGATGTACCACATCGCGGTCGTGTTGTCCGTCAGGTCCTGAATTGACCGACCGCGAAGGGAAGGGAGGAAGGCCTTGAGCGCCAAACGTATCGCCCGCAACTCTAGAAGGTTGATGTGAAGCAACCTTTCCTCTGGAGACCAAAGACCCTTGACCTCCAGATCCCCCAGATGAGCACTCCACCCTAGAGTGGATGCATCCGCTATTACTGTGGCCACCGATGGAGGTAGTTGAAAAGGCTTTCCTTGTGACAGATTGCCTTCCACGCTCCACCAAGACAGATCCACTGCAGTTTCTCTGGAGATCTTCACTGACTCCCCGAGATCTCCGTTGTGCTGATACCACTGCCTGCGGAGACACCACTGGAGTGCCCTCATGTGCCAGCGTGCATGGTTGACCAACAGAATGCAAGAAGCCATCAGACCGAGCAGGCGAAGGACCTTCAGGACTGGAACGACCGCTCCATTGTAAAATAAAGGAATCATTTCCTGAATGTCGCGAATCCTTTGAGGAGGAGGGAATGCACGACATACAGTAGTGTCCAGTACGGCACCTATGAACAGGTTGCGCTGGGAGGGCACCAGGTGAGACTTGGGTACATTTATCGAAAAACCCAACCTGAACAACAACTGAGTTGTTACTTGCAGATGATGGAGCACTTTCTCTGACGACTCCGCTTTGATCAGCCAGTCGTCCAAATAAGGGAACACAGGTATCCCCGACCTCCTGAGATGAGCTGCCACCACCGCCATCACCTTGGTGAAGACTCGAGGCGCAGTAGTAAGACCAAACGGAAGGACCGCAAACTGGTAGTATTGCGATCCCACCGTAAAACTGAGATACTTCCTGTGTGACTTCAGGATAGGGATGTGGAAATACGCATCCTGCAAATCGAGCGACACCATCCAGTTTCCTTCCATCAGCGCTTTTAGAACCTGAACAAGGGTGAGCATCTTGAATTTCTCCTGCTTCAGATAGAGATTCAAGATCCTGAGATCCAGGATTGGACGAAGTCTGCCATCCTTTTTGGGGATCAGGAAATACCGGGAGTAGCATCCCTGACCCCTTTCCTGCTCTGGGACCACCTCTATTGCACCCTTTCGTAACAGAGTTAGCACCTCCTCCTGCAGAAGACACAGATGCTCCTCGGTGCAAAAGCCTTGACAAGGAGGTTAAACGGGAGGGAATTCCCGAAAGGGAAGGGCATACCCATTTTCTACAAGATTGAGAACCCAAAGATCTGATGTAACCGATTCCCAATCCTGTAGAAAATGGGTAAGCCGACCCCCAACCGGACCCACATGATCCTGAATGGCGGATCCAGGGCTGCTTTTCTGTGGCAGGGGGATTGGAAGAGGTGGAGGAGGAAGAGGGCTGACGTCCACGAGGACGCGCTCTTTGCTTTCCCCTGTACGATCTGTACATAGAATTTTGCTGCTGTTGGCCTTGCCGGAAATTCCGAAAGGAGCGACCAAAGCCCCTGAATCTCCTGTTGGTAGAAGTGCCTCTGATCTGGAGACCTAAAGACTTAGCTGTCGCTCTGCAATCCTTGAATCTCTCAAGAGCCGCATCCGCCTTCTTCCCAAAGAGACCAGAACCATCAAAAGGAAGATCCAGCAAAGTCGCCTGAACATCAGCCGAAAAGTCCGAGGACTTCAACCAGGCTGACCTCCTAGTGGCGACAGCAGTGCCCATGATACGAGCCACAGAGTCGGCAGTGTCGAGACCACTTTGAATAACCTGGCGAGCCGCCGCCTGAGTATCAGAAATCACTTCCTCAAAATCCTTCCGGTTGGCATCAGGAATTTTTGGAACCAGGACACGCAAAGAATCCATCAGGGCATGCACATATCTTCCCATCAGACAAGTGGCATTAGTTGACTTCAACGCCATGCTCGCCGATAAAAAGGTCTTTTTTGCAACCTGGTCTTGTTTCTTTGCTTCCTTTTCACATGGAACCTGCGGAAAGGCACTAAGACTCTTTTTCGAACAGGCAGCCTGAATGACCAGGCTCTCTGGCGATGGATGAGAAGACAGAAAAGCCGGGTCCTCAGGAGCAGCCCTGTACCTTCTCGCAACACTCTTAGAAACCGCAGGAGCCGACAATGGTTTCTTCCACACCTCCATAATAGGATCAGTCAAACCATCACTAAATGGAAGCAAAGGCTCAACCACAGAATTCGGAGAATGCAAGACCTCAGTGAGGATATTGGATTTAAACTCCACTGTTGGCAAAGTCAACTGAAGAAGTTCAGCAGCCTTCCTCATAACTAGATGGTAAGGTTGGATATCCTTAGAAGGAGCACCAGAGCCTGAGGGCAACTCCCACTCTGGAGAGAAATCAAGACTTCCTGAATCCGCCAACTCCTCAAAACAGCTCTCCTCCAATTCACCTTCCTCAACATCAGAATGTGAATCCAGCTACCTTTGCTCTTCCAAAAGGCGTTGAGCTTCCCTTCTGGACCTCTCCTTCTTACGCCTCTCAGCCGGATCCACCTGCGACTCCGTCGGATTCGGGGCCGACGCCGGTATCTAATCCGATGGCACAGAGGAATGCCTTCGAGGACGATCTGGAGCGGGCGAAGCCAGAATCGGCGTCGACGACTTCGGCGGAGCCGGAAATTGCCAATGCAGCGTCGGAGCCGGCATGTAAGGCATGAATGGAGCAGGAGGATAGGAGTGAGGAACTCCCAGGCTGTAAGCCAAAGGACCCATGGGACCCGAAGGTGCACCAGAGGGGTACCACGCCCTTGAGAAGACACCATACATAGCGTTAAGAAACGCTGAAGGGTCCTGGCCTGGGGCAGGAAAGCGCGGTTGAAAACCATCAGGCCGGTCCTGAGGAGGGATCGGATTCGGCTCTTCAACAGGCGCAGAAACCACATCCTCCCGAGCCTCTTCCTCTTCACGGGCCGGGGACGGCACCGGAGACGGATTCGGAGCCGGAGAAGGATTCGGAGCCGGAGTGGGAGACCGCCCATGCGACTCCGAAGGTGAGGCCTCACCTTCAGGCTCAGAGACTTCCAGAGTAACCACCTTCGAACGTACCTTCTTCGGTGACGTCGACCCCTTACCAGACCGACGTCGGGACTCCTGTCTCCTCTTCTTATGTTTCTTCTTCAACTTCGAAACATGATCCGAAGCTGACTTCGAAGACGACCTCTCTCGAGAACCAGATCTCGACTTTGACCTCGCCCTTCGAGAACGAGACCTCGACGATTTCTCCTTTCCAGCCTTCACCTTCGCAACCAGGAGTTTGGCTTCTCTCTCCCTAAGTGCCTTCGGGTTCATCTTCCGACACGAAGAACAATCTTCCACATCATGGTCGGAACTCAAACACCAGATGCAGTCATCATGGGGGTCGGTAATAGACATCATTTTACCGCACTCCCTGCAGGGCTTGAAGCCGGTCTTCTTGGATGACATCGTCGAAGAGACAGGATACAAAGAAGCAGAAATAAGCAACAAAATGGCAACAAAGTACCAGATGGCTACAGAGATTCCCGATAACCGTTAGCGTCGACGACGCGGAAAAAAGGGAACTGATGTCATCACGCCGGCGTGAGCCTATTATAGGCGTCGGTGACGTCAGCGGAGTCGCGAGCGGAGCCGTGTCTCTGTGACGTCCTATCCACGTGGGCGCGAGGCTACGAAAAGAATTTCCGAATGTTGCTGGCGCAAGGGGGATATTCACAAGGTGAGGAATCCACACGGCGGATGTATCTATCAGAAGTCCTCAGAAAAGTGTGGTGACAAAAAGCCACTGTTGACACCGCTCTGCCTAGCAAGTAAGTGGACAAGCCTGCAACGAATAGCGAACTTGGTCACATCTCCCCTGTCTGATATCACTTAGGAAAGAAAGACCTGGGTTTCCTCCGGAACCTGTGACAGCAGCTGCGCAACCATTTCCCACAAAGAGTGGGCCTAACTAACAGCCCAAGACGCATGCAGTGTTCACTGACCGCAATGCAAGGCTAGCAAAAGAAAAAAATCTTCTTGCCCAAACTATCCAGCCTCTTAGATTCACTGTCCGGGGTTGCCGAAGGGAATGCACCTTGTGAGGAAGAGGCTTGGAGCACCAAGCTCTCGGGGTAGGGTGATTGGTAAAGAATTTCAGGTTGCCCGGTGCCAGGTAATGGCAGTGGGAAATTATCCTATTAACAGGAGCACCTATGCTGGGCTTGGACCAGGTGCCCAGAAGGATATCAGTTAAGGCTTTGCTGAAAGGCAGGAGGGGTTGAGAGAAGGAGACACCTGCTGCAGGACCTTCATCAATATCTTGACATCCAGCGAAGGGAGCTGAAGGTCCAGGACCTCAGCTGCCCTTCTCACCACCATAGAGTATTAAGCTCCCTCCTCCATGGCCACAGTACAGGGAGCGAGAAGGCCAGAATATGAGGCAGTATCCAGTCCACTGACCTCACCGAATTCCTCATACCAGTCCATGTTGTGATCAGGCTGGCCTTGTAAAGAAAGGGTCCAGCAACCCGTCCCAATCCTCCTCCATTCCTAGCCCCTCAAAATAAGGCTGAGGAGCTGACCTAGGACCCGAGGATGGTGCCGGAACCAGCATCAAATGGTGCTGATCTGGCTCCAGGTCATCTGGGATAAGAATGGGACTGGCACCTCAGAGTCTCGTTGCAGGGCCGGCACTTGGGAAGGTCGCAGGGAAACGACCGGGCTGTACCCAATCGAGTCCCTTCTTTGACTCAGGAGTACTAAGGCAAGCTGGGAGGGTCAGGTCACCCAAGTATGAGGCACATGGCAACATAGAATTCTATAAGTTTGGAGGGTGCTCCGGCTGTTGGAAACTCAGGGAAGCGCGGAGACGACACAGGCGCAGGTTTTGCCGAAGGAGACCTAGAGCATCGAGGCTCTTCTGTTGCGCCGGTCGACGGATGAGAAAAAGAGGTAGCACGCTTCGACTTCTTGTGTTTTTTATGCCTCTTACCTGACAGACTCAACAACTTCAAGCGGGGAAACAAGACCCTAGGACTCTGGGAGCGCCGCTCAGACCTTCCTCTCGACCGGGACCGGGAAGAGACATTCGGGGCGAGTAATGTGGAGGCGAATGTCAGGCCACACGCAGCTTTAGGGACCACTCCCTCAAAGTCTTTGGAGCTATGGCCCAGCAGTCAGAGCACTACGTCAAGTCGTGGTCATGCTCCATGCACCAGAAACAAATTAAGTATGGATCAGTCACCTACATGGCGCTGTGGCAGGCGTCACACGGTTTGAATCCAGAAATCTTCTTCAACATTGAGGGAAATCCTACACACCAAAAATCGCAGACAAAATGTCAAAAAAAGTGACAGAGGGAGGCTCTCTTCATGGATCTGAGCTAGCTGACACGGAAAGTAAAGAACGGACGTCAGTGTGCCGAGGTGGCACCTATATAGGTGACGCAGACGCCACTTACGGCCTGGACGGGGGAGCCGACCAATGCCACCTACTGGCACGCAAGGGTACTGCTTAAGCAAATGTTTCCGGATCCAGCCTGGCATCTGGGATATTCTAAGGTAAGGAATCTGTGACTCTCTGTCTCTATCAGATGCTGAAATTAATAACAGCTCTTGCATAGCCGCACATCATGAGCCAAGGAAATCAAGGAGTACATAACAGATATTAAGGGCGCCACTCATAGGATATTTATGATGGCAGTATGGGTAGATACAAACAACATGGTCTCCTTTCCTAAGCATTAGGTTGATCCTACTGGTAATAAACAACCCACAACAATATTCAACTATAATACTTGTTCTTCACCTGGCGAAAAGCTCTAAAGCTGCCCTAGGTATCATAAAGTGACAGTACAATCGCCCTGACCCCTTTGAGTTAGTTCTAAAAAAAAGTTATTAAAAGTCATGCAAATTGGAAATCCATGGGAGCATCTGATCGGTGGGCAAAGAGTGTCTGATTAAGAGACAGTCTTATGTTCCTGTAGAAAAAGGGGTCCAATTACAGATGTAGTCTTGTCCCACCATACTAGAAAGTTTGACGAATCCATAAGCCATTGAAAGGATTTTTTTTTATAATGCATCAACTGGGTTGCAATGAAAGATAGTGTAAACTAATTGTAAATAAATAGTAAACTCTAGAACTTTAACCTTATAACTCTTGCATCACCTAAAATGTTTGGCGGCGTGTCACAGCTGCGCTGTGTGCAATTTCTTACCTCTCCCAAAGAGAAATAATGTCGTGGAATCTGGGAATCAGGATACACATTCTCAAGATACCAAGAGAAGGGTTTGCAGTGCAATTTATGTCGCAGATTAAGTCGAGTTGCTATGTCTCCAAAATCCACTTTTGTAACGCCTGCGGAGAAAAAAGGGTTTTATTGAATAACCGTGTCGTCTTACTTTTTTTGGGTTTTTAAAACTGAAGCATAAAGTGTTCGAAAGTATGCTTCATCACAGGGATTCATTTTCCAAATGCCAACCCAGAAGTGCAAATAAGGCACACATTTTCTAAAAATGTAATATTTCTCAATGGTTCTCAGCACAAAAATTAATATGGTGAAGGTGGTTATGACAGGATGGACAACATTCAAGCACATGTAAGATTAACGGCTCATAATTATTTAACACCAGAGTCGTAACTCAATAGTGCAGCAGGTGCAATGGCACTAGGACTCAAGGGTCTGAGGGCCCCATTGCCCTCAATTGTTGCTGGTTTTTACTAACAAACTAGGGGGTGGATACCCATTCTCCGTACATGCATTAGGGCACAGAGCATCTCTGCTATGCCACTGCAAAACACTATTTAAAAAAAGAAAATAACGCTTTACTGATTTTATCGTAACATTGTCCCTTTCATTAGGTGATATAACGTTTCAATAAGAAGGAAAACATATATCCTCGCCAACATAATGAACTTAGGTTTCTTACTCGGAAAAGTGTATACTTCGGCTCATCTGTCCTAGGTTAACGTGTACTACTAATAATAAGCGCATCTATTTTTCCATGTCTTTCAAAAGATGCGCCGGGTGCAACAGGGACAGCTCGCCGTATTGGAAAGAATGTGCTGCTCCAGGGCGTCCGTGAATTCATGCTGCCCTCGAGGCAGCACATTCATGTGAAAATCGGAGCAACTGTTTAAAAGCTGCTCCGTGTTTCACTGTGGAGACGGGGAAGGGTGTGGCGCAGCGGTTAGAGCGGCTGACTCCAGCGCACGGGGCTCGTGGTTTGATCTGCAGCGGCAGTTCAGCTTAGCATGGTGTGACTGGGCAATAGCTCACTTAATCTACCCGACAGCTCCCCAGCGCCAACATATAACAAATAACATAAATCATCATCGCCTCTGTGCAGTTTCCATAATATGGCACGGGCATGGAGGCAAACCGATTCCCTCGTTTGCATGGGGCCACAACCCCTTCAGATGAGGGAATGCCTACTTATGATGGCACTGGCGCAAGATGTGCACCACCACTATCTGTATTACAGAAGGGGCCACAAAAGCATCTGCGGCCTCTTCTGTAATACCAAAGTGCTCAGGGGTGCACAACGCCGGTGCATATTCCCTTTGCGCCCCGGGGGACTCTTCGTAATATGGCCCGGACCACTAAAATTGACTTGTATCTGGTCCCGGGCTCAAGCCAGGTCTGGATTCTTCAGTCTTGGCCTCCAAATGTAACAAACACTCATTTAGCCACTTCCGAGGTTCCGATTTCCATTTATGCAGAATTGGTTTCTTAATGACCATCCAACTCATAGCTATTTGCTGCCTCCCTAGGTTTATGTCTAGATCTGCTAATCTATATGTTTTTTGCTGTTTTTCACATTTTTGGGGCGTGGTTAAAGAGCCAGCAAGCAGGCAGATCTCTGGTGATCTGGCTAAATTAAGGGTTAGAGTGACCTCTCATCAATCAGCATTTAAGTCGGGGCAACTTCACGCCATGTGGAAGAACCCTGCATTCACGTCAAGGCATCAAGGGTAATTAAAACATTCTACTAGTCATTTTGTATGATATATGCACAAAATGGAACTGTGATTATTTAAACCAAGCATTCCGAAAACTCCAGGACTAACACTTAATATTTTCCTCCAGTCTGTCCTCAATGGATTTATCAATATTGTTCACTCATTTATCTTTCATGGTTTCAACTGAGCATTTTGATTGGGTGAGGAGCACTTGGTATAACACTGACAGAGCTCTCGTCCACTTTCCTTGGAGAAACTGCTCCACTCGAGCGAATTATATAAAGGAATCTGAGATCTTAAACGACCGTCTCATCGCACGAGGGTACCCAGCACGAATGGTCAGACGTGCCAGGAAAAGGGCATGGTACAATCCACACGAAAGCTTACTGAATCCTGAACCCTCTACTCCAACGGAGCTAGAACGCATTATTTGTGTCACAACCTTTTCTACACGGAGTAATGAGGTTAAACAGATCATTAATAAGAATTGGCATCTGGTGGCAGACGAGATAAAACAACCACATCTCCCACTCCACTCATTCAAAAGGGCAAAAAAACATACGTGACATGGTGGTTCATTCCTACCTGGAACCAGAGAGTCATCCAACATTAACAACATTATGGAACTTACCTCCTCTGGTGGGGCATTTTAGATGCGGCACCTGCACTGCCTGTGAAACCACCATCCAGACTAAGTCATTCACCCATGGCGGACGTACCTACACCCTGAAACATTATACAAACTGCAACTCTAGTAGTGTGATCTACATTGTAAAATGCCCTTGTAATCATGTATACGTTGGGCAAACTCAACAGAAGATCAAATCCCGTATCTCTTCCCATTGTAGTAGACTGCGATGCAAGGTATTGGGTGCCCCTTTAGTAGACCACTGGCAGAAGGCAGGACATATGGTGTCAGAGTTAAGATGGCGGGTTGTTGAGAAAGTATCCCTAGGTACAAGAGGAGGTAACCTGCAGGTAGCTCTCAACACACGAGAATCAAAATGGATGTCCCTTTTAGATTCGATAAAAAATGGTCTGAATGAACAGGATAGCAGTCTGGCACAGTTGGCAGCACTTGGTTGAACAATTGATTGTTGTAGATATAACATCTAAAATATGTGCGAACAAACTCATCTACACTCATGTTAGAGAAGTGCTTGAGTTGGTATCATGTTATTGCAATACTATGTCTGATACTGCTCGTCTACACCCTCATGTCTGAGAAGTGCACAAGTTCCTGTATTCTAGTTCTAAACATTGCAATGTGTAAACGTATGATTGTTTTATTCATTTGAATGCTTACCGGGTTCTCTCAGAAAACTACACCCTCCCGATAAACGCGATTCTTTAAGTAACTCTTCTATTTCCCACAAGTCAGTCAAAAGTAGACTCCGCCCCCAACTCCGCATAGCTGTCTTGCGGAGTTGCCTTGGAGAAGCATTGACTGCAGTGGCATCCTGGAGTGCCTGTAAGTACCATGCGCCTCCCCTATAACGAGCGACTTAAACTCTGTCACATTACGACATGAGTATTCCCAATTTTGATATCCGATGGTTTTTCCCACTCCGTAGGATTTACTCCCCACGGAAACTGAAAACCACGGTTCCCGCCTTAACTCCGCGAAGCAATTATGCGGATTCGGCAGTGATGCTCAACTGATGGTAGCAGCCCTCCCAAAAAACGTGTACGTTTGTTGTAGAATAACCCTCTCTCTCCTAAAAACTCTGAGATAGATACTATTCGGGTATCTGAGGTGTAAGCCCTTTTTAATTTCCCCGTAAAGGTTTCCACTTCACTGAGACTGACGGAACGGTTGAGCAATTCCGGCCCACGCTGTATTCTGATGTGACTCGTAGATAGACCGATACCAAAGTTAAGGAAGATCGCTCCCAGACTAATTTCCAAATTGGAGGTGTGTACGTGGTTAAGAATGTCCTCTAAGAATGCCTTTAGATTAATCCAGCAATTTGATGTAGCCGGTGGCAACTTGCACCTATTTCTCATCCTCAGCGACCACTTACTTTGGAAGTTTGTCGAAGAGAAAAGTTCAGAGTGAAAAGACCCACAGTGGCCTTTAAGTTTGCTCCTTCAATGTAAGTAACTGCATGGCTCGACCAGCACTCACTTAGGTCACTGTTACAAGCAGCACCCGACCTAATCATTTTAAACATTCTAGTCACAGTTGGTGCATATTCCTTTGCACCCTACCCCCCGTGTTGTTTGACTACTGTGAATGCATCCCAAGAAACCTTCACCAATCGGCTGATTGGTTGATAACTCATATGAGTGGAGCCTTTTTAACAATTTCAGTCTCTTGAGGTTCCACTTGTTCAAAAAACGATGTTATTCCTCTGTGTATATGCGAATCTATATCGCCTGAGTTTGACCGAGACTATTGGTTGGTCCCACTCTATCTCCTACGCTTGGAGGCCCAGCTGGCCCTGAGCCCATGGTAATTTCTTGTTAGTGTAACTGAATTCTGGCAAATAGTATGACAAATTTAAAATAGTGATCTGACCAATTGTTTTAATTTCACAGATATTATCGCCCCTTTCAACCTTGCCCCTTCCTTCTCCTGCACTTGTCCTGATGAAGACCCCGTTAAAGGACCTAACGTAGCCTACGGCCAGGGATCGGAACGTCGACGGCTCTTGTTTCTTGATGCGGACCTCCGGCACATGTCCTCTAATCATTTCGAATGTTTCATGTGTGACCGTTGAAGGCCTTTAGTGTATTAATCTTGCAATGGATGCCTTAATTATTTAGGCTTTTGTGGTAGATCTGTTCTGATCCATATGTAAATATCGTTCATGATTGTTTTCATTTTGACTATGTCTACTTTTCTTTGACTTTACACTGCCCTGAGCACACCCCCTTCCTTCACCTTCCTCTCCCTCCCCCCATCTGGGGCTTTTAAAAAAATATTGAGAATGTACTGACAAATGGTTGATACCTGGTATTGTGAAATAAATGACAATACCTCTCTCAATTGCTCTGATTGATGTTTATATAGTTGAGAAAGTGTAAACAAGTGTTGTTGTTCGTGTGTGGTGCACATAACACGTTTCCCTTGCGGGGACCCCCCTCTTACATATACCATATAGAGCCCAGGTCCCAGCGACTGCATGGGTTCAACCCCCCTTGTGTAACGTAGGAAGGCTTTGAGGCAGATGCTGTGGGAGTGGATGTGGACTGACCCTGCCATTGTCCCCCCGCCCCGCCAAGGCGGTTAGCACATCAGCGACCGCGTTGAGGCTGATCTGCAGCCTGTGGCTGTACGTATGGGTGGGGGCGCCCCTTCCTTGGCCACGAAAGGAGCGAAAAGCAGAAGTCTGCTGGCGCTAGCCAGACAGGCCAAAAGAATTGGCCGTAGCCCTGAAGTCCTTGAAACGCTCAAGCGCACTGTCTGCTTTGTCGCCAAAAAGGCGACGGCCATCAAAGGGTATGCCCATGAGCGTGGCCTGGACATCCCCCGAGAAATTGGCGGACCTTAGCCTGTGGAAATTTGAGAAATTGATGTACATAAACAGCGTTCATTATTCCATTTTCCCGCTCCTCTCCCTGTAAACACCATGAATACCGTAAACTATTGACCGCATCACTCTGCCAGTAAAAGCCCGCACCCATATGTACATGACAGCCATTTTAGGCACCCTGGCCTTTTTCCTGCTCATTAGAATCACCGGCTTCCCTTCTGCGCGTATCTGAACCCCCCTCCCTCTCTCACATGCGTAGACTATGAAACCCTCTCCCTCTGCGCGACCCTGCCCTGAAAGGCAACCCTCCTGCTTGACCCACGCAAACCCCCCATTCCCTCTTGGAGAGGCACCCTTTGCCTTAGCTGACATAGCCCTCCCCAGCTGCACCTGACTGTCCCCGCTCTCTCACGCATAAGTCATAAGATCTCTCTCTCTCTCTCTGTGCGACTCTGTCCCTGTACACACCCTGGCTCCCCCTCCCTTCTCCCTCACACGGGCAAGTCATAAACCTTCTTCTTCTGCAAGACCCTGTCCTTGGGAGTCACGGCCGCGCCTGACCAGCACCTCCTCTCCTTTCATGAATAACCCCTCTGTTAGTAAACCCTCCCTCCGCGATCGACTGTCCACACATGTCTGAGGTCATCGCCTAAGCCAGGAGATACTGTTTACTGCTTATTGTATGGAATCACTCCTCTTCAAAGGACCCACTATTGATCCTGGCCACCCCACCCCCTGGGCTATGATCAGGCGCACACATCCTAAAAATTGGCGGAACACTCAGCTGCGTGATTACCCTCCCCTCTTATCAGCAGGTCAAGGGTCCCTATTGTGAACATATGTGGGGTAGGATTGACACGAGGATCATGGGGATGACTTTTCCATGTTTCACAATGTCTTGATTGTAATGCTAAGTGTTTTGTAAGGTATAAAAGACGAGGTCTCAGCTCACTTGTTAGAGCACCTCCCGATGACACCTTGTTTCGTGTCTGAAATGACAGGCTCTCCTCATGAGAAATAAACTCTGTTCTTGTGTCCCTACTTCCAGCGCTCGTCTCTTTGTTTGGTAACTATTCAAAATGGGAACTAAGAGGCGCCTTGCGCCAGCAGCCAACCGGGCATCGATACTAGTATGGACCCACATTTTACAATTGGCGTCCCAACGCGGGGTCCATCAGTGACATGAGGTCCAGTAAGAGAGATCCAGACGATGAGGTGAATATCTAAATGATCGGAGTATACCTGCCTTGAGAGGGCCCTCGTCCGGCTGCCGATTGAATGAACTTCACCGATTCTGAACGGACCTCTCTCGAGTGACCTACTGTCCTGACTGGAATCCCACAGGACTGCTGCGGTAAAATCATGGAGTAAGAGAACGATCGGGCGCTGGAAGGAGGAAGGCGAAGAACTGCCCACACGGTCCGGTCCGGGTAAGGTCGCGTAAATGCGACAAATTGTGAAATAATTGTTTGATTTGGATAATACTAGTATTACTCTTTTGTTGGTACCTCTGGAGATTCACCGTCTGCAAACGGAAAAACAACAGGCTCTCCCTTTGCAAGCAGTGAAGGATAGGTAACGCAGACTTTTGTCCCCGTTGTAATCCGTCGTGCCTATCTTCCTCCCCCACTGTTGTCCCGAACTGTCGTTCGTGGATTATTGTCTGGAGATTCTTTGTCTGCAAACAGGGAAGAAAAAGGTCTCTCTTTGCAGGTAGAGAAAGAGTGGGTAACGCAAACTTTTCGTACCCACTTATTCTCCCCACTGATTGTTTGATTGACCGAACACTGATTGTTCGGTATTGGTTCTTTTGAGGTATTCACCGCCGGCAAACAACGGAGAATAGAAATATTCTGTCTAGTCTTTGCCCGCCGTGATAAGATAGGTAGTGCAGACTTTTGTCCCCGTTGTAATCCGTCATGCCTATCTTCTCCCCACTGATTGGTAGCCTGTTTAGCCCGGACCGCTTATTAGAGATGAACCATCCAGCTCCACTGGAGGGCACACCTAATAAGGACATGTTCATTAAGTGTGGACTAGTCGCTATAGCTTATAATAGGTTATGGCATAAAAATACAAGAAAAAGAGTTGAGCGAAATCAGTAGGCCACTGATGAGTTATCAACTTCGCTAAAAATAAAATAAGAAACGTTAGAAATAACTCGCAATAAGAAACATAAAAAATGGCGAGGGAAGACAAGCTTGACACCAAGGCAGCCACGAGGTAGCTAGGTTCCGTTGCCTATTCCTGCCCTAAACATGTCTGCCTCATTGCCCACCACGCCCAAATAACGGTCACATGAAATAGATACAAATCAATAGGTACCTACCCCCATTTCGGAAACTCCCGAAGTGCAACAGGTCCGCGGTTACGCCCATCCGGTAGGCGAGGCCTCGAGGCATGCGGGGCTCGCCTGGCCGCAGTCGGAAGGGGAGGCTGTGGGGCGGACGGCCCAGAAAACCGTGATGGCCTCTCCTTCTCTCCTCTTCTGCTGCCCTGCAGGCCACGGGGGGGGCTGTCTTGCCTCAGCCACCGACCACCCCCCCCCCTCTCTCTCTCCCTCGCCTGGTCCGGCCCGCAAAGAAGGCCGAAGCCAAAGCGAGGACGGCGGCGCTTGCAGGTAGTCCCGCCACATGTCAACTCCTGGATAGTTTCAGGTAGTCCCGCCACATGTCCACGCCTGGACAATTGCAGGTAGTCCCGCCACATGTCAAGGGGGGGGGGGGGGGGGCTGTCTTGCCTCAGCCACCGACCCCCCCCCCATCTTCAATAGCCGGCACGGCCAATATCGAAGCGGCGGAGCCGAGGATCGGCGCGGGGTCGCTGGAAGGGGGAGGTGGCGCGAACAAGCCTCCCCCACCTCCCTCCAGGTGGAGGCTTCCAGCGACACCCCAACGCTCTTACTTAAAGAGGGTCCACATCGAAAAGCGGTCTTTTGCCCGGGACGGGCACACGCCCCATGCCTTCTCTCCTCAACTTTTAAGATTCTGAGAGCCGGGGGGGGCCCCCCGACCCCTCTGCATGGGTGCCCCCGTCCCCCTCACTGGGACCCGCAACATCGACGCACTCCTGCCGGCGCCAGCCTCAGTTTGGAAATGGCTACAACACAGCCAAGGTACAGACTTGATCAGTTCCGGTAAGAACACCAGAATGACCCGGTAGGAAAATTGTTGCCGCCCTCCCCACTCTTTGACTGATGGTCCATATTGTTAGACTGTTACCACATTGCGAAAAACTTTTTGAACTGCCAACGGAAGGTTCTGGTCCAACCATGAGTCATTGGAGACATTCTGACTATACCGGAACCTGCCTGACCTCGCCCAAAATGGCGCCGATACACGAAACGAAACTTTCGAACTCCCTGTTCACCCGGATTGCTCGAATATTTGATGCTCTGAGATATGCATGCATTTTTGGACAATGAAAGTCGATAAGATGGATAGTGATTATGTGCTTAGAGAAGAAAGCAATACAGATATTGATCATGTGTTTGGACAATGAACTGATTTAGGGTGGGTACTAATTATGATTGGGAACAATGAATTGGTGTAATTTAGACAGTGAATGAGCATCTGGATAATGAATTAATGAATTAATTGAAAAACTGAATTCTTGATATGCATCATGCTTGCTCTGTAGGAAAGTTCGATACGATTTTATTGCACTGCCGCACTTTATGCAATGAACTGCCACCAACTTCGTTCGTCTTATGTACAGTTCCAATCTGCTCCGTGGCCGGTCCACTGGGTTGTAGGCCTGTATTTATACACCAGCACTTTTTATTAAAAGTATTTTTGAAAAAGAAAGCATAGTTGTAGCGGTTGCATTAATGAGTTTTGAATGTATTACTACTGTGAGCAACGAGAAAGTATGATGAAGGCTGAAGGTTAAAAAGGACCCGATATTTAGCAGCTACATTATGTGTCACAGGCAGCCGGAAAAGTGTTTTAGAAGCCTTAAAGCGACACCACAGAAATGCCACCTGACCGCCACCCTTGCACACAACCAAAAGGGGTTGCGACCAAGTAACTCATGTAGATACGCAGATCGTCAATGATTATCTATCTGACATTACTGGTCCCTCTGGGCTTAAACGCCGAGATGGTAAAGAAATGCACTACGTGGAGATAGGTCGAGTATGTGGTAGGTAAAAACATTTTCGGATTACTGCATGCTGATGTGGTTTGAATGCTGCCCCCCCACCCCTTCTTTCTCCTCCCTTCTGCAGGTCACGTCGGAACATCGGCTGAAGTATGGGAGAGCGATGATCGAACCACCGACGAAAAGGGAAGAAGGGGATATGAGCATAGTCCTTATGACGATAAGTTTTTAAAAAGACATAGACTTAAACATGACTGTTCCTCCTTAGAACATAGCGACTGGGAGGATGGACTGACATAGAGACTTGACGGGTACTGTATGACGAAAATTGACTCGAAATAACACGTTAGATAATGTAACTAGACGTTTGACTAGATAGGGAAAGGACAAAGAAGAGTGCACGGGTAAGGGTTACCAAGGCACCACCCGTCTGGGAAGTTAGAAATGTTGCTGATGTTCAAAATGTACTGCCCCCCTTCTCACACTCTTATAGATCTAGCCAAGCTGCCCGACTGTTCTCCCAATCAATACTTGCCGTTGCCTCAGCCTGGAGAACTTCCCACCAAAGGAAGAAACTGGAAAATGGTTTAAGATCCAACCATGGGTAAATAGCGCGACCAGGTTCATTTCTGATCGACTAACCGAGGTGTAAGTATTGGCAATTGAGAACGCTCGGAGAGATAACAAGCGAGAGGGAAAAGGAGGGAAAGGTAAAAAGAGCTAAGCACGTAGGTAAATAGGACAGTAAAGATACGAAGGATATAAAAAAAATATATATATAGATCTTGTTGGCCAACTATTGTTTTCTGTTTTGTTGCGAATGTCTTATATATGTAATACAGGTACTGTCTTCCTTCGTCTGAGTTTGTGTGTGTGTGTACTGTAGGGGTTTATGTTCTTTCTTTGTTTGCGTCTCTCCGTTACCTGACCCCCTACTGTTCTGTGTTGTGAATGCACTAAATGACCTATTTTTGTACACGTCTCTCCCTTTCTCTATCTCTCTCCCTCACTCTGTCTCTCTCTCTCTCTCTACATGTCATACGTGTACCAAATGGCTCGTTTAGATTGCGGTCGACTCTCACTCTCTATGAGAGTCTCCCTATTTCCTCTTCCTTTTTTTTAATGATAAAATCGTGCCCCGCTGGCACCAGTCTGATTGGATACTTATTGAACGCAAAGGTGTTCAGCGAAATTGACCGAAACTAAAATGATTGTATCTCGCCATATTACTACCTCTCCTTTCTGCAAAATGAATGAACTCGAATTGGCTGAGAAGGAAAGGACAGGTAAGACGACTAAGGTCCCCCAATCTGGCCATTTATAGGGGAACTGTATGTCAATGGCACCTTATTTCTTTGTTCATCAGAGACGAACGCCAACGTCTAGATTGACCCCCAATGCCCAGATTGCCCCACCCCCCTTTTTTGCACCCAAGCGCGAGCGCCCGAAGCATCCCCACTCCATTTGGTAGACCCCCGCCGCTGTCCCGGATATAAACATGATGACCATGAGTAACTGTCGTCCCTCGAGAAAACCCTGTTTTACCTGACTCTCGATGATAGCGCCCCCGCCCTGTTTGAAAAGGTTAACCAGCCTTGAAGGGAAATGTTCCGAAATGTTGAATATGATGAAATGCACAGTTGATGGGAATCTTATTTATCCTCACTATAGTTATAAATAGGACGATGAATAAACTTGGCATGAACTCAGTAGGAATGCCGACATATGCACTGCTTGGTAATAGACCTCTGACTGTGACCGATGAGCGTATCTCCCAAATGCGTAGGATTAAGGGAGGAGTTCACATGCATAAATGTCTTCGTCTGCCAGTTCTCTAAAAGCTTGTTTTGTACCTATTCAAAGATTCACGATCACCGGAGGAGAAGGGTCGGACGTGATGTACAGCCTAGCTGCAGGTCTTGAGACACATGTGACCTCGACCAAAGGTGGAGCTGCAGAGCAACAAGATGCGGGACGAGACAGCAATTTCAAACGTGGAAAATGAAACTTGACGGGCTGCCCTGAAGCCCTCCGTCTGCTAACCCACGTGTGCCTGGAGTCTCCGTCCCCCTTCTTTGGGCCCGATTGATGGGCCTGCCTGCTTGTTCTCCTTTGCTCCCCTGGTCCCTTTTGTGTGTCCCAGGAACTCTGACCCAACTCCGCTCTCTCTCCTATCGACTATTTGAACCACACACACCCTCTTTTCCATGTGATTTCACGCCAAAAGGAAGAACGGCATTCAGGTGGGAATAGGGTGTTGCCACGGAAATATAGGTGCCGAGCATGAGGCGCCACTAAAAGGACTGGTTAGGGAACAGGACTGTGGTCTAACAGCAGAGGACAGACCGCACCTTGCAACGCGAAAGGTTGAATACGAGCTGGACCTATAGCTCCACCGCCGGTGCTCAACAGCGCCAACGAAAGGATACGGACTAGAGCCTACCAGTGATGGCTCACTGCTAAAAAGACACTGTGACGAAGAGATCTTGTGTATTGAACTGAATTCCGCCCTCAACTACTTGGTCAAAATGTTCATTGGTCGCATTTTTTAGTCAGAAACATTTATGCTATGTAGTGCGTTTGAATGTTAGGAACTCGACAAATGCAATTTCCTATGTGCTGCATCCTGCCAATCACATCAACTGTCCATGATTATATGCCAAATGCTAATATTGACAAATGCTAATTCTTCAACCACGCCTGTGTATTTTTGTACCCCCATCAACTACAAAAATGAACTCTGTAATGTAAAAAGGGGCGACTGTGGAAATTTGAGAAATTGATGTACATAAACAGCGTTCATTATTCCATTTTCCCGCTCCTCTCCCTGTAAACACCATGAATACCGTAAACTATTGACCGCATCACTCTGCCAGTAAAAGCCCGCACCCATATGTACATGACAGCCATTTTAGGCACCCTGGCCTTTTTCCTGCTCATTAGAATCACCGGCTTCCCTTCTGCGCGTATCTGAACCCCCCTCCCTCTCTCACATGCGTAGACTATGAAACCCTCTCCCTCTGTGCGACCCTGCCCTGAAAGGCAACCCTCCTGCTTGACCCACGCAAACCCCCCATTCCCTCTTGGAGAGGCACCCTTTGCCTTAGCTGACATAGCCCTCCCCAGCTGCACCTGACTGTCCCCGCTCTCTCACGCATAAGTCATAAGATCTCTCTCTCTCTCTGTGCGACTCTGTCCCTGTACACACCCTGGCTCCCCCTCCCTTCTCCCTCACACGGGCAAGTCATAAACCTTCTTCTTCTGCAAGACCCTGTCCTTGGGAGTCACGGCCGCGCCTGACCAGCACCTCCTCTCCTTTCATGAATAACCCCTCTGTTAGTAAACCCTCCCTCCGCGATCGACTGTCCACACATGTCTGAGGTCATCGCCTAAGCCAGGAGATACTGTTTACTGCTTATTGTATGGAATCACTCCTCTTCAAAGGACCCACTATTGATCCTGGCCACCCCACCCCCTGGGCTATGATCAGGCGCACACATCCTAAAAATTGGCGGAACACTCAGCTGCGTGATTACCCTCCCCTCTTATCAGCAGGTCAAGGGTCCCTATTGTGAACATATGTGGGGTAGGATTGACACGAGGATCATGGGGATGACTTTTCCATGTTTCACAATGTCTTGATTGTAATGCTAAGTGTTTTGTAGGGTATAAAAGACGAGGTCTCAGCTCACTTGTTAGAGCACCTCCCGATGACACCTTGTTTCGTGTCTGAAATGACAGGCTCTCCTCATGAGAAATAAACTCTGTTCTTGTGTCCCTACTTCCAGCGCTCGTCTCTTTGTTTGGTAACTATTCAAAATGGGAACTAAGAGGCGCCTTGCGCCAGCAGCCAACCGGGCATCGATACTAGTATGGACCCACATTTTACAAGCCAGGCGTGGCGACGGATCGCCACTGTCGTGGAAATCGCTCTGCCCAGCGAGTCCGTGGTATCAAGTCCACATCTGATGGAGTAGCGTGCTGCATCCCGCCCCTCGGCAAGTGCATGGGCGAGCCGCGCCTGGGCCTCCTTCGGACACTGGGGCAGCAAGTCTGCAACCGTATCCCATAAGGACTGGGTGTAACGGCCCAAAAGGCAAGCAGTGTTGATAGACCGCAACCCCAAACTCAATGGGAGAACAGTTTCTTTCCAAACTGATCAAACCTTTTGGATTCCCGATCTGGGGGAGCAGTCGGGAATGCGGTCTGGGATGTAGAGGCCTGAATCACCAGGCTCTCAGGGGGGCGGTGAACGGACAGAAAGTGGGGGTCGCCCGGAGGCGGGCGGTGGCGTCGGGCCACGTTCCGATCCACAGGGGGCACTGTGGAGGGCTTGGACCAGGTGCCCATCAGAACTCCCGTGAGGGCTTCATTAAATGGCAGCATGTGCTCCGAAGAGCTTACTGCGGTTGAAGCACCTTAGTGAGGAGATTAGTCCTCACGACCACCGCAGGAAGCTCAAGAGCTAAGGCCTTGGCTGTCCTGCGCAACACCACACCATAAGTGGCACCCTCCCCCATAGCCACGGAGGGAGGAGAGATGAATCCAGTGTCTGACTTAACTGGCACTGTTCTGCCAGAGGGTCCTCAGACCCCTCCCAGTCCTCCCCCTCATCCGTGTTCTGATAAACAGGCAAAAATGACAGAGCCGGGAGTGACACCAATGGGGTCAGCGCTGGCGGAGGAGTCGTAAGGTCGACCGGTGTCAACTGGGATCCAGGCCTGGAACCCCCTGGGTCTCGCGGCGTCGAAGTCGACGACGGCGCCGAAGCCCCCCAACGGTGCCGGGGCCAAACCCGCCGGTCGCTTAGGCCCGAAGTCGGGTCTGGGGGGCCTGAAGGCGCGCCAGCAGGCCTCAACGGTGGGAAGTGAGTCCTCATGACCACGACGAAGTCACGTATCTCCTCCGGCATCGCATGCAGTTCAGGGACCGGAGGGTATGCCCGTGGCTCCGATGGAGCCGCGCGGGTGGTGTCACCAGAACCCTCAGCCGCGTCGTGAGACCGGCGAGGGGAGTCAGAAGAGCGATGACACCTCTTCGACGACTTCTTCCTTGACTTACCGGAGGACTTTGAGCCCGACGAGTGGTGTTGACTCAACGCGGCTCGGCGACCGGTCCCTCGACTTCCTCTTCGCCCAGGACCTCGAGCAGTGCGGAGCAGACTGCCGGATCTCGAGCAGCTTACGGGACCGCTCCTGCCTAGCTTTCGAGGTCAAGGCTTGGCAGTCGGGCACGACTGGTTGTCGTGGTCGGCCCAGAGGCAGTAGAGACACCGGTGGTTGGGGTCGGTCGCGGACATCAGGCGGTGACAGGCGTCGTACGACTTGACGTCATCCCGCCGATCACGACGCCGACGAAGGATGCGGAGCCGCAGACGACACCTACCGACGCGCTCGGGTACTGCGGACGAAAACTTTCCGGATCCAGTCTGACGCCTGGGGATATTCTAAGGTAAGGAATCTAACACTAACCTGTTTCTTTCAGATAATTAAAATGATACTTTATGAACTCTGTTGAGAAGTGTAAGTAAGTGCACTACTGTTGATTAACTTATTCTATACAAGTTTTAGTGCACGAAAAGCCATTTGTAGAGGTTTTTAATATAGGTTTTGAGAGGTAGAGTTTAGAATGTAGAGAGATCACCAAGTATTAGACATTATTTAAAAAAAGGAAATGTTCAATCTGTGTGTAGTTGCAAGTAAAAGAGGCAGTGTTTCTAAATTTATAAAAACAAAGTATCTGCAATCTGAACCTTACTGTACACATATTTCATCCCCATGAGATGTTTGAGTGAGGATATTTCCATTTCTACAGAAAAACACTGTGCTTACTGTTAGGAAAGGTGTGTCTAGAGGAACGTGTTACTTTATAAACTGCTATGGAACCAAGTTTGTTGGCAAGTTATAATGCAATCGTGAAAAAAATGCAGTGATTGATAGTATTGAATTCTTTAAGAGAAAATAATATGAAGGTAGTGGTACAGTACATATACCTATGTGATTGTAGGTGAAAAATGTAAAAATAACTTCAGAGTATATGGTGACGGATCACTGTTTAACAAGTTACTTACCTTCGGTAACAATGTGTCTACAAGAGACATATGTTGGTTATAGATTCTTTACCTTAAAATTTCCCCCAGGGGTCAGACTGGATCTGGAGATTTTTCTTTTGGCAGTACCCCTGCACATCAGTCGGTGGCGATAATCAACTCCATGTCCGTCGACGTGGTTGCCAGGATGATGTCACGTGCCTAAACTGCACGCTGACATCCGTTCTGACACGACTTTCCACGCCAGAAGTGCAGAGTCATGCAAGACACGGACCACTGGTGCGCCACAACTAGGGCCCTGTAAGGGAGTCCCTATCCCTAGAAATCAGTTTGCAGAGCGGGAAGGATGAGTGGGGCGGTAAGAAATCTATAACTAACATATGTCTCTTACAGATACATTGTTACTGAAGGTAAGTAACTTGTTCATCTGAAAGAGACTGTTAGTTATAGATTCCTTACCTTAGAATAGATACCCCAGCAATACCATGCCCAGAGGAGGAATTGCGAACCAAGTTCACACCAGAAAGTCTTGGAGGACCAAACGGGCAACGAAGCTGTCCCTCTGGACTTGGCTGCCCAGGCAGTAATGCTTGGTAAACATGTGCATAGATGCCCACGTTGCCAACTGACAGATATCAAGGAGTGGCACTCCGCATGCCAATGCAGTGGTTGTTGCCGTAGCCCAAGTGGAGTGAGCCCGCAGCCCCACTGGAGGATCTTTTTTATCTAGAGCATATCAGATTTTTATGCAAAGGACAACCCATCACAAGACTGTACGTTTCTGAACAGCGATGCCTTTCTTAGCAGCCACATATCCAACAAAGAGTTGATCATCCACCCAGAAATCTTTGGTGCAGTCAAGGTAAAATGACAGCGCACGTTTAGGGGCCAGATGGTAGAGTCTCTCCTCCTCCTTGGAAGGGTGCGGAGGTGGGAAAAAAGTAGGCAAGGTGATGGATTGACTTATATGAAAAGGGGAAACCACTTTTGGCAAAAAGAAAGGCCTTGTCTGAAGCACCATTTTGTCCAGATATACAGAGAAGAAAGGGAGCTATAAAGACAGAGCTTGAAGCTCACTCCTTATGCAAGCAGAGGTGAAGACAACAAGGAAGGCAGTCTTTAGAGTAAGGAGTCTGAGAGGACAGTTATGAAGGGAGCATACACAAGAAATGCAAGAACAAGATTCAAGTCCCACTGGGGCATTACGAAAGGAGTTGGAGGAAATAGATGAGTAATGCCCCTAAAGATTCTATTAACAATAGGAGACTTGAATAAAGATGGCTGATCAGGCAACCTAAGGAAGGCAGAGATAGCTGCAAGATAACCTTTCTAAGTGCCCAGGGCAGAGCCCTGCTCCGCTAACAAAAGGATGTACAGAAGAACCTCAGAAAGAGGGGCAGAAAGGGGGTCCACAAACTTGTTCCATCTACAGGGGTATACCGATTTCGTGGAGGGATGCCTGGCTGCCTAGATTACATTAGAGACTTTGGGCGGAAGGTCAAAAGCGGTCAACTGTCGCCGTTCAATCTCCACGCAAAGCGGAGGAGGCTGGACAGGTTCGGGTGAAGAACCGCACCCTGCTGCAGCAACAGAAGATCGGAGGATCGATTGCCATGCTCAGAAGCTCGTGGTACCAGACTCTCCTTGCTCAGTCCTGAGCCACAAGGATAACTTGGGCCCAGTCACGCTTGATCTTCTTCAGCTCTCGAGGCAGAAGTGGTACAGGTGGAAAGGCTTACAGGAGGCCTGAGCTTCACTCATGCCGAAAAGCGTCGCCAAGCGAGTACCGCCTAGGAAACTCCAAAGTGCAATATTGCAGACATTGCGAGTTATCTTAGGTGGCAGACGTATCTAACCAAGGCTCCCCCCACCGCTGAAAGACCTTGCACCACCTCCATATGAAGACACCATTCGTAATCAGCTAGGCACCAACAGCTCAGTTTGTCCGCTCTGGCGTTCAGAGAACCCACCAGATGTTGAACCACCAGGCTTATGCCCTGGTGTTCCGGCCATGTCTAGAGCCGAAGAGCCTCCTGGCTAAGTGTCCACAACTCAACCAAGCCTTGTTTGTTGCAGTACAACATGGCGGCGGTGTTGTCCGTCAACACTTGCACCTCCTTCCCTTTGAGAGAGGGAAGGAATGCCTTCAGTGCCAGTCGAATCGCCCGGAGCTCCAGCAGGTTGATATTGATTCCAGACTCCGCCGGAGGCCAGATGCCTCTGATCTTCACCTCTCCCAGATTGCCACCCCATCCCAGAAGTGAAGCATATGTCACTACTGTCAGATCTTATTGGGGAAGGGAGAGGGATCTGCCTCTGACCCAATCTTGGTTTAACCACCACTGCAGTGGCCCTGGAAAGTCAGACTAAGAAGGCTTGGAGGCAGTGGCCGGGGGAGCTGGCGGCGGTGGCATGGTGGACTGGCACACCCGCTGAGTCCCATATCCGCAAGTACGCTAGGTCACACGTCCACGCACAGGCTGGGCAGCATGCGGGTACCTGTGGCTAGGGTGGGACGGACGCGGTGAGGCACCCCTTTTATAGCCACGAAAGGGGCGAAAAGCAGACTGAGGTGGGCGAGACTACGAAGTGAGGCCCAAAGACATGGCCGTAGATCTAGAATCTTTGAAGTGCTCAATTACAGAGTCTGCTTTGTCGCCAAAAATACAATGGCCATCAAAGGGCATGTCAATCAATGTTGATTGGACATCCCCCAAAACGCCAGACGTCATCAACCAGGGGTAGCGTCTCAGGGCTACAGACGTGGCAATCGTTCTGTTCTGCCTAGTGAATTGGTGGGATCCAGTCCACATCTTATGGCGAATTCGGCCCAGTCTCTCCCATCTACAACTGCCTGGAAGAGAACGGCCCGGTCCTCCTCCGGGTAATGTGGCAGCACTTGCGCAACCGTATCCCAGATGAAGTGGGAATAACGTCCCAAGAGACACGTGGTATGCACCAATCGCAGTGCTAAGCTGGAGGAAGGTGATTCAGTTTCTTGGATTCCCTATCGGGGGGTGGAGAAAAGAATGCGCCCTTGGAAGAAGAGACTTGGACCACAAAGCTCTCACGGGAAGGGTGTTGGGTCAAAAACACTGTTGCCTGCCGCCGGGAGGTGGCAGTAGACAATCATCCCATCCACAGGACCCTCAGTGCTGGGCTTGGACCAAGAGCCCAGAAGGACGGCAGGGGCTCAGAAAATCAAGCCGCAGGCTGAAGCACCTCCATCAGGAGGGTAGTCCTGACTTCCACTCAAGGGAGCTTGAGGCACAAGGCCTCGGCCGCCCTTCTCACCACCACAGCATAGGAAGCTCCCTCCTCCGTAGCCAAGGAAGGGGGAGAAAGGAAACCAGTGTCAGGAGAAGTGTCCAGACCACTGGCGTCACCCAGGTCCTCTTGCCAGTCCGGTTCTTTCAGCTGGTCAGCTAAAGGATCCAGCAACTCCTCCCAATCCTCATCACCACCCTCTGGTCAATAGGGAACACCAGGGATGAACAAGGGGAACAAAAGTACCCTTCAGCATCGGAGAAGACATTGACCAAGATTGGTCTGGTTCCGTGTCCAAGCCAGTGACGAGGCTGGGGTTGACGTCGGCTGGGGGCACAGCCGGCGCCACGGGCATCATCATCGGGATCAGCCCCGGGGAAGGTCAAGTAAGATCGACCGGTATCGATCCGGATCCAGGCCTGGATCCGTGGGGGCCCTCCGCACTGTTGCCGGATCCGCCGGCATCGAGGGCCCAGGTCAGCCGGCATAGAAAGCCCAGGGCCCCCCACTGGCTTGGGGCCCGAAGGCGCACCAGCAGACCCGGGCTGCCCAAAAGCAAGGAGTAAGGCCTCATAGAAAGTCTTGAGTTGGGCATGAGATGCTACGGATCCCAGAATAGGTGGGAGGTGCGGAGCCGTCTCAGGAGCAGGCGCTGGATACAGTGCCTTAGAGTGGTGACCCTCAGAGTCCCGCATCGCGTCGGCTGACTGACGAGGAGAAGACAAAGAGCGCCGGTATTTCTTCGCCTTTTTCTTCTTGGACTTACCCAAAGACCTCGATGACTTTGAGTGAGACTAGGAGTAGGGGCTCCGCAACGGGCCTCAGGACTTTCCTCTCGAATGAGACCAGGAACGACGAGGAGTCGACCACCGGGCCTCCAGCAACTTTCAGGAACGCTCTGGCACCATGGCCCGGCCGTCGGAGCACGACTATGGGTCATGGTTGCGCTCCAAACACCACAGGCACACGTGGTGCAGGTCCATCACAGACATTGTGTTGAGACAGGCGCCCCAGGCCTTAAAGGGGGTTTGAGGTAGGGACATGCCTCGCACACCAGCAGTCAGATGACTTGACAAGAAGTCAACAAAAGTCGCAAAAAACGTTGCCAAAAAGAGGCCAAGGGGGTAGCTCTCTCCAGATCTGAGCTAGGCTGGTGCAGAAAAAGAGAATTGACGTCAGCGTGCATGGGCTGTGTCTAAGTAGGCACCACGACGTCCTCCCAGAGACCATGAGGCCAGACGCGGAGTTGACAGACGCCACCTACTGACACGTAGGGGTATTGCTAAAGAAAAATCTACAGATCCAGTGTGACGCCTGGGGGAAATGTTAAGGTAAGTAATCTAGAACAGTCTCTTTCAGATTGATCAGACTACTACTTCATCCTGGAATTCCATTTTTGGATTACGAGACGTGCTATATAACCTGATGCCATTCATTTGTCAGATATAATTACCTTTTAGCCATTTACATTAACCTTCACCTACTGTGAGAGATAATATGACTCAACAATCTAAATTGTCACTATGTCTGTAATTTGTATGCAAGAGGTCTGCCTAATGGGCACCCTATGACATTAACTTTAGCCTTTCACTGCAACATTGGCCCAAAAAACTGTGGTCAATCATCACTGTGTAAAGCCTCCAGATTTTGCAGCAATAGGAAAGATGCAGAGTGTCCTCCTGAACACTATACTGACTTTTCTGCCACATTTACTGTAGGTGTGACAGTGCTGGTTCCACATAAAAAAATCTTTTAAAAGATATTCCTTTACTTGGCCTTTCCACAGCAGGTGGACACCGTTCCCATGACTGCTATCTCCTAGGAATATTTAACTTACTGCAACAAGCTGCAGCCCAAATCCTCTTCTACTTTTCTCAAATTGATTACATAACACAATTTCTTCAAATCCTTCTCTGGCTGCCAGTGATCAAGCCTAGTCTATTTAAGGTACACACCCTGCTTCTCTGAGTAGAGCCTCCTTGTCCCTAAAACTGAACTGAAACCCTTCAGGACTTCACCAGCCTTTATTTGCTGATGCTCTACAACTGTCAATAAGAAAAGAAGGTGTAGGGGAGCCTTTTCTCTTTCTGGCTGCCAAACTCTATCAGTTCTCTTGAACTACTACATCCAGCCTTTTTCAAGTTCCAAAGTTCTAACTATATATAAATTAGCAGACTGCTTTGCATGCATTCAAGTAAATGGGCT
The DNA here is from genome assembly GCF_964263255.1 of Lissotriton vulgaris. Lineage (NCBI taxonomy): Eukaryota > Metazoa > Chordata > Amphibia > Caudata > Salamandridae > Lissotriton > Lissotriton vulgaris. Next base: position 1,211,699,717 of record NC_141691.1, read on the forward strand.
ACTGTGTCGACACCTAGATGTTAGGTGGCGAGTATAGACTGTACGAATCACATAACATTGTAGCCTATTTCAAATTCTTAAATATTGTGCAATTCTTTATAAAAATTGTCTTTCACTTTTATGGTTAAATACATACCAAGTATTATATTTTATTAGGATGATGGATTCATGATGTCGTCTGTGTGGAGAGGAAGGCTTTTGATTGCTGCATGCAGAAAAAAGCTTCAACATTGCTTGTGTGGCTCATTATGCCTTTACACATCTTTTGTGGACGAGGAAAGATTTTTGATGTTTCAATCCTCCCGGCACCCCAGAAAGGATCCAATGTGATGGATATATAGGTATACTAAAGGGGGCCATTAGTAGAACCAGTCATAAGCAGTTTGGAGAGAGAAGAGGAGTACTGCTAAGAATAAGTTCAGCTTGTTCACAGTCTATTTGAGAATCAGCATACTACAGGTCGTACACTTGCACAATCACACAACATCACTGTGATGTGCTGAAACTCCTGTTTATACAGCTGGTCACAGAATGCTTGGGAATAGAGGGGGATCATTGGTGAACATTAACAAAGTCATAGGTCAAGTTGCAGTAGTGGTATTGAGAATTAATCCAGTGTTTCATTAACCTTGAAGGGTTCTACTAGGAGAATTGATGGTTAACACAATTTATGACTTTCCACCTGAGATAGAGCACTCTGTTTTCAAACAAAGACCAATATTTAATAGCTCTAATATGAATGGTTAAAAAATACTACCATTTTGATGTGCAAAAATTGAGTTAATATTTCAGATATATAATTAACATTAAGGTATGAACAAAATTACCTACATACCATTTCCTAATGGAAATGCTAAGCAACTGCTAAGATGAAATAGATTAGACAATCACAAGATTATCTTTTATTTTAATAAAGTTGTAAGGACATATTTAGTCGACCAGTGTTAGTTTTCAAAAAAGGTTATGAACAGTGAAATGGCAATAATAAAGGTCTATGGAGACCTTCAGTATAAGGTTTCAGTGAGGTTTCTCCTCTATTTCTGTCAAAGTGAAGACGTGTTTGTCTCTATGTTTTGTGCTCTAGATAAAGTTTTTCATCATAGTTTTGCAGAAAATTCGAAATATCCAGATTCCATCATTAATCCATCTACGCTATTTCTTACCAGGAGAGATGATATAAAAGAAATTCTTAAATTCATCCATCCAGACTTCCGCAAGCCTCCTGTTGTTTTTGTTTATGATCTGGCCTGTGCCTCCAGGAAAAGTATATGGTGTAGCTTTGCGGAACACATGCCCCACGTGCGAACATGTAACAATTTCTAACGTGCCCCCGCATTGCCATATCTGCAAAAGGAAAAGATAATAGTAGTTAAGTAGTTACAGAGTTTCACTTCACAGTTGTCAAACTATCATTTTTATTGGAAATGACAGATAAGGTTCCTAGTATACTGCACATTAAGTCTTCAAATGTACAAAGTCTAACAAGACTTTGTATGAATCTGCTCCTCAGCATAAACATGCAGAATTACCTAAACAAACTTTATATTTCAATTACAAAAACGAATTTTGCAGCTTTTTCTTTTTGAATTGATGCAAGTTTATGTGTTATAAGGAAATAGATTTACATTCAGAATGTGTTCACAGAAAGACTGTTTGCTGTGCACCTACCCTGGAATAAAATGTAATTATTTAAATTAAGGCATGCAGTATTGTTGTTTTTCCAAAAACTATCATGTAATATTACTGCCTTGTTTCATATTTGGTGGCATTTCAACTCCCAAGCCTTATGGCACTATCCATCCGGACTAACACACACGCATTGTTCAAAAAGATATTGAAGAGATGATGCACCAGAGTTTATCACGACTCCTAGAAGGCCCATCTATCAAAACTGAAATGTGAGGAAAGGTATCCTTCTATGCTTAGTATAGTCTGAGGATTCACGGCCAGCCCATCTCATGCAATCTTGTAAGTAGAACACCAAGTATTTCAATTGTAGTTGTGTCATTTGGTAAATGAACAGGGGTTCTCATTCTTTCTTTTCATTCTTCTATCTTTTTTACGACAACATTTTCTTATGTTTTTAACAATTAAAGCACCAGACAGGACGTGGATGTCTTATTTCTCCGTTGACTCTGTAGATAAGTAATATACAATTGTTTTTAGCCTAATCGTTGTGGGAATGGAACCCTGATTGAATTTACTATTTGCATAGTTACAACTCTAACCACTAGTATATGTAGGAGTTCTTTGTACTTAATATCACTATTTTGTGATTCTGAGGTTTCCCGTTTGCATCTCTCCCCTGAGTGACTCTACAAAGTATACATTTCCTTTTCTGCTATCTTTTATCTCTTCCTTGTGGGACTCCTCAAATCGCTGACTCCCTCCCTTTGTTCTCCCTGACCCTTGCCTTTCATCGATCCGGTCTTTTTCTGGATTGGTAATTTTCCCTGGCATTGAATGTGTTATCTTTCTGTAATAATGTGATTTTTTTCTTTTGCAGTTTGTTCCCCCTCTGTTGACCTACCAGTTCCGACCCGCCTTCTACTTCCCTGTCCCTTGTTGCCCTTTGACTAAGCACTCCTTCTCCCCTTGTTGGGGAAAGATCCAATATTCATACTTTAGAGTCACAGTTTGTGCCCCCTTCACCCTCCCGCCTCCTCTGTCATGCTCTGTCTCTCACCCTCCGCATTGCTTTCCCTCTCTCATTCTTTGTCCACTTCCTCTGTTCCTATCCCCTCTTCCCTGAATCTCTCCCCTTGCCTGCTACGCCGCCTAGCCCCCTATGCCCTGTTACTAAGCACTCCTTCTCCCCTTGTTGGGGAAAGATCCAAAACGTATACTCTGGAGTCTCAGTGATGCCTCTGAGAGAGTCCACAGCGCCAAGGGAGCTACTCACAGATGAGGTATGGTATGGCGCCCCTTGCCAAATTACTCCCTCTCCCCTTTTTGGGGAAGGATCCAGTAGGTAGGCCTTTGAGTCTCAGAGACCACACTGAGAGAGTCCACTGCGTAAAGGGAGCCTCTCGCAACAGAGATGGGGGAATGATACCACTTCCCCTGGGATCACAGCTTACTGGACTTTGTACGCAGCTATTACTCATCTATCGGTTTGTGCCCCCGTCTTCCTCCTCTTTCATGCTGTGTTTCTCACCCTCCCCCTTCCCTCTTTCATTCTCTGTCTACTTCCCCTGCTCCTACCCCCTCTCCCCTGAATCTCTCCCCTTGCCTGCTTTTTCCCTTGCGTATATGTCCTTATTGTTTGTCTCGACCTAACAGCTATGCTCCAATAACTGTGTAACCTTTGTAACGATGTAACCTTAATCTATGGTCTGATACTGAAGTAAAGCGCTCTGATACCTCCGGGTTTAGCCAGCATTATATAAAACCTTTCAAATTAAAAATTAATAAATAAATAAATAAATAAAAGGACACAAGTATTCTTATGTATCGGTATAGGAATGCCAAGTTGTGCCCCAAGTATGACAATTCAAATGATGGAGATTAGACATAGAACATGATCCATCTCTCCCAAAGTCCAGCCAGTAGCTGATGTCACAACCCCTATATGCATTTGTGCCCATCTCTCTGACCCTGTTTCAGCCTCGGCCTTGTAGATTTTATTCTTCTTTCTAAAGTCAGATGTTACCCTGCTTTTTTATTTTTCAGCCCAAAAACATTTATGTATGATGCCTCCCTTGAACCGCGGCGGAAATTCCGCCGCAGTGCGAGTGATTTATGGTGTGGGTGTGGTTCGGACGGCCCCTGGCCGTCCTGCGCACACGCCCACCGTGACGTCGGATGGCCGGCGATACACGCAAGGGGTTAAAAATCATCAGTGTTTACAGTTAAGATGTCACCTAAATGGTAACTGGTTATGTTTTCAAAGGAGTTCCAACAGGTTTTCAGAACGTCGGTTAATAGGTGATGCAATACCATGCCTTAACTAGAGTTCTTTATAACCATCACCATGAGGAATACCAAGTTTGTGTTTTAGTTCCCCACAGTATTTGGCACACCCCTTAACTTCCTAAAAGTCTAAAACTACCAGAATTGGGTCACCTTTAAATTTAAACTTCCTTCAGTTTATTTTGTTACTTCTGAACTACAGTTTGTTATTTTCTCAGCTATCCCACTAACATATCCCCAGGTTTTCGTGTCTGGGAGTAGAGGTGGAGCGAGCAGATCGAGACCTAACAAATCTTCATTTTTGTTTGCCTGCTGGTTGACCGCCATCCATTGCAAAACTCATTGCAATTTATAAACATTAGGCAAGCCCACTCCAACATGAAAAGTGAAACTGTAGAACACTTCAACTGTCACTTTGGTTACTAACAAGCACCAGCAAAATGTCTATATCCGAGCATATTACAACCAGCAATTCTGCTACCAGTAAAGATTTTTTCTGTACTAATGAACACGTTACTTACCTTCAGTAACACTTTAACTGGTACTCTATCCAGCCGCAGATTACTTTCATTAGAATTATCTCCAGATGGATCCGGAAATTTTTCGTGAGCAGTACCCTTACATGCCAGTAGGTAGCATCATTCGGCTCCACATGGAGCCATCGGCGTCATCAGTGTCAAAAGTGATTTGCACAATGCCTATGTAGACACCTTCCCAGAGCGCAGACGTCAGTTACTTTTCATGACTTTCCATGCCAGAAGCGCAGAGTCTCGAGGTATACTGACTAATTGTGTGGAATACGAAGGCCCTAAAAGAGGAAAGCCCAGCCCCTAGAAATGTGTTTGCAGAGCAGGGCGAATGGATGGGTTGGTAAGGAATCTACGGCTAGATAGAGTCCCTACCAGATAAGGCGTTACCAAAGGTAAGTAACTTGTTTATCTGATAAGACACTTCTTGCCGAAGATTCCTTACCTTAGAATAGATATCCAAGCAATATATCCCCGGAGGTGGGTCTGCGGACTAATTTCACACAAGGAAGTCCTGGAGGACCTAAATGCCATCCATACACACCTGACCGTCCAGGCAGTAGTGCTTAGTAAACGTGTGCCGGGAAGCCCAAGTTGACACCTGGCAGATGTCCAGGATTGAAACTCAGCATGCTAATTAGCTCTGGTGGAACAAGCACGCAAACCCTCAAGGGGTTGTTTTTTAGCCAATGCGTAGCAGATTTTGATATAGAGCACAATCCATTGTGAGACATCCTCTTCTGTATAGCCCATCCTTTCTTTGCTACCACATATGCCACAAAGAGATTTTCGTCTACCTTGAAAGCTCGTGCGCAATCAAGGTATAAAACCAACGCTCTTTTTGGGTTCAGGCGGTGAAGTCGCTCCTCTTCCTTGAAGGGATGAGGAAGAGCATAAAAAGTAGGTAGAGTGACGGACTGGCTTACTTGAAATGGAATGACCGCTTTCAGGAGAAAGGAAGCACTCGTACGTGGCAACTGCTTGTCTGGGTAGATGTTCAAAACAAGAGGCTTGGATGACCAGGACTGAAGCTCACTGACCCTTCGGGCAGATGGTATTGCTACCAACAAGGTCGTCTTATTGGTAAGGAGCCTGAGAGGACAATTATATAGGGGCTCAAAGGGAGTACCATGAGGAAAGTGAGGAAAAGATTGAGGTCCCGCTGGGTGTAATAAAGGAAGACGGTGGACACAAGTTTTAAATCTTTCAGAAACCTATGTACAATAAGAGATTTGAGGAGGGATTGCTGATCAAGCAACCACAAAAAAAGCTGAAATATCAGAGAGATAGCTCTTCATAGTGTCCAGAGCAGAGGCCTGCTGGGCAAGAGAAAGGATGAACAGGCGAAGTTGAGCAAAGTTGTATGCTCCTTCCGTGGCCGCAAAAGGTGGATTGAGGGTGATGAAGGACCATAGAATTGCACAAAGCACCTAGCCCAAAGCCCTGTTGCCCTTTATGTGCTCCAGCGCCGAATACACCTTTTCTACAAAGCACAAAAGTCATCAAAGGGGATATCTAGGCGTGATGACGGGACATCCTCAGAAAAGCCAGTATTCCTCAACCAGATGTGGCAACATTGGGCCACTGCTGACTAAACCACCTGCCTATTGAGTTAGTGGTATCTAGGTCCACATCTAATGGTGAACTTCGCTGCATCCCTCCCATCAGCAAATGCTAGATGGTGCATGGCCCAGGCCTCCTCTAGGACCATAGCAGAACCTGCACAACTGTATGCCAAAGTGTTGGGAATAGCAGCCCAAAAGGTATGTGGTGTTCAACAACCTGAAAACTGGTGGAAGAAAACATTTCTTGCCTAAGTTGTCTAGCCTCTTGGATTTCCGATCTGGCAAGGCAGTTGGGAATGCACCAGGATTTGGTGTGAAATGGATGCTTGGACCACCAAGCTCTCTGGGTTAGGATGTTTCATGAGGAATTTAGGGTCTCCTGGAGCGGGACATTGGCTGCAGGTACTTGTTCTCTTTCATTGAGCCCCTGTGCTGGGCTTGGCCAGGTCCCAAGAAGGATATCTGAAAGTGCTTTGTTGAATGGGAGAAGCTATTCGGAAGGGGACACTCCTGCTTAAAGCACTTCAGTCAGTACACTAGTATTGACTGCCACCTACGGGTATGCTAAGGTACAGGACATCAGACGCCCTCCCCACCCTCATTGCGAATGATGCTCCCTCCTCCCTAGCTACAGTTTGGAGAGAAAGTATGCCAGTAGCTGGAGAAGTGTTCTGTCCACTGCTGTCACCCAGATCCTCTCGTCAGTCCAATGAGTCATAAGGCAGGTATTGTTCAGGGCCCAGTGACCCATCCTATCCTTTTCTGAGTCCTAGCCTATAGGAATAGGGCTCAGACTCTGGCCTGGAAAGCATGTCTTCTGTCGGCACTGGAGTCGGGTGATGCCCGTTGGCTTCATGTCAAAGTCTGGGACAGCGCCGCCGGGAGTGTATGCGTTGGAACCAGCACCAGCGAAGGTCCACATAGCACAACAGGTGCCAATCTGGATCCTTATGTGGATCCCTGGGCCCGACAGTCACCGGAGCTGCCATCATGGATCCAGTAGTGGTCCCGCCTGAACCAGTGGGGCACGAAGGCACACAAGAGGGAAAGGGCTTCCCACATATGAGGTGCATACCCTCATAACATTTTTAGTTGGGCGGGATTGCTCTGGCTCCTGAAAACTCTGGAAAGCTCCGAGCCGACCCAGGCGCTGGCTCACAGCGAAGCGAGGTGTCGAGTGACGCTCCCTCATCTCATCGCCCGTCTGACGAGGAAATGTTGAAGCAAGCTTCAACTATTTCTCGTGTCGGGACTTACCTGAAGGACCAGAAGACTTAAGAGTCCATTGAGCTTCTAGGACTCCATGACCACTCCCAGAACCTTATTCTCAATTAGGATCTGGATATTCGCAGCGTCGCATGTTGAGCCACCAGGAGCTTGAGGGCGTGCTCCCTTAAAGCCTTTGAGTGCATGGCGGGGCAATCAGAGCAGGCCTTCGGGCCCTGGTCGCGCTCGAGGCACCAGAGGCACACAAGGTGTAGGTACATCACTGACATTGAGTGCTGAAAGGCACTGCAGGGCTTAAAACCAAGCTTCTCTGATGACATTACTGCCACACCAGGAAGGAAAACAAGCATTTGCAATGCAATAGGTCTCGCATTAGGAAAGTGTCCAGGGATGGCAAGCACACCAGTGAACACCTTGAAGACTCAAGACTCGGGTAGAAGCGCACCTGCTGATACCGACTACATCCACCATCATGCTCCGGGGTCACACGCTGATGGGACGAGCAGTGTGCGACCTCATTTGGAAAGAGGAAAGTGTGAGCTATTGGTATTGTAAATGACAATTTTTTTTAATGTGTTGGCTTTGAAAATATATAAATTAATTGCATTGTTATTCACAAAGCCAATAGCTTACACTTTCCTAATGCGAGTCCTATTGGCTATGGCAATGCTTATTGGTAGCAAGCAAGGACAGTGCTGTTGTGGTGCTGAGTGATGATGTGGTTGGGCTGAGTGATGTGGTGGTGTATTAGAGTGATGTGGTGGTGTATTAGAGTGATGTGGTGGTGTTCCCGAGTGATGTGGTGGTGTCCCCGAGTGATGTGGTGGTGTCCCCGAGTGATGTGGTGGTGTCCCCGAGTGATGTGGTGGTGTCCCCGAGTGATGTGATGTGGTGGTGTCCCCGAGTGATGTGATGTGGTGGTGTCCCCGAGTGATGTGGTGGTGTCCCCGAGTGATGTGGTGGTGTTCCCGAGTGATGTGGTGGTGTCCCCGAGAGATGTGGTGGTGTCCCCGAGTGATGTGGTGGTGTCCCCGAGAGATGTGGTGATGTGGTGGTGTCTCCGAGTGATGTGGTGGTGTCCCCGAGTGATGTGGTGGTGTCCGAGTGATGTGGTGGTGTCCGAGTGATGTGGTGGTGTATTAGAGTGATGTGGTTGTGTCCCCGAGTGATGTGGTGGTGTCCCCGAGTGATGTGGTGGTGTCCCCGAGAGATGTGGTGATGTGGTGGTGTCTCCGAGTGATGTGGAGGTGTCCCCGAGAGATGTGGTGATGTGGTGGTGTCTCCGAGTGATGTGGAGGTGTCCCCGAGAGATGTGGTGATGTGGTGGTGTCCGAGTGATGTGGTGGTGTATTAGAGTGATGTGGTTGTGTCCCCGAGTGATGTGGTGGTGTCCCCGAGTGATGTGGTGGTGTCCCCGAGAGATGTGGTGATGTGGTGGTGTCTCCGAGTGATGTGGAGGTGTCCCCGAGTGATGTGGTGGTATGTCCGAGTGATGTGGTGGTGTCCCCGAGTGATGTGGTGGTGTCCCCGAGTGATGTGGTGGTGTCCCCGAGTGATGTGGTGGTGTCCCCGAGTGCTGTGGTGGTGTCCCCGAGTGATGTGGTGGTGTCCCCGAGTGATGTGGTGGTGTCCCCGAGTGATCTGGTGGTGTCCCCGAGTGATCTGGTGGTGTCCCCGAGTGATCTGGTGGTGTCCCCGAGTGATGTGATGGTGTCCCAGAGTGATGTGGTGGTGTCCCAGAGTGATGTGGTGGTGTCCCCGAGTGATGTGGTGGTGTCCCCGAGTGATGTGGTGGTGTCCCCGAGTGATCTGGTGGTGTCCCCGAGTGATCTGGTGGTGTCCCCGAGTGATCTGGTGGTGTCCCCGAGTGATCTGGTGGTGTCCCCGAGTGATCTGGTGGTGTCCCCGAGTGATGTGGTGGTGTCCCCGAGTGATGTGGTGGTGTCCCCGAGTGATGTGGTGGTGTCCCCGAGTGATGTGGTGGTGTCCCCGAGTGATGTGGTGGTGTCCCCGAGTGATGTGGTGGTGTCCCCGAGTGCTGTGGTGGTGTCCCCAAGTGATGTGGTGGTGTCCCCAAGTGATGTGGTGGTGTCCCCAAGTGATGTGGTGGTGTCCCCAAGTGATGTGGTGGTGTCCCCAAGTGATGTGGTGGTGTCCCCGAGTGATTTGGTGGTGTCCCGGAGTGATGTGGTGCAGCAGCACAGAGACTGAAGCGAAGAGCACGCAGGGTTGAGTGCTACAAAGAGTGTTCAATTTATCAAAGCACAGAATGATGGAGCTGGGAAAAAGCAAGGGGAAACAGGAAAACCAAGCATTTACAATGCAATAGGTCTCGCATTATTAAAGTTTGAGCTATTGGCATTGCTAAATAATGCAACACCAATAGCTCAAACTTTAGTAATGCAAGACCTATTGCATTGCAAATGCTTATTCCTCTTCTGAGGTAAACTGTAAACTCCGGGAGTTTAAATTTCTGAAGAAACAGTGGCATCCTCAGTAGGGCTCTGCTCTACCACAGTTTGTGACAGATAGATGCCTTTAGAGGAAGTTAGGGGGTCTATCGCAATGTGCAGGAGAAAAGTGTACACTTTGGGGGGTCCTCTATTAGAGGTATTGAGGTAAAAAACATGCTGCGCTGTGTCCAATGAGAAGGCAGCCAATGTCACGCAATTAGAGTGAGACAGGCCAGCTCACCTTCTCAAACAGGTAGAGTGCAGGCAGGACCTCCAGAGAGCACATGCACTTCATAGTTGATTAAGTAGCGTGTATACCCAAACTCCCCCAAGCCAATGCAAGAAAGGGCGGTTTGGGGGGACCTCCGTGAAGCCGGACAGGCCAGTTAAAAGTTCTGAATAGGGCCAGGATAAACACACAGCCTGGAATAAAAAATGGCTGAGCTAGTGACACATTTCCCCACAGTTTGATTAAACGAATTGCTGCATAATTTCTAATAAAACGTTACTCTGGTACAGCCTGTAGCTGGATGCGAGATTGGAAATGGATACTCGAGAGCAAACTGTATTTTGGCAACGAAATGGCTGTGACTGTGGGGAGTGAGACATAAAAAGAACGAGGGGGTTGGCAGTCTGGAGAGAGGCACAGAGATTGAGACCATGAAACGTAGAAAAGCAAAGGAGAAAATAAATTGATAGAGGCGGGCAGAGAAGCAATGCAGGGTTGAAACGGGGAGAAAGGCAGATGAAAAGGCAGTGAGAGATTACTCGAAAGAGGAGATCAGAGAAGGAAAAGAAAGTGGCCACATTATGGGGGCAGGGGTGGTGGAGAAACAGAGGTTGACAGGCAAGAGCGTGATAGAGAAAAGAGAATGGTAGAGAAGTGGGGATAGCATCAGGGAGATATATATATATATAATGTGATCAAGGCTGTGGCGACGCAGCCGAAACCAGTCATGTTGACTATGGAGAAATAAAGCACTAAGAAGATTACCTCACACGTTTGTGGTCTGTACCTGATTTGTCTACTATAGGATACAGTAGCACAGGAGTTGGTGATATATGAGAGAGAGTGAGAGGGCAGAAGACAACAGGAAGAAAGAAAGAAGGGAGACAGCAAACAGACAGAAGTGAAGATAGGGGAGGAGAAAAGGAGATAATGAATGAGAGAGTGTGGAAGAGACGGACAGAAGAGAGGCGAGGCAAAAAGGGCGGGATAGATAGGAAAAAAGAGAGAAAGTGGTTGAAAAGGGAGAAGAGAGAAATAGTAGAAGAGGTAGCCATGGAGAGCACTTCTGCAGACAGTCTCAAATAGTTCAGCTGTAAACTGCGACTACTCAGCTGTCAATATTTTGCTTCGAAGTGCATTGGGAGAGAGAAATGTTCTGTAGGTTCACGAAAGAAAAATAAAGTTCAGTTTCCATGACTGCAAAGAGCCCTCCTGTAGAAGTGGAGTATGCATAATCTCCCGAGTGACTGATGGCCTGGACCGACATTTGGTGGCGAGCTGTCCGGTGTCATACCACTGTCTTGTCTCCCGAGGGACATGCATGTAGGCCTTTTCATGGGTGGGGAGGAAGGAGTCTTCAGAAAAACGTCCACCCCTTGCTTTGGGATTGTCTTCCCTTACGCTGCCGACTCACGACCTCGCTAATTCGCTAAAAGCACTTTCCACTCTGTCAGCAGCGCCACCCCCTAACCACAGCGTGTGGTCCAGACACAGCTGGCCGCAGCACCCAGGGTCACTCCTCCCTTACTGGCACCTGTGTTTTATGTGGCTGACTGTGCATCTAAACAGCCTGTTATCCAATGCATTCACCAAGGTACGTCACCTGCAGGGACCATGGGAGAGCGATGCTTGTGAGAGTGTAGAAAATGCAGTAAAGGTGCAGCGAGCAAAAGAAAGAGTAAAAGAGACCAGTGGGGTGAAAGAAAATAAAGGGACTTAGAGAAGTAAGGTTCGAAAGTGAAAGTAAGTCAGAAGGGGAGATAGATAGTTACGTCAAAGTCAACCAGTGTAAGACAACAAAAGCCCGGAAATGGCAGAGAAGCTAAGCGAGGAGGGAAAGAGGCGAGAAGTGAACGGAGATAGGGCAAGAATATGGGATTAGCAACTGCATTTAGAGACAAGGCCTGGGAAGTGAATGAAGATCAGGGAATGTAGGTAATATAAGATAAGGAACGGCCAGATTAATAGTGTTAAAGAAGACAAAGGAAAGAAATGCAAACTAAGGAGTAAAAGAAAGAATGGCCAAAAAACTGTGGCAAGGGGAGTGTGTGAAAAAAGTAAGTGGTGGAAAACCAATCAAATCAACATGAAAGAAATAGAAGATGAGAAAGAGATTGAAAGAAACTTGCAGTTAGAGACCAGAAGGAATAAAATGTAAAAGAAGAAAACAGATATTACGAATGACAAAGTAAAATAGGGGATGATGGAAAAAAGGTTAGCATACTAATAAAAGTAAGAAGTAAAAACATACGTTGGGGCAGAAAGAAAGAAAACTCGAGGGCACGAAGGAAAAGTAATGAATGAAAAGTTTAAACTGTGAGAGAAGTGCTCGGCATTGCTGTGGGGGGGCGGGGGAGCGGCAGCCTTTGACGTCTGTTGCCGAGGCAAAGACAAATGGTGGTGTGCAATGTGTATGCGATCCGCAGACGTTTTGGTAGACTTTTCTTTTCCGCTTGCTATAATCTCACCGGAGCAATGCGCAAGCGCATTGGCTCAGGCGAGACCTAAATACCGCAAAACATTTCAACAAAACTTCCGAAAATTGAGCTAAAGACGGACAAAGCAGTAGCTCTTACTGAATCTGCACTGACTGGCACAGAAATAAAAGAACGGACATCAGCACACTAGGCTGGCATCTATATAGGCACTGTGCACGTCACTTCCTGCTCAGAGGACGTCACATTGAGCTGAACAATGCCACTTACTGGCGCACATTGGTACTGCTCAAGAAACATTTCCAGAACCAATATGACACCTGGTGATAACTCGAAGGTAAGGAAGTCTCCATCAGATAGGTCAATATCTAAAAATCAAAATAATAATGGCTCAGAATCTGACAAATCTCATGCATATTAATCAGGTAGGTAGCAAATTTCAATTCACTATGATTCATTGCCATCACTGGGATGGTGACTCTAGGTTCAGCAAATCACTAGCTCTGTGATTGCTTTTGAATAAACAATATTTTTTTCTAAATACAGTTTATTTTCCTTAAATGAAAACAGTTTTTTTTTAACCCGTCTGAGAAACTTTTTTCCCCACATAGGAGTAAGCAGTAGTCGCCATGGGCCACAGCCTACACTTAAAAATGTTTTTACGGGCTCGGCGACGTCACCACTCCGTGAGAAGTGGGGAGGAGCTGCGAGCCGTATTGCTAAGGGGTTTCTGGCTCGTCCTGGGAAAATTCCTCAGTGCGCGAGCTTTTTTAGTACATTATTTTACCATCTGCATGGTAATTGGTCCTTGCGGTGCCTTCTTTCTAGTAGCCTTATCTCAATAGGCCAGGTGTAATTTTCGTTTGGCAGTTCCTGCATTTTCTGTGCGGTTTCGCGCACAGCTGTCCATTAATTTTAATTAGGAGCTGTCAGGGTGCCCTTCTAATGCAATCCAGATGGTGGGAGCGCATTCACCATTCTGCATTGCATGTATCGGGCGCGCGTTCGTCTGCAGCGTCTTTGGGGCTGAAAAAGAGGCAGTATTTAAATACAGATTACCGAATGAGTTACACAATGATTGTGCTCGCCTGTAACTGCACGGAATCACTTTGTATTAGCATGGGTAGTCTGCGTGCGGTATCCAGAGAGGGGGATGTTTTCACTCAGGCGTGTCACACACTTGACATGAGCATGTTGACAGGAATCAGATGCCCTATTGATTGTCTATATTTTTAACCCGTCCTTTCCTTATTTAGTGTGCCTCACGTTACACGGTGGCTTGCTAGCATGATGTTGTCTAAATGCACTCCGATTTCACTGCAATATGTGGGATGCACAGCTCATTTGAATATGTTGATTCTCGCACCTTTCTTTTAATTGGGCGGAGAATTTATTATTCTCACTTGGGTATTATTAATTGTTTTTTTTTACATGATTATGAGCCGGATTTGTGATATGTGGCATTTGTTTTCGGTTTGTAGCCATGAGGAAGTCCGTGGAGAATATCACAACGAAACGTGTTGGCTACTTCTGTGAATGGGTATTTCCATGTTTGCATCCGCCAAGACTGAATAAAAAGAGCAGTAAAATACTGCATATTGTGGACGTCTATTGTATTGAACTTTTATGTGATTTATCAGTGCTCGGAAAAATGTGTGTGTTTGCAAGGAAGTGTTCCCGATTAGAAGGACATGGTGTTCGCCTTATTTCCTTTGAAGCGCTGATATGATATGTATTTCTCTTTAATAGCAACACGTACTTTGGGTACAACACAACAATTGCGCATTGACACAACCATGCCACTACAAAGAGTATCAGATTACATCGCGCAATTTGATTTGATTGCAGCATAATTTACTCAACCCTGCCTGCTAATTGCGTCCTCCTCTGCCGCATAATTTCAGTGGTCCAGGTTAATGTAAATGAATACATTTTCTCCTACAGCGCACTGACAACCTAAGCACTCCCATGATTGTGGCAGGCAGGGAGATCGCTCTGAATGTTTGGTGGCTGTGAACAGTGCTCGGAAGGAACGCAGAGAAATCGTGAGCATTGAACACCGTGGGCAGCAGCAGTATGCAGCATGCTCCTAATGCACTGTCACTCATGTCCCATTCATCTCGCTCCAGCGAGATCAGGGTCAATGTCTGTTTCTCTGCCAAGCTTTTCTCTGCAGAGTGGTGTCATCGGTAGTTGGTTTAAAGCCAGAATCCATGCTCACTCGATAGTTGGCACTGTTTGCAGTGAAAGCTATTCCCCTAGTTGGAGTTACTAGGGCTCAGTCTGCATTCCTGTTCAATTCTTGGAATCTGTCTAGAGGAATCTATCTCTGTGGTGGGATCAACAGTAGGCACCAGTCTGTGCCCATTCAGTACCTGCCATCTGGTTGATGTGATCTATCACCTCTGATTAGATTAGCACTCAAACTGTGTGGCCATTCAATCTTTGGCCTCTTTGTGAGGAGCTTTACCTCTCGTGGTTGGTTTAAACCTAATTCTCTGCACCCATATTAAACCTATCCTCTCTCTGCAGAGTTTGAAGCACATTTTTGAAAAAATAGTTGCTGGGCTGCATTGAGCCAAGAGGAGGGAGCATCCCAGCGCCAAAGTTAATTGAAATCTAATAAGATACGGGGGCTGCTGTTCTCTTTCCCGGCACTGATACCCAAACAGATGGTCTAGGCTGTTCTGCGCCATGCAGACATGTGCAATGGTGTGTATGTGTGAGGTCTAGCATAGGCTTTATAATGAAAAGGTATTCCTTCCAGTACAAAAAACTGTGTTTAGATCTAGTTTACATTTTTACAATATTGTGAGTAGTAGTCATGCAACGTGGCAACAATTTAGAGAAATAGAACCATTTCTCATTGTTAGTGCCTGTCTTGATTTCGGTCCAATGCCCTGTCTACCATTGTTAGTAGATAAGGGGTTTGCATCAAAAACCACAGGAAGCAGCATGTGAACGCCCATAGACCACTCATGTGACACTCTTGATGCAAAGTAATGAAAAGAAGCACCAATCGATTCTAGTGTTATCTTTGGGGCTACTTTCCAGCACAATAGTTTTAGTGAACAGTAAGCACTTTCCACCACTTTGTTTCACTTTTGGTGATTTAGAAGCTGACCAATTTGTTGATCTATCTTCCACTTATTTCACTATAGTTGTATTCACATCTCGTACTCGTACCAATCCGACCCTTGTATTGAGTCTGGAAGATCCATCCTCATTGCTGGACGTACAGCTCATGCATAGCACCACCAGCTTTCTCTGGATAAAAAGCCGCTCCATTCCCCTGTAACCGCACAACCTGTCATCTCCATGGAGCAGTTGCTTGTAGAAAGCAAGGAAGGTTCTCACTCACCATACTGCTCTAAAACACTCCACTTAAAGGGCCTCCTTCCTTGACGGGCCGTTTTGCTCTGGCTTTGTCATAGTTTGCCTATCAACATATGCTCCTTGTCTTGAGTGGTAACATGCTTGCCAAGAATGAAAGCAGTTCAGTTCAGTGCATAGCAATTCCTGCAATTTGACTAATTGTTGCAAAACTGGCCCCTGATTTGCTAACGTTTTGTGTGTTCTTAGTCACTAAAACTGTCACTGGGCCCGAAGTATCTCAACTCGCTGCACCAGTAGGCTCTTCCATCTTACTGCTTAGTCACTTTTTAGGGCTCGGCCTACATCACCACTTTGTCAGACAGTGAGTGCAGAGTGACAGTAGAGTGCAGAGTGACAGTAGAGTGCAGAGTGACAGTAGAGTGCAGAGTGACAGTAGAGTGCAGAGTGACAGTAGAGTGCAGAGTGACCGTAGAGTGCAGAGTGCCAGTAGAGTGCAGAGTGCCAGCAGAGTGCAGAGTGACAGCAGAGTGCAGAGTGACAGCAGAGTGCAGAGTGACTGCAGTGTGTGTGTGTGCAGCGTGAACAGTGTGTAAGTGTGCAGGGTGCACATTGTGTGAGTGTGCAAGATGAGTGTGCAGGATGAACATTGTGTGGCTATGCAGGATGAACAGTGTGTGACTATGCAGGGTGAACAGTGTGAGTGTGAGCAGTGTGTGAATGTGTAGGGGCTGTGTGTGAGTGTGCAGGAAACAAACACTCAAACTAAGTCCACCACACACATACATAACACCACACACAAGACCACACACACACCATACACACACATACACCACACACACACACACACACACACACCACACACCATATACACACCACACACCATATACACACCACACACACATACACGACACACACATACCACACACACACCACTCTCTCACCACCACACACTCACCCCCACAGACTCACCCCCACAGACTCACCACTACAAACACAACCACACACACAACAACACCTGCCGTCAGTCAGTGCACGCTTTCACCAGGGCCAAACACCACCAGCCATCAATGCACTCTTTCACCAAGCACAAACACCATCAGGCGTACAACACCAGGCAGCTGTCAGTGCATGCTTTTACAAGGCGCACTCACCAGCAACCGTCAGTGCACGCTTTCACCAAACACACACACCATCAGCCATCTGTGCACGCTTTTACCAAGCACACACCCACCAGCCGTCAGTGCACCCTTCCACCAAGCACACACACCACCAGCCATCAGTGCATGCATCAATTGTTAACGCATCCACAATTAACTATTGTAGCAATCGCAGTATGGTACACTTTACTTTTAATGTATGAGTGGGGTAGCACACCCTTTCTTTCCAGCAATTTTAACATTATATTAAATTCACCAAAGTTAAACATCGCGTGCTCACGAAGGACGTGCTCAGCCTATACAGCACGTAAGTAACTGAACAGCATCAAAAATGGGGCACCTTTTGGCTCCAATCCGTGGCACAGCATTCTCTCAATTGCATTTGCAGCCTTGTTTAATTATTTATCTCTTTTCTCGAGTTTCTCTCATTTTCTATAGTAGTCATTTTCCCTTTTGAAAATTCATCACAATTTATATCCACACGCAAAGAGCAGCAATTTTCCAAGTTTCTCATATTCCTGCGGGGCCATCCGAACCTCTCCCAAGAACACGTACAAAGGCCAAATCCATTGAAAAGCAGTTTATTCAAACCCAATGCATTTCAGACCACCAGGGTCCTTCGTCAGGGGTAACTGAAATAGTACAATTATAAATTGTGATGATTTTTCAAAAGGGAAAATGACTACTATAGAAAATGAGAGAAACTCGAGAAAAGAGATAAATAATTAAACAAGGCTGCAAATGCAATTGAGAGAATGCTGTGCCACGGATTGGAGCCAAAAGGTGCCCCATTTTTGATGCTGTTCAGTTACTTACGTGCTGTATGGGCTGAGCACGTCCTTCGTGAGAACGCGATGTTTAACTTGGGTGAATTTAATATAATGTTAAAATTGCTGGAAAGAAAGGGTGTGCTACCCCTCTCATACATTGTTCATGATTTTTCAGCCCTCCACGGTAAGCACCCCAATTAACGGTTCAATAAAAGGAACACATTGACACTACGCATACTGCCGCACGCAAAGCGGAACATCTTCGTCCATGGAGTACGTTTATCTTCGGGAAGTCATACAAAGGACTGAAATTGCAATGATGAACTCTCAAGAGTAAAATGTTACACCAATGTTATCAACGCTTCACTAAGTAATTGTTGTTGCATTTATTTATTGAGTATAAAGGACTTAAGCTTTAGGCATCACTATGACACGATTAGTTGCATTATGGGAGCTGAAGTATTCGTGGTTAACTTGGGAGGCACTACACGTCTCAGGTGATGAACATGTTGAAGTTAATGGGAGGGTCGATGGGAGGAGGGGTTTACGCGCAGTTCAAAAACCGAGCAGTTTGAATGCAATGGTTATTCTGCTTCTGATCGAGTGAGGAAGTTGTCAAGCTATCAGCAGCTATGTAAAAAGAAGGGAAAATGAAGGGAATTGATGGAGAGAGCGGTGCACGGGTGAACAGCTTTGTAAACATTAGTAGTTTTAATGATGAAGCAGTGTGCGGAAAAGTCAGCATGTTTATTCATTGATAATACGAAAGGAAGACATTTCAGTGAGTTTGCCCATAGTCCATTGGTAGTTTGCTTCAAATCGAGTTAATAACAAACAGCAACAGTGAAGCGCATGAGATTGTGATTTAAACATTGATGAATTGATGATTAATACATATTTAATTGTACTATTTCAGTTACCCCTGACGAAGGACCCTGGTGGTCTGAAATGCATTGGGTTTGAATAAACTGCTTTTCAATGGATTTGGCCTTTGTACGTGTTCTTGGGAGAGGTTCGGATGGCCCCGCAGGAATATGAGAAACTTGGAAAATTGCTACTCTTTGCGTGTGGATATAAATTGTGATGAATTTTCAAAAGGGAAAATGAGAGAAACTCGAGAAAAGAGATAAATAATTAAACAAGGCTGCAAATGCAATTGAGAGAATGCTGTGCCACGGATTGGAGCCAAAAGGTGCCCCATTTTTGACACTTTACTTTTAAACCTATTCATCTACAGCACAGCATGCCACCATTGCTAAAATTATAATCCAACCCACATAATTCCACTACACACCACATGCACAATGCCATTAGCTCAAACTCAAATAAATCCGAGCCAGATTGCATTTCTAATGCTTGTTTACAACTGACAATCTCTAGGATACCACTGGCATTTGTGAATGAGCTACAACTACCTTCATACACAGGGAGAATATTGATGTTCTGAGACAATATTTTGGTTGTAGAACATTAATACATACCATAATGAATCTGTATTTGAAAGAGACATTCTAATCCTGCATTGAAATACCACTTCTGAATGGTTTCCACACCCCATTAAACATTAGAAATTATTTTTCTTAATCATTAAAGGGGTTTAGTACATTTAAAAAAAATGTTTTAGCATTTGCAAACGCTCGGATTTACAGAATCAGGGAGTTTGCAAGCACTGAAAGCCTTTGTACAACTGGCCCATAGTCCCAAGATGACTGCCACTTTGCACACACAGTGAGGCATACATAGGCTGAGGAGGAGAGAGGATGATCGGGGTGAAGGGAGAGTGGGAAACTGTGGAGCCAAATGAATAAGTGCAAGCATGTGTGTTCAACAAACAGGAAGAGAAATGAGCAGATCAGGAACTCCAGTGAGTGCCAAGTCACAACAGTAAAACACAAAGAAAAAGTAGTTCCTTCATTTCAGCCGAAAAAGGATACACTGAACCAATGAAAAATGAGGGTGAAACCTGAATGCTGCTGGAATGGGACAAACAACAATAGAGACGAAAGCCATCCCATCAGCAGTAGGGAATTAAAATATACAAGAAATCCATCCAATCACAAGCATATGGGTTGACTATACTCACTCTAAGCAAATTGTTTAAGAATTGTATACAAAGCCGTCTGAGACAGATGGCTAAAGGTGTCTGAAGCAAGAATACAAAAACTGTGTAAGGTACCAGTAAAAAAAGACATACATTTCTAAAAAAGCAATGGTCAAGAAGGGACAAACTCAACACAAATCCCTTCTGTTTATTATTGACATTACAAAGGATTTCATGAGCGTTATCAGACATTAACAAAACTGAACAAGCATTTGCAATGCAATAAGTCTCGCATTTACGTGAGTTTGAGCTATTGACATTGTAAATGACAATGCCTTTTATTTTTGTTTCCTTTTTTAACCCTTTAATTGCTGCCCACGGCCAACGGTCGTCACGAGCGCTACCTCCCCAGTGCTGGGCACGACCGTTGGCCGTCGGGTCAGCATTCGTTCTCCGAACGTTCAGCACTGGGCGCTGAACGTTCGACGCTGGGAACGGGTTAAAACATAAATAAAGGACATTGTTATTTACAATGCCATTAGCTTAAACTCCCTTAAATGCGAGATCTATTGCATTGCAAATGCTTGTTTTTATACCTGTCTTTTAAAAGCACACACTTCACAACTGGCAGTGAGGCTGTAGTCAGAGTGTCCTTGTACTACTGAGCTCCCCAAATCAGTTAGACAACCATTCAACTCCAACTCAAACATGGCACCATTCTTCATACTTGGCCCCGCACAAACCCATTAATAATGTAATGGCACCAATAGTCATCTGACACACACATCAGTATTGTCAGCTTCAGCCTAAACAACCCCCATAACCGGCTATCACCAATGTGCCCAACACTAAGACACTAGCAGGGTGGCAGTATTAGAAGCCTGGCTTTTAATTCCAGCTTCGACATTTGGACAAAAATCTACTGTATCTGAGGGAAAGGACAGACTGGCTTGGAAAAAACATCGCAAGTGGCAACCTCAGATCCAGAATAAGACTGGATGTGTGTGCAGTACGTGGGAGATGGAGTGAGCATCCTTCTGCAGGCAGCAGTACTTAGGCCTCTGCGCGGCGGAGTTGCGCCCCTCTGACACCCCTTCCTCCCCTTGTGTGCATGCTATTTCCTGCTCCCTAGAGCCACTGATGGGAGCCGGCATGGGGATGTGCCTGACGAGCCACCGAGGACAACACACATGAGTAGCCAAGCACACTCTGTCTCTGCAAGATTGTTTGCATAGAGGTGTGGGTGAAACCTTAAGCAAATCGACTTTTAAAGCTAATCGCAGTTGCATTGTGGGAATTGCAGTTTCGTTTTTCACTTTGTGAGTGTAGATTATACCCAGGGCAAAACGGTAACCAAGAACAAAAACATTTCTCTCTGTACATTTGATGAATGAGACAAAGACATACTATAAACGGCAGTCCCACCCCGCTTTATATTTTTCGAGAAGAGGGAGCCTACCCCTCATTATGCCTGGAGTGAAGGTATCACTGCCGCCGGCCCGATTCGACACGAAAACCGGAAGTCACACAGCGCCATGCCTGCTGTGGGGCGGGCCTTCCGCGGGAAGACCGCGCCCACGGAGTGGCTTGCTGAGGAAGAAGTGGTGACGCAGGGCTTCCATGCCTGAGGGAGAGGCCCGCGGTGGTGGCAGAAGTAAGGAGAAGCCCTTTCTCACAGCGGAATCCACGTATTGAAAAATAGTCTGGACTAAGGATGCCCAAAACTTGTTTTACCATTAATATGGAAACTTTTTACACTTTTGCCCTGAATCTCTTATCCATAAAGAAACACAAAAGATGAAGGGTGGAATGTCTGCAATAGTCTCAGCCACGAAAATCGTTCGGAACACATTCAAGTCAATCATTTTTTGCTCTCTATTAATGAGTGGGCTTTGGCAAGTCCCCTATCGTTCAGGAGTACACCATCAGAAGTGTGACCATGTGTAAAAAAGCACAAGTAAAAAAGAAATGCTCACCCTGAAGGAAATTTCAAGGTTTTCTCCTCCCCATATGTCCATGCCAGCATCATATGTTCCAATTTCTTGAAAATAGTCTCTGTCTATTGAGAACAAACCGCCTGCCATTGTGGGAGTCCTGAGGAAAAAATACCAGACAAATTAAGCACGACTTTTAAAAGGTAAAATGTTATGAGTATTGCAAATATGTTGTACTATATAACCAAGCAGCATAAATAATACCTAGACCTACAGATTAGCTACTTTGGGAAATTTGCAACAAATGACGTTTCCCACAGTACCTCATGAAGGACCGGTTCCACATGAAACAATATAGCTGCAGAATAACCAACAGATCTATTACTTGGAGATGTAACGATGGTTAAGCGTATTTCACACACAGAAGAGTGTTCCTCAAGGAATACGTATGCAAAAAGGAAAAACATATTGCATTAAATCACAACTTACTATTTGAATTATACTAATGTATTCTATGGCCCTATCTGCTTTGTGCAAGTTCTACCATTATTTGAAGCAACAACAAAAAATAATTGTTCCTGCCGTCACATAAATGGAGATTACTATTTTTTTAGTAACGATTTTAAGCATATTTCACAGTTCTGATAAAACAGCTAAACGTAATAAAGTTTAAAAGCACCGCGCAAAGACAGAGTCGCAGAGGATAACCAGAGCGATAGATGGCAGATAAGTAGCTTGCACGCCAGGGCAGAAAACTGTTTAGTATGCTGCTGCATGGGTAAATGAACTCGGTTACAGTAATTGGTAAATACCATAGGTCTATTAAATACCGGTTCCCCTCATTAGGGCATGCATTGATAATGATTCGGCTGCTGCTGTGCATAAAAATAATTACTTACCGAGGGGCTTTAGGTCAGACCCTCCAGTCATTGGTTAATTTGAAGAAGCCCCCCTTCAACCACTGATTGTTGAAAGAGCCATTCACATTTTGGGAGAGGGAAGAGGATTAACTGCTCTCATATGTCTTAAAGTTACTCCCTTGGTGAGATAATGGTTACTTTGTCTATGGATAATGTTAGAAGTAAATCCACGCGTAATTTCCTTTATGTTGACGTGATCTGAAATAAACTCAGGATTTTCATGTTGCGAAAATTATGTATGATGCCAGAGATCGTATCACACAGCAAAAACATGGTTTCAGTGAGGAAAAATCCTACTGCAGTATCCCGGAAACAATGTGACTGATGGGCAGCACCACGTACGTTACCCAATCACGAGCAGCAGTGCTTTAACACAAGTACTGATAAAAACGATTCGAAGTCATTCGGTGTTAACTTTTTAACCCAAGCAGACGGCAAGGGTAAATTTTGAGCATACAATATTGTTTTGTCTTATGTTTTGAGTTACACACATGAAGTGCCACAGAGAGTAACGTTACTATACATACAATGTCAACTTCATGTTCCGAAGACGACTTCTTTTGCTTTGCCAATCATTTTTGTGGATTTAGATTTTGGAAGGAAGGAACCTCTGCAGCATAATCCACCCTTGGAAGTAGAAATCTGTACTTTTTTGGGGGGGGGGGGGGGGGGGGGAGACAAGTAACTTGACTGCAGTTCTTAGCAAAATGTTTCTATTGGCAAGCACCAATATTTTGTTCTTTTTTTAGTTTTTTTCCCATTTTGTTTGTTGCTGATGAATAGCAGTCTAAATTAGGGAGGGTGCAGGCAGACTCATGAGATATTGAGAGATAGACATTTTTGGATGGTGGAGGCCAGATGTTAACATTATCTCACTATCACGGTGATTTAGTGCTCTAGAGATATTTTCTATTCTATAGGCACGTGAATAGCCTTGTATTCATGTCAAACTTAGGGGTTATATTTGTCTGCACGCTTCTGGTGGTGGCTATTGTCATGGTGGCCCATATATCCTGATATTTTTCCTTTGGTCTTCTCTACATGTTTGCCTACCATTTTGGTGAGAGATGGTTGATGAATTGTTTTTCTACAGCTTTTAAAACTGTTCTCCAGGGATAATTGTTGCCTTGTGTGTGGGGCATTTTTTTGCAGTTCATTTTAAATCGTCCCACAGTTTACATTTTGCTGTGCTGCTGACTTTTTGGTTACTGGTTTACTGGTGGTACATTAGGGCCACAAACGGGCCGGGCCCAGTCACATTTAGGATGTGTATTTGTGTAATTGGTTTCCTGCAATCCAGCTATTTTTTTTGATTGAGCGGGATTAAAGGGTGGCAGGCGTGGCAGACTAGCCATGTTCTTTGTTTTTCATGCCTCCAGGTGGTTACTGCCATTTTGTGAACCGCGTGTGTTTGTCGTAGTCTCCTGTTTTGTCTTTATTCTCCAATTCGGTTTCCTTGCTGGTCCATGCCATGAGGTGAGCGACCACCATTTTGATGAGCCAGTGAGTCTTTCTGATTATTTATTATTTTATTCTATTTTCTAGGAGAACTTCAAATTAGATGAAGCTCATGTAATTTTAGCTCATTTTTCATTTACTAAAATATTTTTCCGGATATATTAATGTGTGCTTGTAGATGACTGTAGAAGTTTGTATTACTCCGTTCTTGTTTTTAATTAATTTATTTGAGTATTGCGATAATTTGCCACCTCGCTACCGTTTACCGAAACAACAACAATATTTGGAGTGATACAGAAAATGTTATATGCAAGATATGACTATCTTGGAATGTGAACCAGAACAATGTTGATGTGATTGAGGATTTAAGTAATAACTTTCTTGGATTGTGTTGGATGTCTGAAGGGAAAGTGGTTGTAGATTGTGCACTCTTTCGTCATATGATGATTTTAGTTATATTTTAACTTGATTGATAAGCGTGCTACGCTACTACTGTGCCTGCCTGGCATACATCTCTAGGGACTGTGGTGGCCAAGTTCCAGAGGCAACTTGGTCTGTGGAGTGCACTGCTATGTAAGATTTACATCAGTGAAAACATGTATTTAAGATTCTTTACACATTTCTCTTCAAATAATTCTTACTTCCTGATTAATTTACCTTAACAATCAAAAAAAATAATTCATTGTACATAGTATACATAAATACATCTGTCATTATTTGATACACTAATTTTTGAGCTTCAGAAAATCTGAGGATCACATCGCCCAATCCATTTCGGGACAGCCTGTCCTTTCGTCAGGGCCAATTACCTATTAACAAAAAAATAAATATCAAATTGATGTGCTAAGGTGGAAAATGTAATACATTCAAAACATGCCCTTTAAAGTGTAAATAAACGTCTCAGTCAAAAGTCATTTGTCAGTGAAGCACTCCATATTCTGTGTAAAACCAGAACAGCACCCAGTGTGGTACAGGCGATGTTACTTAAATTCCAATTTGAATGTGATCGTCACGTATTGTCCTCAAATTCCCTGTACCGAGCGCAAGTCTACAATAACAAACCACTCGGAGGTCATGCCGTGACAGCTGGTGATTCATCCAAACACACCCGCTTACATAATAGAACTGCCTACCTTCACTCCCGTAACTGACTTCTACCCTGTACCGAAGACAGCAAAATTGATAGTACCTGCTAAAGCATGAAGGCAATGAAAGTGTTGGTCAACATCACCCTAATGGCCACATGAAGAATGCGAGAACTACGAAGCTCCATTCTTACCTCCTCCACCACAATAGCGAGGAAGACCGTCATCCAGATTACCAGCTGCGCTCATGTCCGTGCTCAGACTTTGACAAAAATACCATTTCAAAATCTCGTAGTAATTCAATCAATTCATCAGCTTCATCTTTGACTATGCAAAACCTCTTCACTGAAGATTTTCTGAACTATAAGTTTATGGCCGATTAACATAAATCCACAGCAAAATGTTGAAAACTGGAATAGTACTATAAAACCACAGGGACCATTACAACGCTCGAATCTTAGAACCTCATATCGCTGTAGTAGCTTATCAAACAGACCCACTAGTCGGCCAAGTCATTGGACGCCATCTTAGAGTGGTGTAACAGGAATGTGAGTGTGTTAAGTCATTCATTATTATGGTACATACATGAATCAAACAGATTGCAACTATTTCCACATTGCATACTGGTACAATATAAAGTGCATGACCAAGTTATAGTGATTAAATCCTTATGATGAATAATGATATAAGTTCAATCTAAGCTCTAAAAAAATGTATAACTGTTTATGCGTGGACTCTCTCAATTTAATCTGCTTGATTACAGGAAGCATGCCATTTCAAATTTATCGTTCAATCCAAATGGCAGCAAAGTGTTTAGGCGCTTGATCCAGAATACTTCCCTCTGCAACAGTTTTTTGGAATCTGAATGGGTACTTGTTCTATGATTTGAAATTTGATTTGTGCAATTGTATGTCGGCTTTGTGTCCAATGTGTGGCTAAACTTTATTTGATGTTTTTGTTTTTAATTATACTTCTATGCTCAGTTAAACAAATTTTCATCTTCCTCTCAGTTTTGGTGACGTAAAGTAGTCCGCATGGACATTTAATCATATACACCACATTTTGGGAGTTACAATCAGTGGCTTGAGTTAGTCTTATCTGATCGCCAGTTCAGGGGTGTAAAAGATTTTCTCCTTGGAGAAGTGTGGCTCACTGGTTAGAGCAGGCAGACCCTGAAGCAGAGGTCAGACCCGAGACCAGGGTTCAATTCCCGACACGGCAGGGTCTTGAGCTCAAATGTCCATGGACTCGATATTTCTCGCTTCGGTGCCTGACCTAATCATGGGTTCACACTCTGCAACTCTGGGCATTAAGCTTGCTTAATCTCCACAACGGCCCCCCTGCGGAGGGATGCCTGGCTTTCACCTTGGGGATGCCCTGTAGGGGCTATCTCACAGGGAAAAGCCAGGACGGGTTCCCAAGGCAAGCGCGGAGATACCCCTTCGGGGGTCGATTCAGGCGCTATATAAGAAACATAATAATAATAATAATAATAATAACGTTATTTCAATGAATACAATTCCAGCATTTCATGGTTCCTGTTTTGCCAGTGAGTAGCTTTATTCTTTTGGTGGATGTCAAAAGTTCCTTCAAATTTCGTGCACGTATATATGCGAAGCGTGGGTTTTCTTTGAACAATCCTTCAAAGTCCGGTTCAGATTCTAATACTTTCAGCGTTTACGTATGCTTGTTTTTATCTCCCTAGAAACTGTAGAGTATTTTAATACAAAAATAATTCTGTTAGCTTATTTTACAAAAAAAATACTAAAAAGAATCTATCTACTAACTCGGGATTTGTGTTCATCCAGCAGATCTTCCGGGTACCCTCTGGCTTTGTAGTTTAATTTTTGTGCTGGAATGGTCTACATTCATGTTGCCAATTCTGATGAAATCCGTTGAGTTCTTAAGAAATGAGAGTAAGGTAAATTCTTAACTAGAGATGGTGGATGAAAACTTTTTAATAATAAGGAATTATTCCTAGCGGTGGGCTTTTTGAACATACAGTTGGATAGAACTGAAATCCAATAAAATCACCAAACATCCAAAAATGCCAGTCCACTTTTTCTGATAGTGTGTGTAAATTGAATCCTCGAGTCTTTGGTATTCAGAGTTTGTATATTTTCTATTTATCATTCTTCGCAGTTTTTCCTAATCAAGAAAATGTCGTCAATGAATCTTCGAAAAAAGAGTAAGCCTTCGGTCCAAGATGGAATCGTTAAGATATGTTTATTTTCAAATGTTGCCATAAAAAGTATTGGCGTAGGCTGGAGCTCCAGAAAAACCCATGGATGTGTCATTTAGGAGAGGCAGGGGACTCAGCACAACCCTTGGAT
Source organism: Lissotriton vulgaris (assembly GCF_964263255.1). Lineage (NCBI taxonomy): Eukaryota > Metazoa > Chordata > Amphibia > Caudata > Salamandridae > Lissotriton > Lissotriton vulgaris. The sequence continues at coordinate 1,211,727,099 of NC_141691.1, forward strand.
CAACAAATAAGAAAACAAATTTTTACTCAACAAAAATACGGAGAGGAAAAAGAAAGGGACAAACTCAAGAAGGGTCTTAGGAGCCAAACCAAAGCCTCAATCAACATCTCATTAGCAAATTTAACAAAAGCACAACAAACAGTTTTAAACAAAAGCACATCTTTTGTACCGACATATAGCAGTATGCGTTTGAAAATAAGGTGGCTTTCTATAAATTTATGAGGATTTTTTCACCAATGTGATTCCACAGGATCCCTCAAGTAAGGAATCTGAAACAGTGGAACTGTTTATAATGCAGGGCAGCCATGCCGTGGGGATTGACCCACCGCAGTGAGTTAGTGCGGCCTGAGGCTCTGGATGCTGTGAGCCGCTTTCAGTCCATCAGGATTGCCTTATTATATTTAACAGCGTTTCTCTGCTTTCCCTGTTGAGCCCATTAATGGCTAAATTGTGAAAATATATTTAGAGTGGACATTGTGTGTTTATTATGAACTACGAGGCTCATGCAAAAACTGCTGTTCCCAGAATGCAATTCTGTGAGATCACGAGGCCCCACCTGAAGGCAATAAAGGTACATGTAATATTGGGGAGCAGTCTTTGCCTTTTATGTTGATGTCGCTCTGCCTGTGATCAAGGACAACTTCTGTCTGAAACGCGTAAGGCAACCTTATTAACCAGGGAGTTGCAGACTGTGCGGTTGCCTGATTTTTTGATGGAGAGTGCAGCCTAAAAGCTTTGGCAACTTGTGGAACCGTTTATTTTTTTGTTAATAGGTAATTGCCAGACGAAAGGAAAGGCTGTCCTGAAATGCATTGGGCGCTGTGATCCTCAGAATTTTTGAAGCTCAAATATGAATGCATAAAATAATGACAGATGTATTTATGTCTACTATGTACAATATATAAGGTACACTTAATTATGCTTTTTGATTGTTAAGGTATATTAATCAGGAAGTAAAAATTATTTGAAGAGTAATGTGTAAAGAATCTTGAATACATGTTTTCTCTGATGTAAATCTTACATAGCAGTGCACGCCACAGACCAGGATGCCTGAAGAGAACATCTGAGATTTTCTAATCTCTTATGGTTTAAGGAGTATACAAGTGTTCAAGAGTGACTAGATTATCAGTCAGAGGTTTTTTGACTGTACCGGTTTGGAAAATAAATGGTGATCTGGGTAACACCACCTATCCACTACATCTATTTAGCCCCGAAGAAGCGTTTTACCACCACGAAATATGTGTTGGATAAGACAATCCTATGGGTTGCTAGTCATTTTGATAATGGTGATTTTGGGCAGGAAATTAGAGAACGATATACAATTGAACATCACTGAGATTTTTCACCATCATTCAGATTCATAAAATGGAAGATTTATGTATTATACTTTTCTGTAGAAACATTTTTACATATTTCTTCAATCTAAATATTAGAGATACCGAATAATAAAAAATATTTATATAATAGCTTTCTAATATTTTTACTGCACACTGAGTTTGGTTTGTGTATGGCTACTCATGATGTTGTACAAACGGTACCTACATGTGTGAGTTAGTACGGTTGCTGACTTAGTGGGTGGCAGCCAGCTCAGGGCCATTAACATCCATTTAACACGATTTTTGAGAGCACAGATTACAGATGCATCTCTCTACACTAGATTTCCTTCGAGGGGGTATTCGAAGGCTAGCCACTAGGAGGAAGTTTTCCAAGGCATTCAGCGCTATACAAAACTTGCAGAGTTCTCCACTGATAAATCGCATACAGCTGCCAATATGTTGGTAGAATGTAACACAAATGTCTAAGAATGTTTTCAACCCAGAGGTCTCAGCATTAGGTTTGCTACAACTGACAATGACAGTAATATTGCAACAAAGAGAGTACACACAGTTCCCCAGGACGACAGGGTGGAAGGGAAGGAGAGTGTGTGTTGTGGAGTAGAAGCAAAGACCAAGAGGGAAGGGAAGGGGGAATACCCTCTTGGGAACTAGAACCCTCACACACCCAGCAAGCTAGGTGTCATGCTTCATCATATGGGTCCTGCACCGCTGAGACATTTGGGGAGCATCATACAATTGAACAAACGCTTCAACGAGTCAACATACTACGCTTTGGCATCCCAAAATCAAAAAGGCTTTTTTGATTCTCTACTCGTGAGCAAGCCTTGAAAAAGCCCTGTGGGCGAAACGCGCGTCGGCTGCTGCTGTGCCAACACACGTTTGATATGAAATAAAACACACAAGATCTGATTGGAGAGCGTACTTTTATTGGAGCTGAGTCGTGGGAAATTGAGCTCAAGTCATCTAATATTCTGTTATGGAAACATTCCCCCGTGACCATATATATTTACATTGGATTATAGAAATAATGATCAGGTGTGCTCGGGTGCAGTGGATATAATATTGAGTCAGGATTCTTGTAATCCATAGACTGATTGACACCCTAGTGGGTGGGTACAAAAACACTCTTTTAGAGCACCCCTTACCTGAAAACGTGTAAAAGAAAAATCCTCCTTTTTCGTACTTAAAAGGTCAATAGATGTGCATTTCAATTTGAGCGAACCCACTTTATGTACTCTTATTTTTAGGGTGGATAGTGCCCTATGGTGGTGAGTTTGTGGGATGGTGAGTACACCAGTGCTTGTTTTTAGGGTGGATAGTGCCCTATGGTTGTGAGTTTGTGGGGTGCTGAGTACCCCAATGCTTGTTTTTAGGGTGGATAGTGCCCTACGGTGTAGAGTTTTTGGGGTGGTGAGTGCCCCAGTGCTGTATGTTTAATGTGGTGTGTTTTGTTTCCCTAAGGGAGGGGGATGGGTTAATCTTCATTAGTGTGTTTATTGGGGAATGGGGGTTAATCTCTTTTAGTGTTTTATTTTTGTATTTGGTCAATTCCATAATTTTCATGCATGTATTGGTGAAATAATTTCATTATTTCTGATGCCTTATATCTAATGATATTTTTCATTTATCTACATCATTTCAATGTTATGCATGCATATTGTGAGTTGTTTCCATCACTTCTTATGTAATGTATTTAATGGTGTTCATACTCTTGTGCATAATTTCCGTCTTACTTTCCCCAAGGAAGGCGGATGTGTTATAACTTACTTGCCTCTTCCCTACTGCTCAGCCAGAGTGAGTGCTTGTGTACTTGATGATGTTTGGAATGTTGGATGTGTGTGATGTCATGGGATGCCTGGGGGTCTGGAGATGTGTGGAGTGGCAGTTGGTGGATGCAGGCTGAGCAGCAGGAGGCTGCTTCTGGTGGGGTATTTGTTACCATCTTAACTTATTTACTTGAACCTGAACTTGGAACTAAGCTTCATTAAAACCAGCGTGTGATATATACCTGGCATGGACTTCCTTTAATTACAACAGGAACCGAACACTCTGATCTTCGGTAAGGGTACGCTCACCGAATAATCAACTCAAGTCTATCTCTCATCTCTGACAGTGCTGAAGCTGCAAACAATGTAGCCATTCTTAAAGAAGTGTTGTGTTTGCATTCTTAATTGTACGGTTTCTTTAATTGTGTTTGTACTAGTTATGTCATTTCTAGAATATGGAATGTTATATATGTCATGTTACTGTGCATCATTTGTAAAGGACAGTTGTTCCTGTGATGCTGAACTTACTGGATGGCATGTACTAAGCTCTTCGATTAATTAAAGGATTACTTTACTTCAATCCTGAATTTATTCTTCATTTCACTGGCGACGGGATTCGAAGAGCAGAACCTACGTGACCAACTTATTTGAACTCTATTCTGAAGTATTTATTTTTTTCTCTCTTCTATTTCAAGAAAAAGTGGATTGAAAAGGAGTTTGGTAACTATTCTGGATACCTCATTGGCGATTTTTTATGACATTTTGATTGGTGTATGAGTTGCTGTGCTTGAGCTGATTTCCTTTTCATCGCTGACTTTTACACTGATTTGAATTTGATGCACATTTTGATATTGATTTTGTGAGTACATGAAGTTGAGTAAGCATCGCAATGACTTCTTAACCACCGTGTCAAATTTGGTCAGCGCTTGAGGATTAAAGTTAAAAACTGAGTTTTCTTACTGTTCTCAGTTCAGTTATCGGCACGCTGCAGCTCGCACCATATTTTAAAAGTAATCGCCTGCAGTGTTCCATCGCTGACGAACCTTTCGAGAGCTGATCGTCTCCTGGTTCCATCTTCAAGGGACTTCTTCTCTGGAACTCTCCTCGGTCTCCTGGATTCGACGCTCCGACGTCCTCAAGGTGTATTGTGGGTACGCTTGCGTGTGACGTCACACGTACGAGCGGCCATCTTGGTAAAATGTGAAGTTGTAAACGAACATTCTACACTAACGAATTTCAGCAGTGATTCGCACACCTTGTGCGATATCTTCATCGGTGATTGCGCACCATTTGGATTACCTTCAACGGTGATACGCACACCAGTTGTTAATTGGCATTATTTTTATTATTGTCATTTTATAGATTTTAACCTTATTATTGTGAGGTATTTATACATTTTATCGATTCTAACCTTATTATTGTGAGGTATTTATTCAACCTTAATTTCTACTGTATTTATGCAGCATTGATTACTTCTTCATTGTTTACATAAGTCATCCAGTATTATTTTTATCTGTTCAGTATTGATTCATTATGTCTCAGCCCAATTATAATATAAGTGCACCTCAAGCCTTTTGGGTTTCAGGCAGTGAACCTCCACTTAAATGGTTGGAGTGGAAACCTTATTTTTGTAATTATATTAATGCATTAGATGCAGATGGAAAAATGTCTTATGCTCAAAAGAAAATATTACTTTTACATTCTTTAGGTCCTGTTGGATTGAAAGTGTATGAGACTATGACTAAACCTTCCTTTCCTGGTGATTTAAATGTGTATATGTTGGCACTACTGCATTTAGACACTTATTTTGCTCCTAAAGTTTGTATAGGTGTAACTAGGTACAATTTTTTTTCAAGAAAACAAGCTAAAGATGAAAATATTGATCACTATCTTGCTGACCTTAAGAAATTGTCGTTAGACTGCAAATTTGGTGTGTTACAAGAAGAACTATTAATAATGAAGTTGTTAGTAAAGTTAATGCTGTTGACAGAAAGAAATTTAACTATAACTCAAAGAACAATTTGAGTACTGGTAACAGACCATTTTATGCAAAACAGTCTCAGGGCTCTAAACTTAAGTGTTACAGATGTATAGTTCTGAACATTTGGCAGACTTTAAAGGATGACCTGGTCTCAAAATGAAATGCGCTAATTGTGGATTAAAAGGTCATTTAACAAAAGCTTGTAACAGGAAGAAGAAAAACAAAGTTAGTTTTGTGAATGATATGGATGAGGATGAAATTCTGGAGAATGATCCGGAAGACAATTTGGTTATGAATTTGCATGACAAATTGGTTTTAAAAATCCGTGATGAAGATGTGGTGAACAAACCATTTGTTTGATGAGTATTGGTGGGGTGGATATCAATATTTAAGCGGATTCTGGTTCGCCCTATACAATTATTAACGAAGAAATGTGGAATCTTCTTTTGTCCAACAAGTAGGTGATAAATTATTGGCTCCAGACATTCACCCTGAAGGCTATATGGGGGAACCTATTAATATCCTTGGTTTCCGTTGGTTTGTATTTAGATTCAAAGGTAGAGAATGTAGAGGGAAGCTATACATTGCAAAAAAGGGTCCACCAGTCTTTGGGTGGTTTGACCAAAAACAATTACACATCATTCTAGACCCAAACAGTTGTGAACAAGTTTTGGTGGTGGATGACAGTACTACCGTGACTAAGGAAATTTTACATAAGTTTCCGAAAGTGTTTAGTAAAACTTTGGGAAATTTAGTTGGATTCGAGCACAAAATCATAATTAAGGATGATGCTTGCCCTAAAGTGCATAAATGTAGAAATGTTCCCATCCTTGTGAGAGATGAAGTAAGTAAAGCATTGGATAAGTTAGTTTCTACTGATATAATTGAACCTATTGAAGCTAGCGAATGGGTTTCTCCGATTGTCGTTGCGAGACGGAGCAACGGAAAAATTAGGCTATGTGTGGATCGAAGGTACCTAAATAATAACATTGTGGTTGACAAATTCCCACTTCCTAAGATTAATGAAATGGTCTCTAGTCTAGGCAATGCACAATGGTTCTCGACCATAGATCTATCATCAACGGATCATCAGATTTCTTTGTGTCCGGAATCAATAAAATTGACATCTTTTGTAACCCCTTTTGGTTGCTTCCGTTATAAGCGGATGCCTTTCGGCTTAGCCTCGGCGGCCGCTGTCTACCAACGTTTAATGTATCAGCTTTTTAAGGAAGAAAAAGGTGTCATATTTTTTCAAGATGATATACTTGTTTTTGGGGATGATGAGAGTGAGCATTTATCGAGATTGGAGAGAGTTTTGAGTATCCTTGAGAGCAAAGGCCTTACGGTAGAACATTCTAAGTGTAAATTTGCACAAAGGAGTGTGACTTACCTCGGTCATATTATTGATAAAGAGGGTGTTAGACCTAAACCCACTCTGGTTTCAGCTATTTCGGACGCTCCTGTTCCTACGTGTAAGGATAACATCAAGTCATTTCTAGGAATGGCAGAATTTTGCTCAAAATATGTTCCTAATTTTGCAAATGTCACCTATAACATTCGGCAACTGTTAAAAAATAATGTAAAATTTGAGTGGTCTAATTCTTGTGATGAAGATTTTAAGAATATCAAGTTAGCTATTGCCAAAGCCACTTCCCTGCGAAATTTTGATCCATCTCTGGAAAGCATAATTACGACTGATGCTAGTAACAAAGGCCTTGGAGCTGTTTTAGTTCAAGTGGATGAGAAGGGCAGGGAGAAAGTCATTGCTTATGCTTCAAGATCCTTGTCTCCTCGTGAAGAGAAGTACCCAATAATAGAAAGGGAAGCCTTAGCGTGTGCTTGGGCATTAGAACATTTTAAATCTTTTGTTTGGGGAAAAATGTGTTTATTACGTAGTGATCACAAGCCTTTGGTAAAAATTTTAACAACGGAAGGTGTGATCAATGCGTCTGCGAGGTTGGCTAGGATTCCAATGAGGTTGCAAAATTTCATTTACAAGATTGTATATGTTCCAGGCAAAAGTAATGTCCTGGCGGATTTTTTGTCAAGGATGCCAGTCATGTTGGAAGAGTGTGACAATAATGAGTGGAATGGATTGCAAGTTGCTCTTGTCCATGATGAAGGTCTTTCAGCCTTCAGTAAGGAGGAGTGGAATAAGGAGTATTCAGCTGACGATATTTTGCAGAAGGTAATTTCATTTACTGTGGATGGTTGGCCAAGTAAAAAAGGATTTGTTGGATGATGCTATCAGGCCTTTTTGGGAGGTTAAGTCTGAACTTTCTGTGGCACATGAAACACTTTTAAGAGGTGAAAGGATAATTCCTCCTGTGACTTTGCGAGAGAAGTCTCAATTAAAATGACATTAGACTACATCTAATCTACACTCTTCATGTTCTTCATCCGGAATGCCGTAATTATATTTCAAAGGAGATGCGTCATCCCCATATTATATAGGAAAGGTGAGTGACTGGAGTATGAATGAGTGGACAAAGCACTAAATGACCATAGTAGGACTGACAGTACATGCCTTTGATAAGTGTCTTCTTTTAAGCCAGAGATTACATCAATTGATTTGGAAAGACCTTTCAAGTCTGACAAGGAGAGGTTCCCAGCCTCGCCTTTTTGCCTGCACCTTACCAACTATCTGCACTAATGTCCTGGGTTTTTGACAGCTCACGACACACCCATTAATGTTGTCCTTCACTCTCCTGATATTCTGCTCCATCCACAAAGCTCACTCTTGACCCCTATAGCTTTCCCCTGGCAGTATCTTAATACCTTTGCCTATTTTCCAATTCACTGGATGTTATCTAACAGAGTCTCCCTTTACTGGGAAACAATTTGTGTTTGATTCACTTAAGTATAAAACTTGAGAAATATTTATGTTGGTGGCCTAATCAAACACTTCCACAAACCTCTTTCCTCACCTGTGAAATCATGGCCTGTCCAGATACAGGGATCTGCATACATGCCTTTCATTAAGACATCACTGCGTTAGAGCGGTAGAAGGAACCCAAACCTGTGGAATGTACCCAGCAATGATACCTAACATGGAGAAAGAATTGATGCAAGTGTTGTGGTATGTGCACTTTATGCATAAGTAATGAAGTAGTGCATTTTAGTCTAATGAATAGACAAACTGTAAGCAATCAAGATGCTGAAGCAAAGAGTGAAATAGGAATGCACAGGTACTGCGTGGGTTTTCTTTCAAACCATGGAAGATCACTGAATGATACGGGAGTAAACCTACAGTGTGCAAAACTATTTCTTAAAAATAGAGTTCCAGAGAGTAGATGGAATATTCTCTTTTCCATGAGGTTGAACAACTGTGTCCTGAATACTGGACAAATTCACTCACAGATGGAGGGGTTGATCTGAACCAGGCTCAGCTCAATATTGGACTGACCAGCACAGAAAAGAAAATGTAGTGTTTGTTGTGGGGGCAGTGGTTGTTGCAGTGTGAGGGGAGAAGGTGTGAGGAAGGTGGGAAGAACAGCAATGGAGTTGATGGGGTGCTAGCAATTACACTAAGGCGCATTAAAGGCTGCTTACAAAGCCCTTAACGGGATCTGATTGAGACTAAGTGGGATGAATACACTGCTGTTTGCATAACCTTGAGTCAGGCAGTTCCCTGCTGCCTCCCTTGGAATATTGGCACCCCAGGCCAGGGCCCAGCTCGCACATGCACAAGGCCCGCCATGATCTGAACCTTTGAAGATCAAACTGGTTACCAACCCCACACCTAAAGAGTGTAACAGTAATCACTTTGCAGAGAACTAGATCATACTGCATTCCCCTAAGCACAGATGTACCTATCAAACCGAGATATGAGGATACCCACAATTCAACATACAGTTGCCATGGTTGTTTTAACACCACAACTTACCCCCTTTTACTGTATTTCTCTTTGGTGCCCTTTCATTTCCATTTTACTTTTATGTGATGTAAGTAAATAGGTCTGGCCATTCACAAATAGACGGTTACCTTGATGGGCATATTCCAGTGGCATGGATCCTCTGCCATACCACTCATTATGCCCTTTATATCAATCTCCCCATAACCACTAAACCGCCTTTAACCCCTTAAGTGCTGCTGACGGCCAATGGTCGTCAGCAGCGCTACCTCCCCAGTGCTGCGCACGACCATTGAACGTCCATTCAGCACTAGTTCTAATGGACAGCGCAGCACTGGGGAGAAATGTTTACACGCAGCTAAGGTGTTAACATAAAATGTACACATCATAATCAATGTTTGCCTGCCTGTAACTTTATCAATGGGACAGGTTGGGTTAGAGGTAGAAAGGGAAGCATTTCTTTTCTTCTCACGTCCTGTAACAGAACGACTTGGATTGTCCATAAATGAACAGCAGCAGGGAGGGCACATTAGGACAGGATAGACTGCACTACACCGACAAAATTGGTCATCAGCAGCCCAAGAGCCTCTTTCCAGGCTAATAAACAGTTATGGAGCACCAGTAACATTGACTCCACCTTAGACATCCTAATGAAGGCATAGTTATGTTGTCACTTAGGGCGGGCAATAACCACCTTTTTACATACTCACATTTAAAGTCGACATCTTTCTTGAACATGGCCATTTGACACGAATTTGCTTGCGTGCCTTTATGGGATAATATTCTCTGAAATGGCTTTGCTTATATTTACATTTTTCCATAGCATATTATCGGAGCCTTGAACATTCTGTACAAGGGCTTAGTTCACTATGCAAAATGTTGATGTTTGTTATTGTCTGCTCAGTGACAGCCCTATAAAGATGGAATCAATTATGGCAGCCTGACTGGGGCTTTGGCATAGCAACATGGGTGAAGTTTATTATATAAACATCATCACTCCTTGGTTGAAGGACAGGAGAATTTAGCTGACACTGTTTAGGTCACCTCAAGCAGGAATTCTAGTCTAGCTGAATCCTGTTTACCTCCCTCCTAACAGGGATGGTGCCTAGCTCTACACAAAGCCAGTCCCCAGATGAAAAATTACCCACAATACCTAGGTAGTTAGATCACACTAAGGGATCCTGGCAGATTCATCCACTCTAGGCACACTAGGATAGGGAGCACGAGGTAGGAGCACAATTATATGCAAACATATCATCCACGTAACAGCACATTGGTTGAACTGTTCGTTTTCTTTACCATTCCTGTGATGTTGATTACTCTGTTTTGTTTCCTTCTAATAATGCCAGTATATGTATTTTACACAAGAATCTTATTGTTTCAATTAATGTTTGAACTTCAGATTTGCATATTTCTTGAGTCTCCCTTTGGGCATGCATGAATTACTAATGAAAATGACTGATCTTCCATGATTTCCTCGGGGAGTCATAGTGGTCATGTTCTGAGGTTGCGCATGCCCTCCGGTTTGTTGTACGGTTTAGAGGTCCAGAGGGTGCACCGTGAGCTAGCCAGGATTACAGGCAATATATCCTTATGGTGTGCAAGAAGTCAGTTTCGCACAGTTTTGACATTTATGTTGTCCAAACGCACAATCTTGCGGATAAAGTATCAACAGTATGACAACATTGAGTCCAAAACCATGGTGGACAATCCAGGTCCCTATCAGAATATTGGCTATGATGGCACTCAGATTGATTACATATAACTGTGATTTACAATACAGTGAAGGATTTATTTACATTTAACGTCTCAGTTTATATACCAGCTTCAATGCCAGAAAGGTACAATTCTGCTTCAAGTTTATGAGATTTCATTTACTCAGTTTCATTGTTAAGTTCATTTAGCAAAGACCAGTGAACTTAAGTGTGTTTTCTGGCCCAAATGTACTCCACAGCTCCTGTGTGCAAGGCTCAATAATACAATTCAAACTCCCCTTTTATTACCAAAGTTAAGTCTTGAGTTATTTTCTGAACACCGGTTTCCAAAGTTATCCTTTGTATTATTTACATTAATGATGCGAGCAACAGAAGCACTTCACTCTTCTGTGGTCAGTTTTTACATTAAATTAATTTAACTTAATTGATCAGTGCAGGTCTGAGATGCAGGCTAGCGTCTACTTTACTGGCTTTAATAACTGGGTTCTAATTACCGTTTGTAAACGTGCTCCAAAAGCAAAGCCAAACCACTAACCTGCAATCCTAACCCCACGTCAAACGTTATGTGAAATGTAACCGTATAAAAACACCCGCGCAGTGGAGCAACACAATTGCATGTTGTGAAGCCCAACCACTCCTCACGTTCTGGCTCATGACATTCGGCCTCTCCTGGACCCATTATTCTGCTCTACGTAGAGAAAAAACTTTCTGGGCTTTATGTAGTATGTCAGGACACAGAGCCCACATTCAGAATACCATTTATTGGACTTGCTCCGTGCACACAGGGATGTTCACAGCCTCCCGACATGAACCTGGTGCGTCCTCCCATCCACATTCCATAACGTCGTTACATATACAAGCTACTTCATACACTTCTACAATCAAAATTCTATTAAAGGAGAAAACAAGCTTTATTACTAATACACGAATTCTAACCCACTACTACACTTCGCTTGACACATTAAAAAACATATGCTGCAACTTTGAGGTAATACAGTGCGATATGGTACACCTGCAAAAAGAAAACATATTCACCCTACTAATATAATTCCCATACCAAATCCAAGAAGTCTCAAAATGCCTTTCTGCTCCCTATTCTTATTGAATTAAGCGATTAACAGAGGCACCCCCTCCCGAGATCACTGTGAAACTTTCTTCTAGGACTACAACTTTGGATATTCAAAGTTGGGAGCAAACGTTTATGCTAAGAAATTCAGTGTTTTCGATGCTGAATGTAATCATTAGAATATGACAGGACATAATGGGGGCAAAAAAGCATTACATAGAGAGATTGGATGGGGCGGATTTGTATGGCTTCCTGGACCCAAAAATATGCCTGGCAGAGTAAGGACTGGTCAATTTCCAGCCACTGTAAATGTATTCTGAGGATTAAAATGATGCCCCCAAAATAAATGACAATTAACATTTTAATTGTTGAACTGGTTAACTAAACAGTTTCTAATTAAACTGCATACGGCGACTCCAGCTACGACGAAGTCATACCAAAGTACAAATGTCGATATAATTGAACTGTGGAACATTGACAACTACTTTCCCCGTGTCCTGTAGGTGGCGCAATTGCGCCATTAGCTTGCAGGGTGCGCCTCATTTACGCGTGTGATCGCATACCGTACTCCAAACTATTTAATGTGGGGGTAAAGGATCAAAAGGCTGGAGAGTCAGATCGTGCACCAATTCTAGGAAAATGTTATTTAGGGAAACCTTTCTGGCAGCAACAACGTGTCCACGCATCTGCACCAGTGTTGATGCATAATCTGCATGGACAGCATCTCACAGTCATGCTCAAGACACTAACGGATGGTTCTGATGTTGTGTTTGTTCCGCTGCTCCGTGACAAAACTCGATATTAAAGGCTGCAAGAGGACGCCGTTTGTTTGAGGCCGTCTGAACATGTGGGCTACACACGTCATAAAATAGAGACGAGTTAGGACATTCAACCCTTGCAGCCAGGCCCGGTTCTAGCGGGTGGGCCGGGTGGGCCGGGCCCACCCAAACTTTGGCCTGGCCCACCCAAACATAACCCTTGGCCCTGGCAGTGACGTCAGCAAGGCCAGCAGAATATGGCCACTGCAAGTTAAAACGTTCTTCGAACGTTATCTTTCTTTAGGAGTTGCGTGATTGGGCCTGGGCTCGCACCCCCAATCACGCATCTCCTATTAGGCAGGTGGGCTGTGTCCCCGCCGACTCGTGCAGGTACATTAGGGGCACTGTGAAGGGGACAAAGCCTTTCATTGGAACTGGATTTGTGGATAATTAATTCTTTTCTGCTGGTAAAGAGGAGTTTGTTTTGACGTTTTCCTGACCTTCCTGACCCCTTGAGCTGTTAGTTTAACCGATTCGGCTGTGACAGAGTTCGTAAGGAGCAGGTAAGAGAATGTGTGGCTATTGTGTTTTTTAAATCTGTGAAAAAGACATACTTAGAACGCCGTGTTTATTTCATTTTCATTTACATCGTGTGTTTAAATCGTTGGTATCATTCATGAGTGGTTCTGCAAGGATGCACGACAACTAAATGTCCAAATAACCTGGGGGATTGTTGATCTTGCTGGAGAGCGTTCTTTTTTTGGTTTGTAGTATTTAAATGCAATAGAACTGTAGTTAACGTGGATAGCTCAGTGGGTTACTGCCTTTGTTACAGAGATCCTTTGATACATAGGACAGTGTGATCAAAGACGTGTATACAAACCAGAATGGTATAATTAGATTTTTTTTTTGTATTGCTAGTTAGTTCGAATTTTCCCAGTAATTCATTATTCTAATGTTGCAATACAGAGTTTGGGCAGATATAATTTCTAATCAGTAGAGCCAACCACTGGGGTATTGTTTAAATCCTGTGTTTGTGGTTCTCCAGACCCAACCCTCTCAATACATATTGCCCAGCAGCATGGATGAGATGTGATTCCTACACCTGGTAATCTTCATTAGCTTATGTGACATTCCCTATAGGCTGATTTGGATACTTTTATGAATCATTGTGTCTGCATAATGTGTGTGTGATGTACAGTACTGTGATACCCTACACTACGAGTAGCGCTATACAAGAAATAAAATGCATATGAGAGGGGCTATGGAGTGATGATGGGCTCTGTTGGAGGGTGGCAATGAGGGAATCCGAGGGGGCATCATGAGGGGTTGAGATACGGAGAGATGGAAGGCACTGGTGGAGGTTGTTTGTGAGGGAGTCTGAAGAGGAGGTCATGGGGGAGGGGCTTTGGAGTGATGAGAGGCACTGGTGGAGGGTGGTAGGAAGGGATTCTGAGGAGGAGGTCATAAGGGGGAGTTGCTTTGGAGTGATGAGGGGCACTGGTGGAGGGGTAGGAAGGGAGTCTGAGGAGGAGATCATGAGGGGGTGTTGCTTGGAGTGATGATGGGCACTGGTGGAGGGTGGTAGGGAGGGACTCTGAGGAGGCGATCATGAGGGGGGTTGCTTTTGAGGGATGGGCACTGGTGGAGGGTGGTAGGGAGGGAGTCTGAGGAGGAGGGCATGAGGGGCACTGGTGGAGGGTGGTAGGGAGGGAGTCTGAGGAGGCGGTCATGAGGGGATTGCTTTGGAGTGATGGGCACTGGTGGAGGGTGGTAGGTAGGGAGTCTGAGGAGGAGGTCATGAGGCAGAGGGGCTTTGGAGTGATTAGGGGCACTGGTGGAGGGTAGTAGGGAGGGAGTCTGAGGAGGAGGTCATGAGGGGAAGAGGCTACGGAGCGATGAAGGCCAGTGTTGGAGGATGGCAATGAGGGAATCCGAGGAGGGGGAGGTCATGGGGAGGAGCTACGGAGAGATGAGGGGCACTGGTGGAGGGTGGTAGTGGGGGAGTCTGGGAGGAGGTCATGAGGGGCACTGGTGGAGGGTGGTAGTGGGGGAGTCTGAGGAGGCGGTCATGAGGGGGGTTGCTTTGGAGTGATGGGCACTGGTGGAGGGTGGTAGGGAGGGAGTCTGAGGAGGAGGTCATGAGGCAGAGGAGCTTTGGAGTGATGAGGTGCACTGGTGAAGGGTGGTAGGGAGGGAGTCTGAGGAGGAGGTAATGGGGAGGGGCTATGGAGCGCTGAGGGGCACTGTGGAGGGTGGTAGGGAGGGAGTCTGAGGAGGAGGTCATGAGGGGAAGAGGCTACGGAGAGATGAAGGCCAGTGTTGGAGGATGGCAATGAGGGAATCCGAGGAGGGGGAGGTCATGGGGAGGAGCTACGGAGAGATGAGGGGCACTGGTGGAGGGTGGTAGTGGGGGAGTCTGGGAGGAGGGTGGCAATGAGGGAATCCAATGAGGTCATGGGGGAGGTGCTTTGGAGCGATGAGGGACACTGGTGGAGGGTGGCAGTGAGGGACTCAGGAGGAGGTCAATGGGGGGAGGGGTTATGGAGCGATGAGGGGCACTGGTGGAGGGTATTTGTGTGGGAGTCTGAGGAGGTGGTCATGGGTAGGGGCTTTTGAGTGATGAGGGGTACTGGTGGGGGGCAGGTAGGGAGGGAGTCTGATGAGGAGGTCATGACTGAAAGGGGCTAAGGAGAGATGAAGCGCACTGTTGGAGGGTGGTAGTAAAGTTGTCTATCGAGTAAGAGGTCAGTGGTGGGACACCAATAAATACTTTTGCACTGGTGCTATAATAGACCCTGTAATGTTTTTGCTTATTTAATTAGCAGTTGGGTCATTAGGGCCACTGTGTAACATATTTTAAAGTGTGTGCTAATTATATTTACTCTTATATTCAGGGTTTTCAGTTTGAAGGTGATTTTACAAATATTTTTAGTGGGATTATGGAGAATGAAACCAGGTGGTGCCTGATATGGGGCTGGGGACCAAGGTTAGCTGTGAGTTAAGGTGCACAGTAGAGAGATTGTAGAAAATTGATGATCAGGCCTGGAAGGGAGTGTACTGCAGAGTCTGGGGTCAGATGGAGGTAATAATGAAGAGCGATTCTCTCTGAAGGCTGGCAACGAGGCAGGCTGAGTAGTGTTACTTGCCTGATACTCCCACCTCAGAAACCTCCTCTGCCCATCAAAAGGACCTTACATGGGGATCAAAACACTTTTTGAGAGTGTTAACGATTAGAAAGAGATTTGGAAAATAATAGAGGGCCCTGAATCTCCTGTTATCCCCTTCTATCACACGCAGGAGTACAGTTTTTTCTATTTGTAGGCTACCTCCAGAAGCGACACATTGAGCCCGCAGTGGCCCACCCAAATGCGCCCTTGGCCCACCCAAACAAAAAATCCTGGAGCCGGGCCTGCTTGCAGCAAAGAGGACCACTGGCTGCCGACAAACACGCTCCCATTTCTTACAGCCTGGCAGAGTCGAGGACCGACGTTCACTTCATTTCTTTCACGAGGCGCAGGGATGATGCTCGAGTTATGACTGCACGCGCCGCCCGCAGGCTGTTCACGGCAGAAACCGCACTGCATATATACAGAGTGACAAGCGATTCTGAGCAATGGAAAGTCCATTCTCGGCAACAAAAACCTGCACGAGAAGAGGAAGGGGAATTACGAGACAACACAAGGCGTTATTTACTTAGGAATCCTCCGAGTGAGCGTGCTGTACTTTGGGGTATTGGCCTCGGTTGAGAAGATGTTGGAGGAACACTCAAATTGGGAATCTTTGCCATCCACCGGAGGGGCAGGGGAGGTTTGAGGATCCCAGGTCGATTGGGGGCGTCTGTCCAGTGTCCAGTGATACCAAGAGAGGACCTGTTTGAATTGCGCGGGGGATG
This sequence comes from Lissotriton vulgaris, assembly GCF_964263255.1. Classification (NCBI taxonomy): domain Eukaryota; kingdom Metazoa; phylum Chordata; class Amphibia; order Caudata; family Salamandridae; genus Lissotriton; species Lissotriton vulgaris. The sequence continues at coordinate 1,211,743,470 of NC_141691.1, forward strand.
CAAAGACTGTTGTGGGATTTCCAAATGAAGTGGGGGAATTATGTGTAAGAAAAGCAGACTGTATGTGCAGTGATATGAGATCAAAAACCTTGGATGGATAGCAACATTACTGCGAGAAGTTAGAAAAGTAACAAGGATCCAGGGAACCAAGTGACCCCGAGATGACCTGAGAAATTGCAAGAGGGTACAGTAGCCGTCAAGCTAAAGTCCTTTATCAATAGTTTGGGAGGAGCAGCAAAAAGGAGGTGCATGCCGTTTCTGTTAAAGTTATCCAGCTTGATGAGTAACAGAAAGGAGGGGACCGAGTTCGCAGAGGTCGAACGAAACAGGCACATATCACAGTCAAGGGATTGCAGAGCGCTCGTGAACCTACCTGGGAGCGGGGGAGAACTTATGTTGCTGAGAAAGATGGGAGACCCAATGCTTTTTCACACAGTGGATTGAATATAAAGAGACACATTTAGACACAGTGAGTTAAGTACATGGCCATGCTTTCACGTACACCTGGAAGGAGCACCGAGAATAAAGGCAGGAAGGATGCAACACGGAAAGGTAGTGGGGCAAAGGAAGGAATTCTAGTATTGGCCAACAGTCGAGAGGTGGGCGTAGAGCTGGACAAGCACTAAGAGACAGGATTGGTCAGCAAGGTAGGAGGGCAGACAGGAGAGGCACATGCAGGCAATGTCTTGGAAGAGTATACTGAGGTCAAGTGAATCAAAGGGAGTGAAGGTGTCCAGAAGGACTAGGATTGGGGCAGTAGGGTGGATAGCGCACCAATGTTACGAAACTTAGATATGCGAGCTCTCACAGGCGAGATGGCTCTGGATTGCAAGAGGGTATTGGTGACGAGGTACTGGATAAAATAATTTCCCTAACTTTTTCCCCCCAGGTGCCGCTAATCAGAAAATGCATCATTCGGAAATTGTCGCATGAAGATAGATTTGTTGTAATAATGTTTTAAAAACATTGGCAACATCAATGATGATCTAGTCCTTAATTATATTTCAGCCTAGTTTGGTCACTTCATGTCAAACTTAACCAGTTAAGAATTCTCAACACAATGACTCGCAAACTCATTTCCAAGAAGACTATTAATAGGTGCGACAATGTCAGGCAATCGGAGGATGGGAAATATATCTGATGAAGAGAATGACTCAAGGAGTCTTTCAATTCAGTATGCTCAATGAATCAGAGGTTGATGAATGCTGGACTAAAGTTAGTCTTCAAGCTAGTCTGCAACACACATTCTGGCTCTTAGCCCAGTTGTCTGAAAAATATGGAAGCAGACACTAGCAAGGAACTGGATGCTGGGCTATACACAATCATGCTCAACTCTCCACAAGCGCGGACTGCACAGTAATCTTAAAGTGACAGAACAGTCTTCTGTGGAGATAATATTTGTTTCCCATAAAGATGCAAAACTTACACTTATCAGATCGTTGCTAAAACTGGATTGCTCTTGTGACACACTGTTTACGTTCTCCAATTTTGAAGCTAAGTCTTTGTAAGAATTAGGACGAAAACTGGATTGCTTTTGCATCCCTGAAGGTTATTAACATTCAAAGATCCGAAAAACGAAGGCTAAACTGAGGAAAAACGCATGGATTATTACAACAGTGATTTAAGGAAAATGAGGTATTGACTAACTGGAAAAAGGACTATGATTACCTGTGTGTTTACAAGATCTAGTCTACACACTAACAACTTGGTAAAAGTTCAAGTTGTGAGGGATGATTTCCTGAACTTCTATAAGAATCCACAGTGGTAAAATGGATACCTCTAGATACGGATAACACTAAATTACAGAGTGTTTGGGGTTTCATTTCCCTCTGTCCAGGGTCGACTCGGTCTATATTGCATTCAGGCAGTGAACGGGGGGGGGGGGTTCTATTCTGACAGGCCAGTGTGTGGGTCGGTTTTCTGGCTGTTTATGGGCCTGTTTTTAGGTCTGCTGGGCCCGTGTTTACCTTTCCCTGATATTGGAACAAACATTGCATGCACCAAGTACAAATCCATATAGTCTTCCTTACATTGTAAAACACATATCATAATGCTGATACAAGTTCAAAAATGCCCCAATTTGCAAACACGGGCCTCTTTTTTAGCTATCTAATTTACTAATGGGGCTACTTTTATTTTGGTCCCGGGCTCATGTTCTGTCCCAGTTCGACCCTTCCTCTGTCCTACCCTCATCAAAAATGCTCTTTATGTGTGATTTAAAACTTGCTAAACTAGTCCACAGGTTTAGGACTTCAGTAAGTAGAATTCATGTCATTACTAATGCCATTGCATATGTTAATCTCTTCAACATAAATTAGTATTGTGTAGCCCAGTTATGAACAAAATTGTATCGTATTTATGAAATAATAGCAATAAAAAATGAAATGCAAGACAACAAAAACTGGTTCTACATTGCTGAGTTGAGTGGCAAAGATCAAAACTCGCATGGGAATAATTCAGCAGAGGTAATGGTCAGCTTCTTACCTGACTGGTAGAGTTCTATCTCCTTTCCTCCTGTCCATTTCTCTCTGGGGGACAGGATACCAGCGGAAATTCAATTTCCAGTTGAACCCACCATACGTCATGTCCGAGCCTGCCATATACTCAAACGTATCATCACTGATAACATCAATAATGGGGCAAACAACTGTTTTCCTGTAAAGAGACCAAAGGGCATAGGTTGATAAAACTAGAAAAACTTACGAGCACAAATCAGGTTTTTGGATGCCAAAATTAACCTCAAATACGGATTGTGCATGTTCATGTACTTGTTTTCTAATCGGGACTTATGTTTTGATTAGACTTAAATGTGTATAAATACATTCAAACAAGAAACATAAATCTCAAGATAGGTAAGTAAGTAAAGTAATTCTCCAAGGAAAGTTACTAATTAAGGCAGCACTTGGTTCTGGTATGAGAAAAAAACACTAACTTCGCTACAGATTTTATTTATGCCAAAATCATTGGAGCACCATGTACCACTAACACTCGTCGCTGCAACGATTTTGGAGGACTACCAACTAGCCAAAGTGGGACTGTCGTCATTTAAATCACGCAAGAGATCATGATTACTCTCAAGTCATGCTCTCAAAAGTGATTATGTACAGGCCGTATTACAGATCACTGTGAGCAATGAGGAGAACTCCCATAATACTGTTTATACAAAGCCAGATGTCATCTTAAGCAACAACATTCTTTAGACACTTGAAAATGACATCAAATAAATGTTACTACAATTGCAATAAATGTCAGAAATATGAACTTTTCTACCAAAAAGGCTTTTTGAATTTGAAATAATGTCAATATATTTTTGAAAAAAAAACAGATTTCAGATCTTCTATGGCCTCTCCGGGGAAGTAATAAGTCAATTAATGTTACATGTTTTCAATCACTTCTTTTTCTGAATAGGCAAATAAATCTGTTTTCTGACAAAAAATACATTGTTTCTCATTTCCATGTGCAGCTCAATTTTTTTTATCGTTATCGAACATGTTTTATATATAGATTCCATCTTTAGAAGAGGTTGACCACTGTGTCTGTAGCCAATTGTAAGTAATATCCCCTACAATAGGTCCATGAACAATCCGCAGTTGTTACCAATGAGTAGCCTTCTGCATAAAAAGGGTGATGCTGGGGTTTCATACCAGGTACCAACCATAAGCCTTTGTTCCTATTGCCTGTTGTGGCTTCTACTTCCTTTGAGTAGCTGGATCACATCATCACAGGAGCTTTGATTGCCTAGATGAATCTCCTACAGAGTGCATCAATGCCCACCTGAACCAGAAACCCATGGCAAGCACTCACACACTCAATTACCACTCACACTGTAGGGGGCTTTGGCAGAGTTGCATTACTTTGGCTATTAGCAATGGTTTTACAACTGGCTTTCATTGCACAACAAAGATTTGATATCACAATAAGAACATTAGTATTAGCACATTAATTCAATATGTTGTACTACACTATAATCAATGTTCATTAGGGAGTCTTGGATGAGAAGCTTGTGAATCTCATTCATGCACGGGACTGAACTGAAGCATCACACTTGTCCCAACAATGCTATTTAGACAATCAGTGGTGTCTAGGCCAGATCGGATGACAAATTTAGCCCAATCTCAGCAATCATGAATGGTTTGGGCCAGGGATACCTCCAAGGTTTCTGGAACTGCCTGTAAGATCTCACAAATCATGTCTCATAGTGCATTGGTATAGCAACCCAAGAGCCAGGAGATGCAGACCGACCTCAGGACAAGTGTGGTCGATGAAAACAAATGTTTACAAACATTCCTATATGTTTGAATACTCCGTATCAGTAAGGGCCTCATTTAAGGGAAGAAGAGGTTTGGTTGGTCCATGGTCAGGCTGAAAGACATCAATAAGGACATTAGCTTTTACCTTCATAGTGGGGAGGGGGAGGTGAAGGACCTAAGTAACTCTTCTAATGACGGTGGCTAAGGATGTACTTTCCCTCAGATGATGGTTACGAATGAGAAACCAACGCAGTAGCTGGCAGGTATCCAATCCGCTGGCATCCTGGAGGTCTATCTAGGGTATCGTCTTTCATAGGGTGGGGCAAACTGGTCCCCATTACACTTACTGTCTTCTCCATAACGCTGGCTCTGGTTGGAGTCCAAGCCAAAAAGTTGGGTCGTCTGTGCGTGACGGGACGATAATGGTATAGTGTCTGCATCAGAGGGACTGAGTATTGGTTCCACCACGTTGGCATTGAGGTGCAGCCTCAGTCAAGATGAATTCAGCTTGGAGTCCGATAACACAATAGGTCATGGACTCTCCCTCAGAAACGCCAGTGCCAGCATTGATGTCCAAAGAACTAGCACAAATTTTGGCATCGGACCCATAGTGTGCACAGGCAGCACTGAGGACACATCTGCAGATGGGAATCCAACTGGAGGGCCCTGCGGATCCTTGGAGACCTGTAAGAGCTAGAAAAATGTAAATGTAAATGTAAATGTATTGGCATTTATATAGCGCACTACTTACCCGTAGGGTCCCAAGACGCTTCGACCGCTGCGAAACCCTTCCTGGCTTCCCTGAGAGATGGTCCCTTAATGGGTATCTCCAGGGTGAGACCAGGCATCCCCGGCAGTCTGGTGGGGCCGTTAGTGAAGATGAGGCAAGCTAATGCCCAGAGTTGCCGAGTGTGATCACTGATCAGAATGGGCACCGAGGCGAGAGAATTATCGAGTCCGCTGACCCTGGTCCAGAAACCTGCCACGCCGAGAATCGAACCCTGGTCCCGGGCCGTCCTCTGCTCTCGGGTCTGCCGCCTCTAACCAGTGAGCCACACTACTTCACTACTTCAAATACCTAAGATGTGTAGCAAGCTGTCGCTAAAGAATACAAGCTACTGGGGTGTCCAAATGACCAGGAAACTCTGGGTGCATTGAGACCAAGGATGGAATCTGCTCTACAATGGAATGTGTGTGGGACATGGAGGCACGATTACTCCCTCTCACACATGCTTGCCAGAGATCTAGAGTGGTGGAAAGCAGCCGAGTCCCGCTTGGACTTCTTGTGTGTTTTTAAGGAATTACACAAAGACTTCGACCATGAAGATGATTTGAGGTGGGAACGACTTCGACAATGAGAGTGCTGATGGGTCTGCACTCTTCAATTTGACCGGGAGTAGGACCTGCATGGGCTCTTGCTGTGTTTTGCCACATAGAGTGTTGCTTCACATTCTTGGATTCCTTTCAGATTCATCTGAGCGCAATCATCACAGGCCTCGGAGATGTGCGCTGAACCCAAACACCAGAGGAAAACCTCATGAGGATCAGTAACAGGCAGCAATTTGCGAAAGCCCCTTCAAGATTTAAACCCAGTAGTCTTATGGGGTGACATGGTCCCCTGCACACTGGAATTTAAGGGAAACGGAATTCAGTGCATATGGGTGGCTTTAATATGCAGCTCCATTTGTCACTTCCAGAGTGGAACGAAGTCTGCATGGAGCCAGACACCACCATCTGCTACCTCGCAGGAGCACTGCGTTTTGAGTTTTCAGATCGAGTCTAGGGATATTCACAAGCTGAGGGATCTGCAGTTGCAAGTATCCATCAGAAACAACAACATAATGTCCAATAAATCTGTGTAGCACGGCACTGCAGTTGAAGAAGGAACTGTGGCAAGTAACATTTTAGAATCTGGTTGCAGCAGCAATGTATTTGCAAGCACACGCTGCATGAAATGCTGCACTATGGGAATGCTAAACACTATTGTAGGGAATTAGAAAACAATGGGACTACCCGATGTCCCTCAGGACCTGGGATTAGGATTAAATAAACAACAGCGGTCCTGTCGGGTATGTCAATTTCTTTTTTTAGAGATTCAAAACAATATTGGCTTGTAATCACAATCAAAAAGTCTTTGGTAAAAGAACAATGTAACACACACACCGGAAATTAAGTTTCAAATTATATATTTGTAGATCATATCAAATATTGAAGGCTAAAGTAATATACATATTTAGCTACGCACAAAAGGAATCCAGTGACTGTGGCGACTTGTGGTGATAGGTGATCTGAAAAATACACTATATATAGTACAAAAATGCAGTGTAGTAAACAAGGGGAGAAAAAACTGGTTCGTACAAAGTTGTCAAGACGGAGACCAAAACACAGGCAAGCACAAACACCATGACCTTTTGGCGGAGGTGCAAAATCATACCGAACTGGAAGGAAAAATTGAAAATCATGCACGGAGTAGTACTTAGTGAGAATTAGCATATAATGTTCAGAAGAGCAGCGTGTTAAGAGCTCGACGGCCCTTCTAAGAAGAAAGCGTCATTTCAAGTTTTACGTTAAATGTTACATTAAAACGTATTAAAAGCGTCTCTGTTCCCCGAAGGTTCTTTGCGCTCTATATTTTAATCCTAGAGAAACACTACTGGTAACCAACAAGGATTTATGAAACTGAAATACTTTATTTGCACGATTAATAAAAACCATTGTAATCAACCACTAAATGGAGTAAAAGTAAAAAAAACACATTTGGTACATCAAGAACTGAAAAATAGAAGGAAACGTTAAAAAAAAGTTTACGATCGTCATAGATGGCTACAAAAACCAACAAAAATGAAGTGCTGTGTGCTGTGCTTCCGATCGAGATGGTGTGCGATGGAGGGGTGTATCCTACCGAGTCTAAGACAGTCCTAGCGGTATGCATTCTGAAATTGTCCCTTTGCTTTGTTGTGAGTAACAAAGTGCATAATATCTGACGTGCTTAAAGTGCGATGTGTTGCTAAAGTGCAGCGCACTTGGCATGTATCAACTTTCGATCCAGCAATAAATGGGGGTGGGAGGAAGGTCATAAAAGTGGGTTATATTGTTGCTCAGTTCTGGTTCCAGCTGATTCGGTTTGATGAGCGAGTCCACATTTAAAAGAAATTATACAATGCCATGTTTTGTGTAGTCGAACTCTTCAGGCAGAACGAAATTGCTTGCTGTCAAGATCGGATGCCATTTGAACTGAAGATGTTTTGAAGACAGATTTTGAGCAAAGGTAATAAAACTGGGCATATGCATAGTATGCTCAGGAAGTCTTCGCCAGGATACTGGCAACCTCAATACTAGTGGTCTTCTGTAGGATAGTGCCATTTTGGAACAGCGTTGAGTGGAGAAAAAAGCCACAATCTTGCTTGGAGCAGATTTATTTGTATATGTTTTCTTAAGTAGGCATCCATGGAGGACTGCGCGGTATCAGTGCCTTGTATGTATTGATGGCCAGCTATGCATGGCTGCGGAGTCTACATTTTGCTTTATCTTCGCACCAGGAGAGCTGCTTGATTTGTTTGTTCAGTGCTAGTTTGAAAGACCGGTGAGTTCGGCTTTTTTGACAACTTTGTTCCGCCTTTAGGTGTTTAACAGATACCCTATTTACTCCGACCAAGAATTTGGAAGCATGTCAGATCAAAGTTCTTGCTATAACAAGGTTTTTAGTGAGTTTGGGTGTGCCTGCCTCAACAGGGATGCATATTTGAGAAAAGAACCCTTTTGTACCAGTTCTTGATCCTGGAGGCCAAATTCGAGTCTGATTTGAGCCGGATGTGTTTTGTGGTAGTAGGAAGATGAGGTGGAAGACTTTGCTCAGGGCAATGTTCAAGAAGCTTGCACATTGGTAGGAACTTTGCCTTTATCGCTGTACACAGTAGCGGCCAGGTTGCACTTTGAAATTTGGTTGCCAGGACTTAGACTGCTGAGATTTGTGACGCCACCCTTGCTTTCAGTGTACTTAAATGCAGTCATTGGGACCATCGGTCCTAAAACCATATACCTAGGTTCTTGTAGTTTTCACTTCTACCCACTGGGCTGCCCCATAGCCATGTCTTTTTCTTGATTATCCTATTGCCAAATAGGACTACATTTGTTTTCTCAAGGTTGATAGATAACTCATTGGCCGTGCAATATTGGTGGAGGGAGGTTTACAGATTTTGCAAGCCTATGAAAGAAATGTTTAATAAAACAATGTTGTCTGCATATAGTAGTGAAGTTATTAATTGTTGACTCCGCTTTGGAGGGTGGGAGCTGGTGGAATCCTGCTGATCGCATAAGTCCACCAGGTAGAAGTTAAATGAGGTCAGGGGCAACAGCCATCTTTGTTTTATACCTTTGTCTATCTGGATTTTGGACTCCTATTACACTCGAGTGTGACCCTGCCCAGATCGATTTCTGTTGGCTAATTGATGCATGCAGAGTGGACGCGATTGGGATGCTTAGGAGGTTCCTCCTTTCAGCCTCAGTAGGCATTAGGTTGTATGTGGCTATGATTTCACTCCGTGCACTCCAGGCACGGTGCCACAGGGTCTTTTCTGCTAGAGCACCGGTGGGGGTTGGAACTCTCGTTTTGCTTGGTGATCTTGTTGGAGGCCATCAGGTGTTTGGGACCAGGATGGTGTGTCCTGTGAATTCTGCCAAGTTGGTGCCCCTGGTGCGCACAACTTTGGAACCAGCCCTCCGGCTCCAATTGTCTATGATGCCTGGTCCAAAACCAGGCGTTTCTCACAGAGGGGGATTCGGCTTTTGCATATTCTTGCTGCCCGCAAGGTTTTTCTTCTGATGCCACTATGGTTGCAGTCACTAACGTAGGTGTACTGTTGGTGACTTATGTGTATAGGGGCATTTTCTAGCTTTCCCCCCTTTTGGTTGGCACTCCCTTGAAGTGCACCATCTCTGTGGTGCATGTGAAACGGTAAACATTTGTTAGCTTGTCTTGTGGTTTGGTTATTACCAATTTTTTTCAGTCGTTTTTTGTTCTTTCTTGATAAGACTGGTAAAAATGGCCCCTCTGTCGAGCAAGATTGAGCTTTCCATTCAGGAGTGATTCCTGGTCAGAGCTCTCCTTATTATGTTATGGCTCGTCTAGTTTCTTTCTTAGCGGCTGGTCGCATTGTTTTTTCCCTTGGGGCACGAGTTGGCATCCTGCTATATTTTAATTTTTCAGTTTCCGGTTTCAATTCCACGGATTCTCAGTAGCTCTTTGAGTTTGTCCAGAATGGGGCTGCATTGACATGCCTGTGTTTCCTCTATAGCCTCTGCCTCCTCAACTTGTGGCCGTGCCCACTTGATAAGCAAGTTTAAATTGTCCAACTTATTGTCTTTTGCCATTGTGACAGTTACCACTGTTTGCAAAATTGAAATTCGAATGTCAATTTTAGGATTGTTGCAATGGTTGTGGCAATTAGAGTTTTGTTTAGGGGTTCCTAGCCTGGAGGATGTTTCTGCTGAAGCTAGTGTCCCATTATTTGGATTTTTCCAGTGCTTGTTGTGGACTTGGAGAAGACTGTTTGAAACTTTCCCCGGGAGAGTCAAATTGCTGTTAGCGTTCACATGGACTGTCACCTTTGCCTCTTTAAATACTTCCTCCAGTAGCTCTTTGACGAATTAATCTTCCCAGCAAATCTTCTCCGGTTCTTTTTCTTGAGCATCTTTGTCTGTCTCCAGCTTGGGGACCGGAGCAGGTTGTTTCAATGAGAATCTCTTCCCAGCCCTTTATGAAGACAATCGGAGACAGTGGGTTGTCCCCTTTAGGTGAGCTTGTCTTCTGCTCCATTTTGCATTTTACCAATTTGTGTTTTTTTTGGATGGGGGTCCTGCTTGCTGCGTGAGGTCTGGCACGGACTCTTGAGGAGGACCGAAGGGAGTACCTTACTCCCATAACGAGTCCAGGGTGATTGCACTGTCACGGAGCAATCTCCAGTTTGGTTGTACACCCCACCTGGGGTGTCCCCTTTCTGATGAGCTTTCTGATCAGCTTTTTTCCCCAAAGGTGTGAAATAATCTACAGCTGTCTTGCCGCCCTCTGCTGTCGTCCGGTGTTCCTTGAGTGAGGCCCTTGGCACTTCCACTCCCTCCTATTGCAAATAATAAATCTCTGCACCTTGGGGGTGTATCTTGCCCCCATCACAAGTTCTCCGTTTGTACTAAACTTTTTTTTCATTAGATTCTCCACTCCGTCATGGGCCATCTGGATTCGAGTCCTCATTATGTCCGGAACTGGGGAATTGGAAACCAGGCTCCTTTTGTGACTTCCTACTGGCTTCTCCTCTGCAGTTGGGGAATGTGCGGGAGTGTGCCGAGCGTGAACTGTGGACGAAGATGTGCAAGGTGGAGAGGCAGGGAGTTCACAGAGAGAAGCAAACCGCACCAAAGCCTATTCTGGCCATCTTTGCCCTCTCCAGCCACAGTGGTAGCGCTGCAACCATGCTGTTACACTGATGCACTTCTGCTCGACTGATTGAACTATAAATGGAGTTGGACTGTCCAGCCTCCCTTCTTGTCAGCACAACAAGCCTGCAGTAGCCTGCCACAGGAGAAACTCAGGAAAGCCTGGGAATGGTAAAAGGGAGGGCAGGGCAGCGCAGTGGAGCTGGATGACCATAACTAAGTTGGAGGGTGGTGCTGGGGAAAATCAGTCTCTCCATTGGATTCTTACTGGGGCGTTGCTGGAGCTTTTGCTTTGTGGAGGGCACTAACAGGCCTGGTTAAATAAACATTGGCTGGGTAGGCTTGGTGGGCTGATCGATTGGTGAACAGGTGGAGGGCGATGGCTGATGAGCAGCCACAGGAGGTAGACGGAAAGATGGCAGACAGCGAATAGCGAAAAGTGCCCCCCACCCCACTCCCATTCTCCGCTCCAGAGGAGAGACTGGTAAAGCTGGTGGCGGGGCCAGCAGAAGGGGCTACCGGTGGAGGGGGTGCAGGGACACCAAGGGGCGTGGGAGGCCTGGTAAGCTAAGCTACCTGGTTGGCACATTACCTCTATGTCGGGTACACCAAAGTCACCGAGCAGGCAGATTGTTGCCACCACTGCTGCTCCCGGCCTGTTTCCTGACCTAGCCTTGCCGTCCAGGATTACTGCCCGGGCTATCCAGGGTCCGAGGAGTCTGTCTGGGTTCTTTGCCGGGCCAAGCCCTGTCAAGTCAATTCCACCACCTATGCCAGAACCTCTCCGACACTATTTCCATGCTCCGCCCTCAGGATGGATGCTCAAACACGCAATGTGAGCACGTAAGGCAAGTTCAGACGCGAGGCAAGTTGCCTAGGACTTATGATTTTGTGCCAATCCAAGTCTTTAAGATTTTTCTAAAACCAAGATAATCTACGTTGAACTATAAAAATAACAGAAAAACATTCCATTACTTGGCAGCACAGATGAAAAAAATGAGAGGGCTTTAAATATCAACTTCGTTTTAGTGAGGTACAGTAAATAGCTGTTGCAGGTGATGGGAGCGAGCTGTTAGGGAAATATGGTTGCACTTTGGTTCGAATTTAAGCTGGTCTTGGTTGGTGAGAGGCACAATGGACAATACTCTCCTGAATATAATGTGTCTGTTTCCAAGCAGCTGGTGAAACTCAGCCAAAATAAGCAACGTATGAGTACATCTGTGTAAACTTATCATTTTATGGGAAGCCGACTTTTTTATCAGTTATAATTTAGACAGATGTCATTTAGGAGAGCCCAAGTACAATGTACTGTAGTAATCTAGACTTATGAGGAAAATGCTGGGAAAACGTCTCAAAGGGCGTCAAATACTTACTGCTTGATGTGACAAACACCAAGCTCACATTCTACTGCGGCACGGACTCGGTGGTTGGAAGGAAATTATATTGCAATCCAGAAAAGAGGCGTTGTTTGCCTGATGAGGAAAAGTAAAATTACCCACTGGAATCGGCCTTCTAAGCCCCATGGTGAGCAGGTAGAAATAATCTTGTTACCCACAGTCTTAGCATGCTACAGACAGTGTAATTTCTGAGATGAAGGGCTCTCATCAAAAAATGAAGGTAACTTAACGTCAGATCCAGACAAGCAAAATCTTCTAGAATCTTTGCAAAGATAACGAGACCAAACCCACCCTGACACTGGCTTGCACTGAATAAAAGAACAGAAACTCAAGTACTTGGAAGGTCTATTGGGCATCGTCGTGTACAGGGCCCAACCATCAGAAAAGAAAATCTGGACACCTAACTGAAACCAAGTACAATACCAAGAGCTTTGGAGCACTTCTACAGGAGCTCATCTTTTCAACAAGTTACCTGTGACTACAATGACCACCACCTATATCTTTGATCACAAAGAATATTACAACTATTCTCTTCAATAAAGACTTTAATTAAGATACACTAAGGCTGCTTTTTTCCCCGTTTTTTTTACCAATTCCTGATGCATAGTGCAGATTTAGGATCTGGTTGCGACTTTAAAGGAAATGGCAAAGGAATGAGGCTTGTTGACAGGACACTTCTAACCACAGCTTTTCACAAGCATCGATTACATGGCATAGTATTTCACGCATTCTAAACTTTTTATCACGGATACAGAACATCTTTTTGGAATCTTGCCACCCCTGCAAGATGAATCAGCAAAAGCAGTAGACCCATCCTTTCCTGGCGATGCTCAGAATTCTGTCATCCTAAGTGGTAAGAGTGATGCTAGCACCTGGTAAGTCTTTCACCAAACTGGAGGGCATTCTCCCTGATTTATACCTGCAGTTACCCTGAATTAGTCAGAAAAAGAAGGGCTCAGGTTTGAAATTACCCAGAATTGCTTTGCAAGCCATAATGACTTTGGCAAGTGAGCTTGGGAACTTTTGAAAGCCTGAATGCTTTGGCTGACCAAATCAAAGCAAAAGTGTTCGAGTAGACATGATAATTATTAGTAGCGACATCCATTGTACCAGACCCGTTACCATACTAATGCAATTGGTATAATAGTGAAATTTGCTTTATGAGTGGAAAATAGCAGTACTGAGCTGTTAAAACACAGCATGCTGCCAGTTCCTGTGTTGTTAATTTCTGTAAGGCAAAGAAGGAGGGAGATCGCCCTGAGGCCAGGCAACAACGCATGTTGCCACTGGACAAGTTGAATAGGCATTACAAAATAGTGCAGTCCTTTTTGTGCCTTGACTAGGTCTCTCTCTAGCCTCTAAATAAGCCAGCAGCAGGGAGGCAATGAACAACCAATGCCATCTACCCTTCTTCCCTTTGTTACGAATCCTGGGTGAGAATAGAGCCCCATGCTTCATCTCCACTCTTTTGCACACCAGGTGGTGAACAGCCATGCAGTGCATGCCGCGACAACCAGCTGCTCTCCAGGGTTTCTACAATCTCAGAGGGAAGGGGAAGGAAGGAGGTACATATGCATGCACGAAGATTATGAAATCAGTAGTATGGATGATAGGGGAATTAATTTTGGGTAGACTGGACCGGTAGAATGGCAAGTAACGAAGCTGGGTTGGTGGGAGGAGGAGGGAAAGGAATGGTGCTGGAATGGAGCAAGATGCTAAGTAACAGTGTGGAATGCAACATATGGAGCTAGGAGAGGAGGGAAGGAAACCGTATTAGGATGAGGTTTAGTGGTAGCGAAAATGGCAAATATATATCTAGGGATGAGGAAAGGCTACGACACCATTTTGATTAGGTTTCTGGGTTGGAGAAAGGATGTCAGTTATGCGTTTTGGGGGTTGCCACTGAGCAGAATTGTATGTGTGATAGGCCTTATTTAAGAGGGTGGATTACCAGATGACTCAATTCACTGGGACACTATGCTCCAGTCCTTGGATTTTATTTAGAAAATCAGCTCCATTCTTAAACTCCCACTAAATGAAGGTTATGTTCCTACCGAGTGGAAGGCAGCACAAATAACTCCTATTAGGAAGATCCTTAAGGCCCCTATGGATGACTTGAACAATTATTTTCCATTCTCACGGTTGACTCTCCTTAGCAAGTTGCTAGAAAAACACATTAGTAAACATTTTTCAGACTTTGTTGAGGAATCTGGCTGTTTTGATCCATCTCAGTCTGGTTTTAGACCCAGACACAGTACTGAGTCAGCCTTGATTGCTGTCACGGATAACATTACAAAGGCTCTGGACAACAGACAGGCAGTTCTACTTTTGCTGCTTGACTTGTCGGCGGCTTTCGACGCTGTCTCACACCAAATTCTACTCAGGAGACTAAGTGAGATTGGGATACAAGGATTAGCCTTACAATGGATGCTGAGTTTCATCAAGCACAGAACCCAGACTATCAATCTAGGTCCCTTCTGTTCTGAGATCACAGAACTGAACAAAGGAGTACCCCAGGGATCCCGTCTTAGTTCCAATTTAACATCTATGTTGCTCTTTTGGCAGGTTTACTAAGGAAGCTGGGTTTTATATCCATCTCCTATGAGGATGATACTCAGGTCCTGCTATCCTTTGATAAACATGACCCTAATGCGCAATTCATCTTCTCAGAAGGTATGAAAGCAATCGCCAGCTGGATCAGGCAAAATTTCCTCCAGCCCAACGCCGGAAAAACAGAAATTGTCCTGTTTGGTGATGCTCCTTCGAGATGGTCCCCAAGCTGGTGGCCAACGGAATTGGGACCTGCACTGGAACCCAAAACTGTGGTAAAAAATGTAGGGGTCCGTCTGGACCAGAAATTAATTATGAAGGAGCAGGCTTCTACCACCAATGGCACCTGCTTCCATGCTCTAGGTCAGTGTTTCCCAAACTGTGGTCCGCGGACCCCCAGGGGTCAGTGACACATTCCCAGGGGTCCGCAGGACTTGATTGCCTAATGCAAGAGGTGTGAATGTACTTGGCGCCTGGGCGGAAAGACTGCAATAGAATCTGGCCAATCACCCTACAGCTATAGGTGCAAGCTGAAGGGTGATTGCCCTTATATTGTGTTATTCACTTCTGCCCATCACCCGACCCCGAGATTGAAGAGCATTGGAGGCTGGAGCACATCGAACAGGCAGGAGGGCTCTTATTCTGGAACTGCATGTAAGTGTTTAATTTGTGTGTGCGTGTTTGTGTGTTTTGCCCTCGTTTTTTTGTGCCCTTCTGCCCTCTGTTCCACTCGTTTTTGTGCCCTTCTGCCCTCTGTGCCACTCGTTTTTACCCTGCTTTTTGTGCCTTTCTGCCCTCTGTTCCACTCGTTTTCCCCTCGTTTTTTTGCCCTTCTGCCCTCTGTTCCACTCGTTTTTTTGTGCCCTTCTGCCCTCTGTGTCACTCGTTTCCCTCGTTTTTTGTGCCTTTTTGCCCTCTGTTCCACTCTTTTTCCCTCGTTTTTTGTGCCTTTCTGCCCTCTGTTCCACTCGTTTTTTGTGCCCTTCTGCCCTCTGTTCCACTCGTTTTTTTGTGCCCTTCTGCCCTCTGTGCCACTCGTTTTTACCCCATTTTTTGTGCCTTTCTGCCCTCTGTTCCACTTGTTTTTCCCTCGTTTTCTGTGCCCTTCTGCCCTATGTTCCACTCGTTTTTTGTGCTCAACTGCCCTCTGTGCCACTCTTTTTTGTGCCCTTCTGCCTCTGTGCCACTTGTTTTTTCCTTGTTTTTGTGCCCCTTTTGCCTTCTATTCCACTAGTTTACCCCACCGCTGTGCCCCCCTGCTGCCCCGCCCCCCTGACTGCCCACTGCCCATTCGCTGCCCCTTATCACGATAACTAAATTATTATAGTTATTGTTGGATTGTAGTTGTTGCACTTTTGCATATTTTTCAATATAAAATAATAAAAGCTTTAATAATGCAAGTATTTGTTTGGTGTGTACTGGTTTGTGTATTTTTTGCGAATTACTGTTTTAATTTTTTGAAATTTAAATAGTACAAATAGCTTGGGGGTTCCTGGCTTCCAGTAGTGATTCAGTGGGGGTCCTCAGGAGTCAAGTTTGGGACCCACTGCTCTAGGTCTCTTGCGAAGAGTATTTCCCTTTCTCCCCTTGTCCATTCAGAAAACCCTGATTCAGTCACTAGTACTAAGTCGGTTAGACTACAGCAATGCGTTGCTGATTTCAGCCAGCGAAGCACCTTTGAACAAATTGCAAGTGGTCCAAAACACCGCTGCCCGGCTGGTCTCCAAGGCTCCTGCTCTTACCCCTTCTCGTCCCCTCTTGCAGAGACTGTATTGGCTGCCAGTGCAGAAACAAATCCACTGCTGCATTGTGCATAAAGTCCTAAATGGTAAAGGTCACAGTTAACTGGCAGAGAAATGTAAAAATATCAGCCTCCCAGGACACTACGCTCAGTGACCAAATCCCTCCTTGTGGTCTTAAGCTGCAAAAAAGCTTGAGAAAGCGGAAAAGCCTTCTTCCATTTAGCCCCTACCAACTTCCTATCCATTTGAGGGAATGCTCTGACCACATGCAGTTCTGTAGGCTTATGAAGATTACACTGTTTTAACTCACAACCTTGTTGATGACCGACTAAGCAGTTCGCGAGCGCGGAGATACCCCGCGGGGGTGATTCAGGCGTTATATAAATCCTAAATCAAATTAAACCAAATTCTGGTAGTTGTAATCTTGCCTCAACAGAACTGAACTAAATATTCCATGATGGCCTGTATTTAAACAGGACATCTCAGGGCAGGATACTTGGCATCTCTGTGATACGAGTCCAAATGTATTAATCCTAGATATTGAGGTAATTTTTTTTTTAGAAAAATGCTACAAAAATGTAAACTTTGAACTGAGAAATGTTCAATTTTATGCCAAAAATTTTACCGTTTATGTACCCCACACCAAACATTCAATCCCTGTAATTCTTCCCACCAAACTACTGGTATCCCCGGAAATGATAAATTCTGGAAGGGAAAGAAGAGGGGCTGTTACAAGCCACAAATAATGAGAGCCCATGTATCAGAAAACAATGCCAGACATGGTGGTGCACGTCCTTTGTCTCTGCCACTGAGGATGGCTGGGCATGCAACTTTCTAAGATAGACGGTTCCAGTCCCCAAGGCCAAATATGGTGTCATGATAGAAACAGAAAGAACATTATTTTGGAAAACCAACACAAGTCCCAGCACAGAGTGCAAAAGACATTTTTTTTTTTAATCAGAAGAAAAGTCCTTTCCACCTATACGCCTCAAACCTGGAAAACATCTCCGATATATCAGCCTTACAACTTCACTTTACGAAGGTGCTCAGAAGATATTACGCCAAGGAGCACTTCTTCAATCCCAAACCTCCCAGGTGCTCAGTCCTTAATATGATGCATTTCCCATCCTTTTACTAGCTTGCTAACTAATTCATGTGATCTAGAATAATTCCCTACTCTGACATTCTGTACAGCATCCCACTTGCTCTGGCAACACGGTCGCTCTAAAAGAACTCCCTTCTATGACTTTAGAAGATAAGCCAATTACTAATCTATAACTTTCAAAATGTTTAAACTGGACCATAGTAGAACTGCTGCAGCATCTCGGTTTTTGGTCAATATATTTTCCATTGACTACCAACACGTTTACCTGGTTGTGGACAGAGAATGATGAGGGAGCTGGTCCTTTCCCCAGTGCAACAAAATAACTAGATACTGTTCAATAGTTCATACTGACTCCCTTTTCTAGCCCTTGGGCCTCTTTGATAATGACTGAGAGGATTGGTTGTGCATGAGCTTTCTTCCAGAAGGAGGTTGCACTTGCTAGCATCTGGACTTGAACACCAAAACAATAAGCATGGAAAGAAGCTTAGATAGTGTGAAAATGTTATGGACTCATAGCCCTTTCAGGACATTTAGTTTAACCATTTATATGGAAGATGTCCTTCTCATGTCCTTCTTAAGATGGAAGCTTGGGAAGTTCTAGAAGGAAATGTCTTTTTACCTTTGCTACACAAGGGTGCAGCCATCAACAGTACAGCAGGTGCAGTGGCACTGGAGCACAGGGTGTGAGACCCACTGCACCTCAGTTACTTACTAACTGTCCATAATTTGGACTGGCATGTAGGGCAGCAGCAAAGAACCTCAACTTCTGTGTGACTTGAGCAAGTTCTTTTGTGGTGGCCCAGATGTGGTTCAGAGTTTTCATTTCTGTTACCAAAGTTCGCCGCCAGGTTTTTTTTTACCTGCCTCGCTTCGGTTTGCCGTCTTGGTTCCAGTGGAGAACTGATCTTGTAAAGGGAGCTTGTTCTTTTCTTATGGTGTGTCCTATCCATCACCATCTGTTTCTCATAATGAACGTGTCCATGCACTCTTGCTTGCATCTGGTGAGCAATTCCTGGTTGGAGAAGTTTCCCAACCAGAAAGTGCATACGATTCTTCTCAGGTTACTGGTGTGGAAGGCTGATACCTTGGTGAAGTCATGTTTCATCAACCACCAGCACTCTGATCCATACAAAAGCGTGGAGATAATGTAGCTCTTGTAAAGCCTCAGGTTGGTGTTGGTGCTATAACCTCCACACATTGCTCAGCATTCTGAAAGCATTTCTGGCCTTCTCCAGTCTGCTCTTGTTGTCATTGCTTGCCTCCCTATCATGTCTGACAGTACTGCCTAGGTAGGCGAAATCTTTAGTCATGGCTAGGTCCTCTCCATCCACATTGATTGGTGAAGGCGGGGTGGTGGTGATGGAGCAGGGATGGTGATGGTGAAGGGGTGGTTGTGGTTGATGCTTGGTATTCTATTGTACTTCTTATAAACCAGTCAACGACTAGGATGAAGAGCAACGCAGGCATAACGCATCAGTGTTTCACACCAGTCTCCACCTCAAAGCAATACTCACTATCTTACACCAGGAAACATTCTCATAGAAGTTCTTGATTAGGATAATTATCTGCAGCTGTATGCTATAGACTCAGTATATGCCACGGACAATCACAGTGTATACTGTTGAAGGCTTTCTCAAACTGCCACTCTGTGCACTGCTCTATGATGTTGCATACAATAAGGATCTGAACAACACACCTTCTGCCCTTTGAAAATCCAGCCTGTTCCATTATCAAGTGCTTAGTCACCGCATCAGAAATACACTGCATAATAATTTTAACCAGCGTTTTACTCAGGATTGACAGGACTATTCCACACGAGTTGCTACAGTTGGATAATGCTCTCTATTTTGGAATCCTGAAAATGATGCCTTGGTTCCAGTGTTGTGGTACTTTCTTTCCCTCCCAAATTGATGTAAACCATGGTTGGAGGATCTTGGTTGATTTTTCAGGGTCTACCTTGAACATTTCTGCATTCAGGTTTTCTTTCTTTGAAAGGAGCTTATCCATTCTTGAGAAATCAGATGGCCATTTCTTTTTTCTGTGGTGGGGCATTGTTCTCTTCCAAGAATGTCTCTGCTTCTTGGATGTATGATTCACTTGTTGGTACTGGTCTGTTTAAGACTTCTTTGGAGTGCTCGGCCCCACCATGCTTCCTACCTCTGTGTTGTGAGCAGTTTGCCTTGCCTCTCCATCATAGAAGTGTTGGCTGTTGCACGAAATTTAGCACCGACTATCCTCATGATCTTGAAGACCATCCCCCGTTCTCCTCTCCTGCCTACCTCCTCTGCTTTGCTACAAGGTTGTCTATGTACGCCCCCCCAGGGCCAGACTGGGAACCCAAAGCAGCCCTGGCAATTTTGTGAGACCCCGGGAATTTGTAAGTATGAAGCATGCTGCTTTTGTTACTGGTGGCCGATATAGCAGCACTGCCACAAAACTGGCCCCAAGTAACAAAACCGCCTCCCTCTGCTGCAAAACCATCCCTCACCCTTCCAGCCTCACGAGGAACTACCCGATGCACAGTACGGCCAGTCCGACACCCACTTGTCTGCCCCTGTCATTCTTTTGACTGCTCTGCTTTTTTCTCTGAGCTGCTAGTTCTACTTCTCCTACAGCCTCTCCCATTTAGCCTCACTGAGTTTCCTTTTTGCAGCCCTCCTATCTTCAATAGCTTGCTTTGCTATCTTCTCGTATTCATTCTTTCATGCTCCTTGGCTTAGTACCGAGGCATGTTTCACTGCTCTTCATAAATACTGAAAAGACCTGTTACAGATTCTTGATGACTGCATGCAGCTGGCTAAGACTGATCTTCTGTGTCTGCCAAGAGTTGAGACTTGTTTTCGATTTGTAAGATGAATTCCTTCTCGCTCTTGGGTTTCTGTAATCTTGTGCTGTCGCCCTGATGTTTTGCGTTTTGTATTTTCTGAGCTTCAGCTTCACAAGAGCAGTCACTAGATGGTGATCAATGCCGACATGAGCTCCCCTCCTGACTCTGACATCTTACAGTGCACGTTTCCAGGTGCCGCTCATCAGGTGCTCAATCTGGTTTCTGTCTATGACGCTGGGTCAGCGCCAAATTAGATTGTGAATATCACAGTGGGGAAGAGTCCCTCCTACGACCAGATACATACATACATACATACATATCTATATATTTTTTTTAACAGTTTATTATGTTTGCAATATGAAAATAAAGACAAAACTAACATTCAGGTCACATTTCTGAGCAATGTCAAGCGATACATGGCTGTCTTCATTCCGCCATTGTCAGGGTGGATTCCAGTGGGCGTGATGATGTCCCTTCTATTTTGATGGTGATTTCTCCATATATCTAGGATTGAAAGTCGGGCCACCATGCTCATCCACATTCAGCACATTCTGTAGAATGATGGAAAGAGACAGCACTTGGAATATTAAACATGATGTATCTACCTATCCCTTCCCGGCCCTGCCTGATGTCGTCTCGTAAGTTATTACGGTCTCTGTCTAATGCCTACCCCAGCCTCTGCTCCCCCGTCCACAAGAGAATTGCAATTCTCAATCCCTGATGGCGTTGATGCACATGTGTGCTTTTCTTCCCTGCTTAATGTATGGTGGGCCCCTAGTAGACCCCCGCTTTGACTGATGCATTGTTAAACAGTTTAGTAATTTCCTCCTACAGGTCTGTGATAGGGTACTTTTGTTGCCCCATAAGTTCGTAGACCCATAGGGTGCTACCCTAGGCTGCAGCCTTTTTCCCTACCTCCTCTTTCTGATGGCACCAGGAAGGGCATCTGGGGTTCTCCAGTGCATTGCTATGGCTCTTCGAGCACGTACCAGGGCCAGACCAGGAATTTTGATCCGGCTCTACCTGGTTTCGGCAGTGCGTACAACTCCAGGAGACAGACTTCGAGTCTCCTGGTCTAAGTCTGACTTGTTTAGCACGGGGCCCAGTGTAGAAGCAACAGCTAGACAGAAGGCCGCTATCATCTGACACATCCATGTCATGTGCAAGTCAATCGCATCTCTGAGGGAACCTGGGTTGTTACTGCTGATAATATTTAGCCTATGTAGTGTTAACTTGGTGGTGTGTAGATAATTTGTGTGTGTACTTAAATATGGCATTTCTACAAAAACTCCAGTGTGTGCTCTAAGGCTGCTGCCCATTCTTTATGCAGAAAGTTCATCCCCATGCCTCCTCTCAGTAAGTCTCAATCTCGTTAGGGGTGATAATGACCCAGTTAGCAGAGTATTTAACAACCAGGAGATTAAGCTACGCCTTGCCCCAAATAGGAGTAGTATTTGTAGTTTTTCATTTTCTGATGGTTCATTGTGATTGTCCTCCCACATAGTCCTTATTGAGTGGGTCAGTGTCTCAAAGACTAAGAACTGAGTGTTTGGTAGCTCATCCTCACTAATCAAGTCTTCTACAACCTGGAGTTTCCCCTCCCTGTAGCAGTTGCTCACATTTTACAAACCTGCCTTCGTCAATGCCCACAGTCTTCCAGCAGTGAAGTATCCTCTCACAGCTGTGGTAGGCACACTAGTTGGAACGCTGGCACAAATAGCAGGCGGTGGGCAGTTTTGTTCACAACCCTTTTCCAGCACCGCAATGCAATTCAGAAAAGTCACCTGTGTTAGTTAATTTGGAGTTTGTCTATCTTCAGTCTCACCACCAAGGTGCTCTGTTGGCCTCCGGTTGCCGCTGGGCCCAGCTCCTGCCACCTGGCCATCCATTGAAGCTAGGCTGCCAGATAGTACCCCTCGATGTCTGGAGAGCTACGTTACATACACGCTTCTTGATGAAGTTCTTTGAGATGTGTTGCGAGTGTCTCTGCATATTTTTTGTGAAACCTAGCAGGAAGGCAGTCAGTACCTGGTGATTTGTTCTTTGACAGGTCTCTAATTGCTATCTGCCCCATCCTTATCCTTTACCAATATATGCAAACAACCTGCCATACTTCCAGTTATCTACAAGTACCAGGTAAGTTTATCACCACTTGAGATAAAGTCATCTTTTTCAGTTTAGTGGGTCTGGTAAAATAACAATAGGTGCATATGTTTAGAGTTAACTCTGATTAAGCCACTTCTAGGGTCCTATAACACTGGTAAGACTCAAGCTACAGTGAACCATCTTCGAACATAAAAGACACAAAGATAATCTAATGATCACTACCTCCTTGATGAAGAAGCTTGAAATCCTTGAAGCAGGTATAATACCACATGGGAACAAACATGTCATCAATATGGACGAATAAGTGGCCAAAGAGGAAGGTTTGACTATCTGGAGAACCTAAATGTCTACGCCCATTAGGGGAAACCATTCCATTCTCAGCCACCCAATTACACACATTTTGAGATGCCAGAGGACATACAAATATACTATGTGTAAAGGTGGCAACAGGGACACTTTCTAAAAGGTCACCCATAAGCACTGCCATTATGCCAGTACAATCCTTTAAAAAAAAATATTTATTAGCAATGGGTGTCATTTTACTGTATAAAGGTATGCATTTGTAACATTGTTGAGGTACAGTGGTACATAGTGTTATCAGTGGTACATGCAGACACATTTTCCAGTAATTAAAATACTTGCTTTTTCATTTTTACCTGTCAATGCAGAATAAAATAATTAGACTTGCAACCTCCCCTCCCCCAACTTTAAGCTTTGAAAGTTCAAGTTCTCTCAGTAACAGTGCAGCAGTACACAGTGTATCTGGTCAGTGGTTTCAACAAGATAATTTCTCCTGTGATAGGACTGCTTTGAGTTTCTATGCTAAAGGTGTGAAGCGCAGTCATATCAATGTATGTTTCCAATTCATAGTGACAGATTGACATGCTACTACCAAAGCCAAGTTTAAAAAGCTCTTAAAAGCTCTGACTTGTTTAGGGTATTGTCCTAACACGACCCCATTGTGTTTTGGATAGTGTGCCCAGTAGATCGGGTTAAAACAGAAGTGCCCTATGTTCCAGTGGAGTTGTAGGGCAGGACAAGCCCATAGCATATGTGGTATATCTGCATCTGGGAGATTACACTAGGGGCAATTTGACAGAGTCCCCTGGAATATTCTCTAAGGGGTACAGTATGCTCTGTCGAGTATGTGGCATTGGATCTGCTTAAATTCAGCACTGCATAGATGACAATGCAATCCTTATACCAGTGATGGGCAGCACCACGTCAACAAAGCCTACTACAGGGCCTTATTAATGCGTGTTAAGATTTGCTCCATCAGTCAGCAATCTTAAATAATTGTCTAGATTTGCCCCATTACCCATTCATAGGTAAATATTTAGATTTACACTATAACTTAATGTTGAATGCTTGTTTAGATTTCCACCCATATCTTGTTCCAGTCAGTTTTGCACTGTTATCTGAAGTCTTGGCTGTATAGACACATTGTCACCATCACTCACAACATTAGTACATGTTAAGATTTGGATAGTGACTCTCTAATAGTCAGTACATACTCAGATTTGCATTACCACTCCATAATATGGCACAACTGATGAACATACATAGATTTGCACACTTACTCCGAAATTGTGCCTGCCTGCTCAAATTTACGCCATCCATCTCCCAATCCTTAGTGCATGTTTAGATGTGTGCCACTGCTCAGTAATGTTTGCTGCATATTTCCATTTGCCCCATCACTCAGACATCTCTAGTGTATGTTCAAGTATGTCCCATCAGTCAGCAATTCTCTACTGCATGTTCAGATTTTTTGAATCACTCAATCCTAAATAAATGTTCAAATCTGTACTAAGAAAACGTATTTCTCAGAGTCAGTGCCTACCACATGCCTACCAGAAGCCTCTTAACTCTGTATGGGAAGTAAGGAGTCCTCAGTGGGCCACAGCTAGTTCCTGAGACAGGTTTAAGTGTGCATGGAATGTGCACATTAGCTACACTAAAGTTCTGCCATTGGAGGGAGGCCTTGCGGAGGTTGTTACAGTCAAGACAAAATGGCAGACAGTTTAGCTCTATGAGGCTGTACTTACTGGGGTTTGGTTGTTAAATAATTAACTGTCAAACATTAACATGTTGACTGATCTGGAATAAGGTGGCCACTTGTAACAGTAATGTTCCGAGTGTATCTCAACAATTTTCTAAGAACGATAATTCATTAAAATCCTCATTAAAGGTCAGTTAGGGGGGGTCTTGGGCCAGCACTTACCTGAAGGACGCACGCCACACGCAGCCTCTGCCCCTGGGTCCAGGAACGCTGTAGGTCTCGCCGCCATCACCATCCCACGGCGGCTGGAGACTACAGCTCCCAGAGGGCTTTGCGTGAACTTCCGGTTTTCCACTGCCTGCGCGCCCGGAGGCGCTACAAAGGCGGATCAACCCCTCGGTGGAGCGGGGGTCTTGGGCCAGCACTTACCTGAAGGACGCACGCCACACACAGCCTCTGCCCCTGGGTCCAGGAACGCTGTAGGTCTCGCCGCCATCACCATCCCACGGCGGCTGGAGACTACAGCTCCCAGAGGGCTTTGCGTGAACTTCCGGTTTTCCGCTGCCTGCGCGCCCGGAGGCGCTACAAAGGCGGATCAACCCCTCGGTGGAGCGGGGGTCTTGGGCCAGCACTTACCTGAAGGACGCACGCCACACGCAGCCTCTGCCCCTGGGTCCAGGAACGCTGTAGTTCTCGCCGCCATCACCATCCCACGGCGGCTGGAGACTACAGCTCCCAGAGGGCTTTGCGTGAACTTCCGGTTTTCCGCTGCCTGCGCGCCCGGAGGCGCTACAAAGGCGGATCAACCCCTCGGTGGAGCGGGGGTCTTGGGCCAGCACTTACCTGAAGGACGCATGCCACACGCAGCCTCTGCCCCTGGGTCCAGGAACGCTGTAGGTCTCGCCGCCATCACCATCCCACGGCGGCTGGAGACTACAGCTCCCAGAGGGCTTTGCGTGAACTTCCGGTTTTCCGCTGCCTGCGCGCCCGGAGGCGCTACAAAGGCGGATCAACCCCTCGGTGGAGCGGGGGTCTTGGGCCAGCACTTACCTGAAGGACGCACGCCACACGCAGCCTCTGACCCTGGGTCCAGGACCGCTGTAGGTCTCGCCGCCATCACCATCCCACGGCGGCTGGAGACTACAGCTCCCAGAGGGCTTTGCGTGAACTTCCGGTTTTCCGCTGCCTGCGCGCCCGGAGGCGCTACAAAGGCGGATCAACCCCTCCGCGTCGCGGGACGCGCGCGGGCGACGCCGGGCGGAGCCCGGGCAGAGGGCGGGCCGTCTGTGGCCGTCAGGGGACGCCGAGGGACGGGACGGGCCACCCCCCTTGGTCCCTCGCCTCGGACACCACTCCTAGGTACTGCTCCCTGTTTATAGGGACCTTGCATAGGACAGTGGAGCCCCTGAAAGTTACACGCTAAACCCCCACGGCAGCACGCAAGAGGTTAGGCTGAACCCAAAGCCGTACCTTGTTGTGGCGACAAGGAAAGAGACCAAGGAGGAATGATGTCCACTCACCCTAACACACGCTCGAATGGGACCAAGCCAACCAAGAGAACAACCCCTAAGACAACAAGGGGGGAAACAAAGGAGGTTGCCCACGCAAAGGGGAACAAACCTACAGCAATTGACTTAATGTTAAAAAAAGTCACAAGGGAAATCGAACGAATGGAACGGAGTTTATCCTCCTCGCCAAATCTCAATGCCATCTCTCAAACACCCCCTAGAGACGTACTTTTAATTGATAGTTTAAACACCCAGGGCAGTGTGTCACAAACAAATTATGACACAGTGGATGTCCCTTGTGCGCAAACCTCAGGGCTAGAATCCCCCAAACTTATTGACACGGCCTCCCGAAAAGCAAGGAAGCGAGTGGGGAGGAATAAGGGTCAGCAGAGGCAGAGGAAAGCACCCCCAAGAGCTAACTCCCCAATAAGCCTTCAAGAATATAACTCACAAGAAAATAATCCCCGAGTTGACACTATTCCCCCAGGGTGGATCGAGATAGTAGTAACATATCAAAAAACAGCTAGAATCCTTCATTGCGGCACAATTAAAACCCATCATAAGTAAGGTGGATAAAATAATGTGTGAGTTCTCCAAACAATCTAAGGCATTAGAACACGCACTCGCAAAGACTTCCGCTGACCAACCACAACCGACAGTGGAAACCATAAATGATAAGGTAAACACAAAGAGGGCCCAAAATAACAACTGTGTCAGCCATGACCAACAGGCTATAGCTCAGATTCATGAGCCCCCCAGCACTGCCCAAAACCCCAAAGGGGACACAAACGGTAACCATAGAGGGAGACATCAACAAGGTGCGAATAACACACAGTGGGAAAAACCTCCCATACAACCACTAATGCAATGGAGACAAGACGAGTGCCTGCAAAGTGAAGGGAATTATAATCACTGTTACACAGACCCTGATCCCTTTTATAACACCAATACCCAGGCACCACACTTAGATTTACCCCCCGAGGCGAATCCCTTTGTAATAATCTTCACAGGGGTCCCAGAAAATAGGCCTAACGAGAGAGAAACACACCCACAATTGCTCTCTAAAATTTCTAGATGGTTGAACATCCATAGACCCTTAGATAATGGGGAAAGAGGAGAGATTCTAAGCGTAAGAAGGGTAAACTGGGTTGGGAGGAGAAAGAAAGATATCAGAGGTGACTGCATAGTCGCAAACTTCACGGACACTAGTCTGGTAGAGTATATCCTAAAGAACTCCAACAGGAACCAAACCAGCACGATTTGTGCCCTCCCACTTAGGTATTTTTACCCAAGGACACGAAACAACAATCGGGGGGAGGATGAGGGAGGATGGACGCTGGTTAGATCACAGCGCCCACACAGACCTAGACTAGCAAGCCACCTCGAACAGCCCTATCCCCAGCGTGACTACCCCCAATGGAGAAACAGATATGCCCCATTTCAATCACTAGAGGACATAGATTGACTCAAACCCGCTCCCTCCACCCAAAAGAACATAACAGGAAGCCCAGGCACTAGTAGCTATCTTGGCCAACTAGTGGGGAACACAGGGGGGAGCGTGGAGAGTATATTAACCAGGGAACTAGACTCACCCCGCCCCCAGAGGGAAAAGGAACATACAACTGAACTAGATTTCCCACTAGATGGAACGGAGAGAGCAACTGAAACTCACATGGCAAGAGGCAAAGAAAAGCGGGAGGGCCTGACCATCCTATCCTGGAATGTCGCAGGGCTGGAAGCCAAATTAAAAAACAAGGAATGGCTAGAATTCATCAAATGTTTTCATTTGATAGCGCTCCAGGAAACATGGGCAAGAGACTCGGGCCCATGTCAATTGGAGGGCTACAAATGTTTCTTTAAACCCGCACAGGGCACAAACTCGGGAAGAGCTAAGGGAGGATTAGTCCTATATGCAGACTTAGACCTGCAGGGTTCCTGGTCACTCACCGACGGTCCATCAGATAATATACAAGCAGTTAGACTTACTCATCAGGGGGAGTGTTTACTGTTTGTGAATTTTTATAATTCCGGACCGGTGGAAGGAAATTTCCCAATCTTAGAGCAGTTGGAGACCTGTTTAACCAAGGAATTAGATCAAAGGGCGACGGGGCTTGAAGCAACTGTCCTATTGATGGGGGACTTTAATTGCCATCTATGCCCCAAACTACTCCCCTTAACTCCTGATTGGTCAGCTTGTCCTTTAGAAAAGGGCCCACACTTCACACATACCAAAGAGGGTAGCTTACTGATGAAGCTATTAGATAACTTTGCCCTCACAAAGGTCATGGATTTATCCACTCATAAGGCAGGCGAATCCCCAATACCAACATTCAAGGGCAAAGGCGGGGGTTCTATAATAGATTACGTTATGATATCCGCCTGGGCTAGAGAAAGGATCATAAATACCAGGACAGAGTGGAGTCCCTTTAGCGACCATAACCCCATTATAACAGAAATTAAAGGGAATGATTTCATTAAAAAAGTCCCAGGGGTGATCCAACAAGCAGAAATCCAACCAACAGATCAAGGGAGACGCCTAAGGTGGTCACTGATCAACCCCCAAGACTTTTATGTTAAATTAGTAAATGAAGGGAAAGTTCACATAGAGACCTGTCTAGATGCTACAATAGAGGGCAGAGGAGTAGTAGAGGCGTTTGAATCCCTAACCAAAATCGTAGAGAAACTCCTGACAACCAAGAAGCCCATAAACCTGCAATCCATGCCCAGATGGTTCGATGCTAACTGTTCGAAAGGGTTAAGAGACCTAAAACAGAGCCTGAAAATGATACCAAGGGACAAAAATGAAAATCACCCGTTGTAGGCAAAACTATAAAAACCAGATCAAGATCAGAAAAAGCACCCTTCAAAAAGAAACCTGGGCAGACTTACGGGAGGCCGGCGAAAACAAGGACTATACCCAGTTCTGGAAAATCATAAATAAACCATGTTTTCACGATTCAAGCTCCCCAGTCATTAGCTCAAACATTCTGCCGGAACAATGGATTGCCCATTTTAAATCGCTGTACAATCAGCAGGATGTAGACATTGGTGACGGAATATGGAGGGGGCCAAGGGCGGAAAAACTCGAATTATCCTTGGATGAAGTTCTAAAGGCAATACTAGGGTTAACACGAAACAAAGCCCCGGGCCCAGATGGAACCCCCCCGGATCTCTTTCTGAGCAACACGGACCTTTGGGCCCCAATGGTAACGAGAGTACTGAATGCAGCCATCAAAACGGGTCTGCCGAGATCATGGTCCACTGCGGTGATTGTCCCGATTTACAAGAAAGGCTGTAGGGACAGCCCGCAGTGTTACAGACCAATATCGCTCATTGACGTCTCTGCCAAGGTACTGGGGAGGGCACTCCTTAACCGCCTACTGGACTGGACTGACACCCATAACATTCTGGTGGACACCCAGTATGGGTTCAGAACGGGGAGATCAACCACCGATCAGTGCCTCAACCTGTACCTGCTCACTGCTAAGTACACTAAAGCGTCTGAAGGTACCATGTATATGGGGTTCATGGACTTAGCAGCGGCGTTTGACAATGTCAATAGAGCCAAACTATGGTCGATCATGTTCAACCTGGGAATCGACCCGGATCTTATCAACATCTTGAGGGAACTCCACTGGAACACCACTGCCAAGGTCTGCTACAGCGCGGGGGGGGGGGTGAGTACCGATCCCTTCCTGTGCTCGGGCGGGGTAAGGCAGGGGTGTATCCTGGCACCTTTTCTGTTTTCCCTCTACATAAATGGTCTGGAGAGCGACCTAATAGCACTAGGAACTGACTGTCCAAAGGTGGGCTCACGTCATCTGCCAGTACTTTTGTATGCTGATGACGCCGTCCTCCTAGCCCGGACGGCGGTCGGACTGCAACATCTAATCAAGGGCTTCGCAGATTTTATGCGGAAATTGGACTTATCTGTAAATATGACAAAATCCTTTATCATGACAGTGGGGAAAAAACCTCAGAAGAAATTCGTATTTAAACTAGGGGCTCATGTTCTGGACAGTGTCAAAACATTCCCATATCTGGGTCTCCTATTCGATGAGAAACTGAAGTTCGCCCCGCTGGTAGAGGAGAGGGCGAGGAGACTTGTCTCAGCAAATGGAGCCATCTCAAACTTTGCTCGCCGAATGGGAAGGTGGTCCCCTGAGCAGGTGTTGACTCTGTACAGATCAGTCAGCACCTCAAAAACAATTTACGGATCAGAAGTCTGGGGTTTCAGAGATGCTCAATTAATCCAAAGTGAGGAGGAGAAATTTTTTTAAAAACTGCTAAAACTTCAGCTGAGCACATCCGCCGCAGTAACACACAATGAGCTGGGAATATCATATATTTCAGACTTGATTAAACTGAGACCCATACTGGCCTGGATCAAAATTTGGCTTAACCCCAACGCGGAACTATCCAGACAGATTATCCAGGATTGTTTGACGAAAGAAAAATGCCTCCAAATCCCCTGGCTGAAATACATTAAAGATACCCTAGGGGAAATAGATGAACAAAGATTCTTTTTTGACCCATCCCTGGTGGACATATATACCAGTCACTCGATACAAGGCCAACTGCTGGACAAATTTGGTGACAGGAGGAGGGAGCTTGACTCTATTAAATCCTCCGTAGTTGCTCACTCGCTAGTTTCGAATCAAATTGGCATGGAACCATACCTCTTTTTATTGTATAGTCAGCATGAGAGGTTTTTAATGACTCGTTTTAGGCTCAACTTGTTGCACCACAATTTAGCTCATCCATCAGGGTTTACAGCAACAGTTGAGCAGAAGGGTGCCTGCGGCTGCGACAATAGGTCTCCGCAGGACACCCTTCATTTTGTATTATTGTGTCCTTATTTTAAAACACCTCGCCAAAGATTTCTAGTGGGGGTTTTAAAAGACTCAAAAATCACCCATGCCAAATCTGCTTTATTGTTTCTACAGAGAGCCACTGAAATGCGAACCCTATGTGCTATTATAACTTTTCTTAAAATTGCTTTTAAACTGAGAAATACTATGGGCTGTTGAAACTGGTAGGCAAGGGAGATATCTATTATATGATGCGGAGCTTTTGTATCTCATCTGCACTTTGGTCCTTCTACTCGCAAAAACCTTTTTCTTTAAAAGTGATGCCCCTTTTCCTTCCTTTTCTTCTTTTAATGATATGTTGCTAAAGAAAGTTTGTGATCATGTTTTTTTACTGTGATGTATTTTCATGATGGTTTTTAACCTTCGAAATAAATAAACAAACTAAACTAAACTAAGGTCAGTTAGGTTTTTAAATCTTTCATAAACATTACATTAAAGGGGATGAGATATACTGGGAACGCTGCCTCTCCACCATGACCAACATATTCAGAACTAGTCACCAATTTAGGCACTGCCATTGGCTTTAACAAAAAGAGAAATATCAACAAGGGCAGAGAGGTGCTCTGTGCCTGGGTGCCATATACTCTCTGCAGTAGACCTGAATGCAATAAGCCATGTCATATTCATTCAACTCATTAATTGAGATCTGGGACACAGTGATACAAAGTCCCTAAGGTCCGACTTAATTGAAGTTCCTGGAGATGGCCATCTTCCTTAACTTAGACAAAGGAAGCCACAAAATTACCCTATTCATGCAGAATTGTCTTGTCTGCCTTTTAATGCAGATGTCGCCAGACCTTATCTTTCACAGAACTGTGACAGCACAAAGTTCTTTGATTAAGGACATAGATACAACATCTAATGCGACATTCGTCTGGGTCAAATGTCTACTCCTCCCCATATCAAGTCAAATAAGAACACATACAGACATACAGCCAAAATAATGTTGTTTGAATGTACAGCCTTTTGCCTTATATGTTCATAAGGAAATGTCTGGGACACATATCTTGATGCAGATCATCTGTGTTAGACATTTCTAAACGTAAGTCAGAAATTCCAATTTCTGATAAGATTTGGACTGCCACTTGAGTACTTGTCAGGAGAGGTCCTTTGCCCAGATTAATGCCCAAGATTCTGCCACAGACAGTCTCACCTGCTGCCAGCACACTTCACAGATGATGTATCACGCCTGAAGCAGATAAAGCCAAGTCCGGAAGGAAGACCAACTGAATGCTACAGCAGTAGGTGTTTGCCCTTCACAGGGAACACTGTCTTCACGCCTCCACTGATAAAGACAGCCTTTGCTGTCAACAAGGTATGCAGCGCATCTCTTCTCCCTAAGAACTTCTAGACTAAGTCGCTCTGCATTTCATCTTTCATAGTGAATATAAGTAGGTGTTAGTGTGTTAGGATTGAGATAACATTTTATATGACATTTTAACAATGCTGTAAATGTGCATTCTGTTCTCGTTATTTAGAACGTGTCTTGTTGATGTTTTTATAATATTCTGTGTAGTTGTTTTAAATGTACTGAGAGACAGATTATTCCAGTAATAATAAATACTTAACGTGAAAGTTTTCATTCTTCTTAGTACAGTGTGTGTGCGTCACACTGTAAATAACGAAATAAGGTTTTGTGTCAGTTCCACTGTGTCTGATTCCTTTATGTGATTGTTCGTAACTCGAAAGCAATACTTCTACCTCAATTACACATTGAACAGTATCATGCGGGGCTACAATAACTTGTCTTTCACAATTATCGTGGGTACATTGAACCAAGTTTACCTATGTCACCTGTGGATTGGATAGCACACCTTGTAAAGTTACGCCAAAGTCGTAACTTACCCAAGAGAATCCATTGCTTTTTAATTTCCTACAGTAAAATAACTCAACTCTATATGTATTACAGTTCTAACTCCGAATGGGTTTTGATTGGGTTGCCAAAATGATCCTTGCAACAAGCAATGACAGAGACCCCAGCATCATTACTCCTCTCTTAATATAACATTTCTCATTCTTTTTATCAGATCTGAAAGATATCTAAACAGATAACTGCCGGATCTAATACATGAATGTGTTCAGTCACTGACATGATGCCTTATACCTTTGTGACTAACTTGCGTACACTGCCAATATGGATTTGAGGGTTTTGTCCCCGTCAGCAATTTTAATCATGGTGGTGATTTGCCCAACTTATTCTTTTAAATGAATATTCCTTCACAACTTCACTGGGTGACTTACTCATGTCACAATTGATTTTTTTTAAACGATGCTCAAAGAGTCCTATTCTCGTTAGTCATATTACTCCAAAGTGAATCCTAAGCCCAAGTGCATTTGTGTATATAATCTTATACAATTTGGTCAGTTATATGAGCTTCAATGGGACAATGTACATTCATATGCCTGAAACAAAACTAATAGAATTAAATGAGGCTTCTCCAATGACTTTAATATAACAACTTAGCATTTAAAGTAAAAATTGTTCATATGAACAGAATTTAATCATAATAATTTTGCAGTGGTGAATATGACAAATAATCCCTTTATCAGATATTAAAAGACAGTGTAATATCAACCATCAACTGTACTCTACTCTAACAACTTTTTAAAATAATAGGATTGTAAAGTTACTCTAAACTGAAATAGCAATATACATTCTGATCGAATTGCCTAACCTTAACTCTATGAAATAATTGTGAATTCAGAGTCTTCTAATTTTTTTTTACTTTGTCTCGGGTATGTTTTGACAAAAATCTTTCTAATTACAGAAGACTGCTTATCTCTAATGCTTGGCAGACTGGTGCACGTTTGCGGTTGGGTGTTTTTTCAGCTTTGGTAATATTGGTTCTCGGGGACTGTTTCTGAATAAATGTATTGATTGTCCTTTGTTCTTGCTTCGTACACTCTTCTGGATCAGAGAATAGAATCTTAACCATCAGTAGCTGTCCATAGGAAATGTGTTTCAGGGGGCATGTAACACCTTATTCCTTTCAGATTCTTTCGTATACGAAGCAGGTAACTATTTATTTAGCTGTGCAGTAGCCTGTACAAAGAAAAACCAAAGGAAATAATGGACGGAGCGTTGACAATACAAGCACTCACCCCCAGTCAACTGATCTGGGTTTAATCCATCACCGTTCTTTAGCCCACTCTGCCACCCCAGTTCAGACATGGCCATATGCAAATCAGTCTGACCCTGTGCCTCATGGGAACAGTCCAGCCCGAACTTCCAAGCCATGCCTTCCCTGGACCGGAAACAAGCTACCGAGGACCGGTTTCTGGCATTTCAGCCGTCTTCAGCCCGGCTTGCTTGAATCCAGTGGCAAAGTGAGCAAGGGACTCACGCCTGAGCATACCCTGCCAACTTATGGCGACAAAAAAAAAAAAAAGGAAATAATGGACGGAGCGTTGACAATACAAGCACTCACCCCCAGTCAACTGATCTAGGTTTAATCCATCACCGTTCTTTAGCCCACTCTGCCACCCCAGTTCAGACATGGCCATATGAAAATCAGTCTGACCCTGTGCTTCATGGGAACAGTCCAGCCCGAACTGCCAAGCCACGCCTTCCCTGGACCGGAAAAAAGCTACAGAGGACCGGTTTCTGGCATTTCAGCCGTCTTCAGCCATGTCTGAACTGGAGTGGCGTTGTGAGCTAAAGAACGGTGATGGATTAAACCCAGATCAGTTGACTGGGGGTGAGTGTTTGTATTGTCAACGCTCCGTCCATCATCACCTTTGGTTTTTCTTTGTTCGCCCCAGTAACCTGTACACCATAAACAGCTTCTACAGGATATCTGTTAACTTGATATTTTCATGTTGCAAATTAAGGTCTTCAGTTTTGTTATTTAGTTCTTCTCTTGTGCCTTGCAAAATCGGGAAACAATAATCTATATACCTAAGGTGCATATTCAGACATTTCTGGCAACATTCATTGATCAAAATGTGTATGCATTAGTTAAAGTAGAAACGTCTCAATCAAGCCTTGTTCTTCAGGTCTAAAAAGACAAAATTCAATTTCTTCTAGGCCGTTTTGATATGGCATGGATCAACACAAGTGAGTTACGTTGATCGTACTGAGCCAGACTTCTGTGTTTTCAACTGTAATGTATCCAAGCTTTCTCAAAAATGTGTTTCATATCAAAACACATGCTTGAACTGCTTTGACTGCCTTCTGAAGAAACATATCCACATATTTCCCAAGTAGATCTTGTAATAAATCAATTGCTGAGATTATTGGTCTATCCAGAGTTTGGTCTGGATCTTTATGTATTTTGGGTAACATAAAAATGACTTGCGTCCTAGGACATGCTTGTATGAGATACTGCCTTGTGTCATTAATGATCCAGTGTTGGAAAGAGTTTTTTTAGAATCTTTTCTAATGTTTGGCTAAATTGAACAGCAGTATGCCAGCTGGTTCTTGACAACAACCAGTTAATAAGAGATGAGCATTTGGACACTGGAGTTCAACATTGGTATACTGATTCCTTAAAAAAAAAAGAATTTTTATTGGTTTTCAAGCCAAACACCTCCCCCCTCCCAAGACCTTCATCAGTAATGGCAACATATAGGATACAGTGCGTACAACCATTGTCTCGGGTAGGTTTAAACTTACATCAATATCAACACCAGAGTACTAATTCCAGCCTCCCCTCCATGCTCTAATGTCAGTAACGCAACTTGCATCATATGCACCATCAATGTGATGGGGCCCAACACAGTGCCCCCGCTGGCTTAGGTCTCGGCCACTCTCGCCTTATCCTTTAAACAGGTGTGCTCTATATCTCTAGACCAGGATGTCCAATCATCTGTAACATGGTAGGATGCACTAACGGCCTACTACAGTTGGGCTATCTTCCAATCCCCCCATGCCCTAGCACGCTGCTGCCCTCCCTATGGCCACCCTCATCTCATCTATTTTCAGCATGTCTCAACAGGTTCCTGCGGGTCCCCCAAGGAATCGGTGTCCGAGTCCGGCACTGGCCATATCAATAGTGCCACTAGCGCTTCTCTTGCTTGTGCAGATTCCATTGCCTTTTCATTATTCGCTCTCCTGGCTTGTTGGAGCCTGACCATGCCCTCGCTAGCTGCCCAGCTCCTGAATTCTGTTCTCCATTGCTCTACACTAGGGCCCTGCGTGGATTTCCACTTTCTTGATATTTCCCACTTGGCCAACAGTAACCCTAAATCAATGAATTTACACGTTACCTTGGTGCGTACTGTGTGAGGGTACCAGTGCAATATGTATGCTCCCATGGTGGGTTCTATCTGCCTATCTGTCACCCCGCATAGTTCCTCAACTATCCCCGCCCAGTATGTGCCAAGCTGCGGGCAACTCCAAATCATGTGCAGGAAGTCTGCGGCATTCGTACGGCACCTAGGGCAACATCTGGTCTCCACGTTAAAATATTTATTTATCTTGTCCGGGATTAGGTACGCCCGATGTATGACGTAGAAATGGATAAGTTGGAATCTAGCATTCCGGGTACTTTTCCACGCCCTCTCCACCAATTTAGACCAAGTCAATTCAGGTATGTCTTTGCCCAGATCCATCTCCCATTTCTATCGCAGTCGAGTTAACGGTTGAAGCCCCTCTCCCATCATTCGCAGATATAGGCATGTTACTGCCTTAATCGTCCCTGCAGCTATCACTACATATTGGCACATCAGGAATGTCTGCGGCTCCATCAGGCCTTCCCTTCAATATTCCTGAACTGGTGCCACCAATGCGGCATGCAACAAGAAATCACCCCTTGGTAATCCAGATTTATCCTGCAGTGATTGGTAGGGCAAGAGAGCTCTGTCCTCGTACAAATCCCCACCCATCTGCAAACCCAGCTCTTCCAACTCAGCTAATGCCGACCTGTCCCCTCCGTGTCGAAGGGCCGTACACATTCCCAGAGGTTTCTCCGGTGTGTACGGTCGAGTCTCTCCTGCCCTACGCCTACTTCTGTTCCAGCATGCCCTTAGCGCTCTCTCTTCAGAAGTCAACGATGCGACCTGCAACCACTGGCCCAAAACCACAAAGGATAAGACATGCCGTGGAATCCAGCGATCTTCTGGACCATCCGGCCCCCTGAACTCTCGAGCAACTGCCTGTGTGAGCCACTGTAGTTTGGCCGCTAGATAATACAGTTCGAAGTCCGGGACCGCCCATCCTCCCTCAGCTCTCGGTCTCATCATCGTGGCCAAAGCCACCGCCTTCTGCCGCTCCCCCTACCATAGACCTTAGCGTCCGAAATACAAGGCCTGGAATCCAGATCGGCAGCGTCCTGAAATAATACAGTAACCTAGGGAGTGCTACCATCTTCAGAAGCGCCACTCTTCCAGCCACCGACAGAGGCAGAGTACTCCAGAATGCCATACTGCTCTTGATTCCTCGCACTGCCCTCTTCACATTTTCCTCCAGAAGATCACTCTGCTCATGATGGATGTTAGTTCCCAGATATGACAGGCAGCAGGGCTCCCACCGTATCCGAAGCAATCAGTCGGGGATTCCCATTGACCGACATACCGGGAACAGGCTAGTCTTCTCCCAGTTCACACACAGCCCTGACATCGCACCAAACGCCCGCAGCAGCCCCGCCGCTCCTGTTAAGTCCCTGCCAGGGCCCTCCAGAAACATCAACAAGTCATCTGCATAGAGTGAGAAATAATGCATGTCTCCACTCATCTCCAACCCAGGATAAATTGTCCCTGATCTAGCCTGCACCGCCAGGAGTTCAATCGCCAGCGCAAATAACAGTGGAGAAAGAGGGCAACCCAGCCATGTTCCCCGCCCCACCGTGCAGGCGGCCAATACCGCCCCCCACCCCGCGTCCACGCCGTCGCTGACGTATATAGTATTTGGGTCCATCTCACGAAGTCCTCCCCCCAACCCCATCTTATGCATAACCTAAAAGAGAAAGGGCCATTCCAGGCTATCAAATGCCTTCTCTAAGTCCACTGATAGAATCAAGGCATATGGCACCAAGTCTCAGCAGTTCTCTAGAAGTCGCAATAGTCGTCGCACATTAAAAGCAGTATTACGTTTAGGGATAAAACCGGATTGGTCTCCGTATATCAGCTGTGACATATATGGGAGGAGGCGCGACGCCAATATCCTGCTTAAGATTTTGTAGTCAGTTGTCAACATTGACAGCGGACGATATACCTTCATGTCCGTAGCTTCCCTCCCAGGCTTCAGGAGAGGGATAATAACAGCCTCCCTGGTGGTCTTACGTAGTCTCCCTGCCTCGTACGCCTCCCGATAGACCAATTGCAAGCGCCGAGCCAAGCAATCTACATATTTGGAGTAAAATTCTATAGGAAGGCCGTCTACCCCAGGAGTTTTGCTACGAGCCATATGTTTAACTGCACTCCTTATCTCCCTTACCGTAATCTCGCTGCGCAGTAGATCCCCCTGTTCCTTGGTCAAGCTCGGTAGAGCCACCTCCTCCAAATATTCCTGTGCAGCATCCGGGCCCTGAGTAAGCTGGCTACTGTACAGCCCAGTGTAGTACTCCAGGAACAAGCCGTTTATGCACGCCTGCGTATGCACCACCTCCCTCGACGGGGCTACCAGGCCCAATATCGGCATTCCTCTGGGAGTCGGATTGGCCAACCACGCCAGCAGCGCACTCGACCTGTCCCCCTCAGCATGCATCCTTGCTCTATAACTCTTATAGTCAAAGGAGCGCAGTCTTTCCACTTGAACCGCCACTGCCTCCCTAGCTTGTAAGACCTCAGCTTGCGCCTCCGGCTTCCCAGGCCGAGCCTTCTCCACATCTCGCAACAGGCCCTCCGCCCTATCCAAGTCAGTCAAGATAGTTATCCAAACCCCCACCACCTTAATAATACAGAACCCCGAGCCGCAACCTTGAACGCGTCCCATTCGACTGCTAAGGACAACGCGATCCCCTTGTTCTCTTCGAAGTAACGTTCGATACCAGCCCTCAGCTGTTTGCCAAAGACTGGATCCTCCAATGCTACCGGTCTGAGACGCCAGGTCGGTATGACCACCCTCACCCATTCCACCTTATGCCAATAACAGCGGGTTATGGGCCGATATTGTTCTCACCAGGTACTCCCTACCTGTCCCTCTGGAATGAACACTTTGCGCATAGTATTGCATCCAGCCACACATGCAAATCGTGAAGGCCAGAATAATATGAATAATCCCTCTCTTCTAGATGCTGGACGCGCCATGTATCTATAAGATTCCAGTTGGTTTACCAGGCGCTTCTTGCTTTGGAGATCCTGTGCACCGATGCTCCCGACAGTGGAGGGTGATATCTATCTCGCTCCACATCTGTGATAGAATTAAAGTATCCTCCCACTATTGCTGTCGTAGTTAGATATTACGCTAGGCTCCCTGACAATGTCTCAAGGAAGGAAGGCTGGTCGACATTAGGGCATAAACACTACATAACGCAACATCCATTCCATCGAGCCGTCCCATTACTTCCGGAAGGGATGTTTGTGGATCAATCAAATGCTGCAGCGGCTAAAACGGGACCCCCGCCCTAACCCACACCAATGCCCCCCTCGCAAACTATGAATAAGTCGTGTAGAATAACTGCCCCTCCACCTTTTTTTCAGGGCTGCCCCCTCAATTCGGTTAAGATGTGTCTCCTAAAGGAAAACTATATGTACCCCTCGCCGTACCAGGTAGGCATGCACCATGTGCCGCCTCTGCATCATATGAAGCCCCCGCACATTCCAAGTAATGCATTTCAAATCATGTAATGTACCCATTTTTCACACCGTTCCTCCTACGCACCCACCTCAAATCTCTGAGCACACCGGTGACAACTTCCCAATCCCTCCACCCCATCCCTCCCAAACTCCCACCCCCCAGAACAGGCACTACAACATTAGAACCCATCCAAACAATTACTCCAAAGCACCACTAAACTCCTAAGGAGTTAACCCACACCAACTTACAGGAGGTAAGCCCTAGGTTTCAGAGAATCAGACACTTAGCTGTCCATCGTCCTGCGCTCAACCCTGTATCAATGAGCACCCCCCCCCCCTTCCAGGGTTAAGCATTTACGAGGTCTCTTCCATATAGATTCCATAGTCCCCCCTTACTCCCTTCGTCCAAATACACAATCATCATCCGATCTGGATCACTGGACCTCGAATGTCTAATCCGGGAAGTGTGTGACCCTGCTGTTGTCCAAAATATAGGGGCCCGCCCTCCTGGCCTGATTCAGCAGAAGATCTCTGTCCTTGTAGTGAAGTAGCCTGGCCACCACTGGTCTCGGCGGCCTCCCGGGGGTCAGTGGCCTGCTAGGCACTCTGTGGGCTCTCTCGAGGGTGAAAAGGGATGTCAGTCCCGCCGGTGCAACCGTGACTTTCTGCCAGTTTTCCAGGTATTCCACCATGTCCTGCCCTTCCACCCCTTCAGGCAGCGACACCACTCGGATGTTGTTCCTCCGATTTCTCCCTTCAGCGTCTTCTGCAAGCTTTTCCAGGGTCCGCAGCCTATTCTGAACATCGGCATCTTCGCCGCCATCGATTTCTGAGCCGGTTCCAGGACCTCTAAGATTACTTCTGTTTTTTTTTACCCGGACGGCCAACTTGGCATGATCCGCTCGAAGCAATCCCAGCTTTTGTGTCACATGACCGATGTCCTTTTGCAAGGCTTCCCTAGTGTCTGCAATGGCTCGTAATATTTGATCGACTTGCTGTTGAAGCATCCCCTCTGGTCGTCGTTGCGGTCCCTCTCGCGTCTCTGTGGTCATTGTATCTTCTCCCTGCTCCGGATGTACACCCACCTGCTTTCCCCTTGGCTTCCCCATGTCTCCACTGGAGCTTGGAATCTCCTGGACGCCCAACGATCACTGAGGTGTACTGCTGCTCCGCCGCCGCTCACTGTGCAGCCACGACCAAGGAAATTCAACAAACTATTGCACCGGCCGACGTTCTCCTGAAGCCTCACTTGCCCAGTTAAGTGAAATCGCCAAATCCAGTCAGGCCTTTTCACCTTGTGCTCTCGGTCCCCCAGCAGGCCCACTCTCCAGACGGGCCCTTCAGGGAAATCGTCGTAGTCCAGTCCGATCTTGCCTCCAGTCATGCACACCCCGGACAGCGGACTCCGTTCCTGGTAGACATTAAGGGGTCTCTACACCAACATCAGGGTCAGCTCCCAGTTATCCGCTTACAACCGCGGCGCCCTTCTTGTCAGCCCAGATCAGATAACCACTGCAGTTCTCCCCATTGCTCAGTACATTGCTCAGCCCAACAGTCGTAGCCACCACAGGAGTAGTCCCTCCACCGCCTTCCGCCAACTCCTCAGCTTTACATTGGCGATAACTTGGCCGCTCCCTGCACTGATCGCCTGCCAGCACGCACGGCCGTCTCCACAGCTAATTCTGTAACTGCCCACGTCATGGCAAGCCCTTCCTATGGCTTCGGGTGAGTCACT
Source organism: Lissotriton vulgaris (assembly GCF_964263255.1). Taxonomy (NCBI): domain Eukaryota; kingdom Metazoa; phylum Chordata; class Amphibia; order Caudata; family Salamandridae; genus Lissotriton; species Lissotriton vulgaris. The sequence continues at coordinate 1,211,784,665 of NC_141691.1, forward strand.
CCTGTGATCCACCACACGTAATCACTCTGGCTCAACGACCGCAAAAGGAAGGGAGTCACCATTTGTGCGTGCCCCACCGCTCCTCAGTCCCACTGCCCAGTCACCAAATTGCCTTGGCCTCCAGGTGCTGTCGAAAATCCCCTCAGTGCACCACACCCGACCTTGGGACCCTCAAGTGGTAGGCGGGCGGGGGGAGTCTTCCATCATAGTCAGCCAACTGCCCTTCAGCACTAGTGTACAGGCAATGAGGTGCCGTGCTCAGTGTAGTGCAGGTGAACTGTTCACGGCCACTTCCCCCAGTTGGCACAGGGGTTCCTAAGGCAGGCTCTCCTCTGGATCATTTCACCTGCCCAGCCCTTCCCAGCTGCTGCCTCCTATTGGGTCTCACTACTCAGGGGGTCTCATGGCTCCAACTCACCCCTGGTCCCATCGCAATCCAGCTATCGCCATCAGCACAGGCAGTCACAAGAGCCAGAGTCTCTGGCTGCAGCTCTGAAATTCCCTTAATGACAGCGGCCCCGCCCGCCTAGAGTCCCGATGCTTGGCTCGGGTAGGCACAGCGAGCTTGTTTCTCCCTGGAACGAAGCCGTGCTGTCAGGCAGTCTTCACAATCTCGGTTGCATCCCTCCCAAGATTTTGCCACCAACGGACACCGCCTTGAGCATCGTCACAGCCCCTGCCAGACGCCGATCCTGTCACGGAAGGGGGGGCCCCGCTCACCGCAACCTTCACGCCGTATAGTGCCGCACCAAGGCACAATATCACGACGCTGACTCCGCTATCCTCTTCGGCCACCCAGCGGCAGCGCTGCGCCTCCCGGTCCGCTCTAGACTCGGGGTCACCTCCGTCACTGCTCCTCTTTAGGCCGCGCTCACCGCCATCTTACATCCCCATAGTCAGTCTGTCCTGCCATGCATCGGGCATCCAGCCGCCGAGTCCCTCTTGTACACACCTCCGCTCCTCTGACAGACCCCAGTCGCAAATGCTGCCCTCACCGGCCGCTCCGGGCAATGTCCACAGCTCCAGTCGTCACTCCGTTCGCCAGATACACGGAGCTGCCATGACGCCATCTTGGGGTCGCAACTCGGCTCCATTCCAGGCAGTAATTCACCTTAATCCGCCTGTGCCTCAGTCTTCATTCAGGTCGTCGAGGCGTCTAGGCACCGTCCACAGCCACTTATTGGATTTGGGGGGGGGGTTCGCTTTATGCCCCTAAATCAGGATAAACGACGGAGGTGGCGCTGAGCTCTGTGCTCACGCGTCCGCTCTCATCTGCCTCTTGGCCACGCCTCCTTGGTATACTGATTCCTCACAGACTCTGTTTTGCCTTTCACACAGAGTAGTTGTAGTATTAAATGTAGTGTTATTCATTTGTACACTTGTGGGAAGCATATGGCCTGTGGCTTGAGTCAAGTAGATGCTTTTCAATTTTCCAAAAACGTTTTCACACAGACCCCTAGTGGTTTCATTTTATGGAATTAACATGAGGCAGTTTGAGCACAACAACGTTGATATATAGGTGCCAAGGGTAACGTTTCAAACACTTTATCACAAAAAGTATTTAAAACTAGTGAACCATTGGCCGATGTTACAAAATGTCATTTATTATCTGATATGGAGTTTGCCTTCATCTAATTTACCAGTACCAAAAAATTATGATAACATTATCTACATATGAACAGTACGTTCAAATGCTTTATGTGTCTACTTAACGTCATTGGAGAATTCTCATTTAATTTCATTAGTTTTGTTTCAGGCACTTGAGCCTGCACATAACCCTATTTAAGGATATATCACTGGGCACAGGGTTATGTGTACATATAATTTAACTAAAGAGAATAAGCACAACATTTGAAATTACTCGAGAGGACTTGATAACGGAATGGAATGAATAGGTTGGGAAGGAACATTCTTTTATGAAATAAGTTGATTCAGTCAGCAAGAGTTCAAGGTAGTATCTGGGACAGTACTCCCAGATCCATATTGGCAGTTTGATGTAGGTTTCCAAGTGTTAGGACACACCATCGCTGTACCCAGAATCATCATCTTCAAGCAACCACAGGAGGGATCACTAAGCATCAATCATTTAGTGCAGCTCGGGTCCAGCTCACAGCCTTTGGAGGAAAAGGCACTTCACTTTATGCATGTAAGCAGGAGAAGGGAGCACATTTCAGGAAAGGTAGTTTACAGTGATTTTTCAACATATTTGGGATAAGTATTTGTTGACAAGTCTATGTTTAAAAAGACAAACATAGGACATTACATCATTCTGCGCATACATTTGGTGCCATTAGCTGGAAAGGCGCTGCAAGACAAACATGCTTTTCCAGAGATTGTGAAGACATCTTTAATCTTTATGAAAACTGAAAATAAAGGAAGATTGTGGGCGTCTAAACAAATGGCAGAATAAATTATCCCACTATATGAATGAATCATTAATATAGAAATAGGCTCTCCAGCTTCCCTGTAGCCACAAGCAAATGTGTTGAAGAAAGAATGCTCATCTGAAAATACATTTCATGTGAAGGTGTGGAGGCCAAATAAGGACCTACATAGATTCATCTCTAACCAACTTCGAAAAACATGTTATTGTGTGGGGGGGAAGGGTGTGTGATTGGGGCACAGCATCAAGCCCGCTATTGTAACCAATTGTGAAGAGGCTTCTGAGTGGGCAGGGCCATGGGAGGGGGCATGGCTCAGTGACCAGCACTGCTTACGAGTCACTCCTAGCCCCACAAACCCAACAACCCCCCCCCTTCCAAAAAAAAAAGCAAAAGCTCACGAGGCTGGCAATGAGGTCTAGCAGAGGTTGCAACCGCCCCCTCCCCCCCGCCGTGTAGAACTTTCGCACAAGAACTGTAAACATTCTCTCTGTGCAAGGGATTTCAGCTCACTTTCTCTTACAGTGTCACACTGGCCGTAGGGCCATATGATATTTGCTGCTGTCCTGCTCCACTTTCAAATGCTTTTGTAGGACTGGGTAGGCATAAGCATTAATCAATTAGTTCTGGACCTTCAGTTATCATCAGTATCTTGCCATAGGAAAAAAAACAGCCGGTACCTGTGTGGGGTTACTGCGTTCCATCAGAAAGATCCTCCCTTTACTTCCAGGACCCTCTCAGAAATTGCTTGTTCAAGGTCTAGTCTTATCAAGACTAGATTATTGCAATGCTCTCTTTCTTGCTGCCCCGGAATCCACGATCAACATTCTGCAAAGAACACAGAATGCCGCAGCCAGGATTCTCACTGGGACCTCTCGCAGGGTCTCAGCTAAACCCGCCCTCAAGGCCCTACATTGGCTGCCGATCCGCGAAAGGGTCAAGTTTAAGGCCCTCTGCACGGCCCATAAAGCTTTGCAAAATCAAGGGCCTCCAATGCTAAAAAACATGATCTTTCCATACAGACCTAATAGGCCCCTTCGCTCAGCTCAAGGCCATCTGGCCACGGTCCATAAAATCAAAAAAGCCCGGACTGGAGGACGCCGTTTTTCGGTCACTGCGGTCACCTCCTGGAATGCTCTGCCATTTCACCTCCGCTCTGAGGCCAATCTGCTGAAATTTCGCAAGCTCCTAAAAACCCACCTCTTCCCGCAATAATCTTCTTCTCTTTCCCCGTCTTTCCCCCTCAGTAGTTCTGCAATATCAGCGCTGGGACGCTCACGGGCAGCCATGCGCTATATAAGTCCCAAAAAACAAAAAAAAAAAAAAAAAAATAGGTGAAGCTTTCCAAGCCCTCCAACTAGCAAATGGCAGCATTCTGTAGGGGTTTCAGGAAAGATCATCATGATTCTCTACGCGATAAGAGAAACACTTGCAGATGTATATTCATTGAAATAACAATTGAAGGTACTTTTGGCATTTGTAAGAGCTCTAAATAATGTGTTACTATTCCCCAATGCAATGGTACTCAATTTACTCTCATCAAATGGATAAAAGGATAGATAAGCCTTGCCTGGATTCAAACTTGTAATCTGCAGATTACGGCTTGTGTCAGCAGTAAGCATTCAGCTCAGAGGCATCCTGCTTGTTTCAGAGCAATCAAGTGCATACAGACCTCATTTATATATATATTTTTCTTATATTAGACGGAAATCTGAAGCAGCTTGTCTACATGTTCGCACTTGTTTGGACAATGTGGCCATCTGGATGAACTACTTGAAATTAAATGCATGTAAGACTATGGTGGTGTTGATGGGAAAAAAATCTAACTTCCTGGTCATCTGTCTGGTGGTCATATTTCCTAGGTTGTTGCCTTTCTCCCACTCGAGAGTGCTCTTTAAAAAGAAAATCCTCAAACTACAAGCTGCAAAAGTTATCTCTGCCTGCTTATTTGTTTATAAAAATTGTTAATCTTAAAAGCTTGAAAAGGGGTCACTCTCCTTCTTGAGCATACACACTATATCAGAGTCACAGTTGGCGTTCGTTATGATTGCGCCAGTGCCTTTTACCTGTATCTATTGGTGTCCACCACCCACTTCAACTGCCAAGAAGGCATGAGCCAGACTGCGTTCATGTGCTCCCATTTCTAACCACTTGGGGAAGCTCAATATTTCAAAGCTTATGTCTCTGTTTAAATACTTGATCACAATAGCCTGTCTTTTCTATAACAAACGACTCAATACACTCTTCCCCATTCTTCGTTCTCGGCCGAGTCCTATCTGCTTTGTACAACCAGGACAAAGAAGCTGGTGAAGGGAGACGGGCTTTTTGGGCAAGCAGATAATCTTTGGAATTCACCTCTATTTGAGCTGAACATCATTACTTGCTAGTCCAAGTGCAGGAAGACCTTAAAAACCTGGCTCTTTACTCAGGAAATGCTCACATCTTCCAATTAATTCTAGCACCATGGTGCCTCTGGGGGGCATTTGCATGTTCTACAAATAAATAAATGTACAACAGTTGTCTTAACTCGCCATGGCCAGTCAACACCACTAAACCAGAAGACTCTAAATACGGTTGTTCCCGTCTCTATGAATGTTTGCAGCAGTGACTGCTTTAGTGCCCAATGCAAGGTATTTTATGTAGTAGCCTGGTGCACTTCACAGCTTTCTGCAGCAAAAGGCGCCCTGTTGGGGGCTGAAAGCAGGAGAACATACTGCAAGATGGAGAGAGGAGAAGGGACCAAGCATACAGTCCGGAATGTGCCGATCGAACATCTTTCTTGGTGAAACTTTAGAGTGCCCATTCCTGCTGCTTAACAAAATACAAAAAACACAGTTGATGGACACAACGCAGAACAATGTCTTACATTCACCCCAGTACAAAGATCTGGGCCTAAATACATCGTTTTTTTGCACTCCACACCACCCTAGGTCAGACACTGGCTATATGCAAATCAGCCTGGACCCTGTGCCTCATGGGAACAGTCCAGCCCGAACTACCAAGCCATGTCTTTCCTAGACCGGAATCAAGCATCCAAGGACCGGTTTCTGGCTATCAGCCTTCTTCAGCCTGGATAGCTTGACTCCAGTGATGTGGAGAGCCTGGGACTCACGTCTGAGCATACCCAGCCCACTCGGGGTGAAAATTGCAAAAAACACAGTTGATGGACAGAATGCAGAACAATGTCTTACATTCACCCCAGTACAAAGATCTGGGCCTAAATCCATCGTTTATTTGCACTCCACACCACTGTTCCCATGCGGCACAGGGTCAGACTGATTTACACATAGCCATGTCTGAACTGGGGTGGCAGAGTGGGCTAAAGAACGGTGATGGATTAAACCCGGATCTTTTGACTGGGTGTGAGTGTTTGATTGGTTCAGATGCTCCGTCCATTACCACCCCCTTTTGTACCACTTTTGGCCGCCATAAGTGTGGCAGCGAATGCTCAGACGTGAGTCCCTTGCGCACTTTGCCCCTGGATTCAAGCAAGCCGGGCTGAAGACGGCTGGAATGCCAGAAACCGGTCCTCAGAAGCTTGTTTCTGGTCCAGGGAAGGCATGGCTTGGCAGTTCGGGCTGGACTGTTCCCATGAGGCACAGGGTCAGACTGATTTCCACATAGCCATGTCTGAACTGGGGTGGCAGAGTGGGCTAAAGAACGGTGATGGATTAAACCCAGATCTTTTGACTGGGTGCGAGTGTTTGATTGGTTCAGATGCTCCGTCCATTACCACCCCCTTTTGTACCGCTGAACAAAATACAGCAAATCCTGATGCAAGAGGAAATAGGAGGGTCAATCAAGAACTACCTTAAATTGAGAAAAGCTCAAAAAACCTAAATAAAGGGTGTCTAGCAGAGCTTTTTGTAGATTCAAGACCATGGGGTGCAGTTATTATCTACAGGGAATGCGAAGGTACATAGGGCACCAAAACAGCAGCTATTGGAGGAGAGCTGGCTACTTCTCACCTTGTCTTTGAGGACTTTCAACTGCATTGGTACATTGATCTGCCCAACGTTAGGGGGCAGTAAAGCCAATAACACCTTTCCATTCCCCTACGCGGCCCCCACAACAGGACATCAACATGCACTTCTGATTCTCAGACAGAAGCAGCTTTAAGTGCAGCTGCAAACTGTCTCCTGAGGAGGACTCATTCAGGGAAGTGCTCCCGCTTGCCATATGCGGACTCCGGCAGTAAAGAGGATATTACTTCGTAAGTCATGTTGAACGGCTGTCCTGTGTGTTGCTTCACATTGCAAAAGACACTTCAACAAGTAATGACCTAAAGAGAACTTAGTAAAAGCCCCTCTATCTTTATTTAATTTTTTAATTTAGGACATAAGCTCCTGCAGTTTTTCAAGCTATGTTTATGTCACACTTAAAAATATGCTGAAGCAGCACACCGACTCTCTGGGAACACTTCAGCCAGGGGAGACCATGAAAACAACGCGAAGATGATCAAAACAGAGAGTAGTCGAAGGGAAAATGGAAACACTATTACACACAAAAAGTATCTCCCCAAATCCATCAAGGCAAAGGACAACCATTTTATCTTCCTTTGGAGCACTGCATTCATAATTGCCATTCTGTCACAGAGTGTGGCAATAATAAAATGCAATAGATACCAAATGTTTGTGGATAATGTTAGTGCGCTCTAGGAGGACGAAACGGTAAACTAATTCAGGATATTAATAGTCAAAACCTTAAAATAGGCAACAGAACGTTAAATCCCACAAAACCAGAAGACCTTTTAAGAAAAAAGGGCAACATGAAACACCAGTCTGTTGTGACACGGATTTCAGTAGAAAAATTAGTCATTCTAAGATTTAGGTAACTTTTTGTTGAGGTTGAATTACCATTGAAGCGCACAGATTATTTTCTATGGGTGTAATACAATTAAGGGAATGGAGTTCTTCATTATCATTATACCATTAAGCATCGCCAGGGAGTTCGTTAATCGAACGGAAAAGCGGACATCTGTCACAAAAGATGCTTGGCCAAAATTGAAAAATCATATTTCATTTGGTGAACTGGATTTATAAAATGCTGATAATGATACACAAGACGAGCATTTCCCTCTCCAAACAGTTTCTCCATTTTGTTGGTATCTCTTAAGCTTAGCTAAGGCATTCCTCTATCAGCATAACATAATGCAAGACATTATATGTTCAACCAGGTTAATGGATTGCTTTCTGTGTGCATTATTTCAAAAGAAAATAGCATAAAAAATATCAAGAAAGCTGCCCACTCACCTGTTCATTTTGATGCGTGCTAGGAGAGGTTCCAGCCATCCAACAGTGCACTCACAGTGGGCATCAAGGAAAGTGATGACTTGGCCTTTAGAAGCTGCAGCACCTTTCAACCTGGCCCGGATCAGTCCAGAGCGCTGCTCCATTCGGATTACATGAACAGGTACCTTCAAATTTCTCGCATAATTCTCCAGAGGCCTCTTCAAAAAATCTGTAACAAAGAAAAGCCAATTATATTTTTGGTTAAAAGAAAATTTCTGGTGTAACATTTCATTCAATAGAGGTGCTATGAGATACCATGGGGGTCTGAATATGCAAAGCACACAAAGAAGGGGGGTGGGGGAGGGAGGTCAGGTACAAGGTGGACTCAGACTCATGTCTTGCATAAATAACTAAAAGAAGTAGACTTGTGAATAGAGTGACCGTCCTATTGATGGTATAATTATTAATTTAAAGGAAACGGAGTTTTCTTAAAATAACCCTTACCCACCAAAGTGAACCATGGTGCTTATGTTTATGGGATTTATAAAGTGCATGGCTACCAGAGGGCTTCCCAGCGCTACAGAGAGAGGCAATAGGTAGGTGAGGCATCATGGGAACAACCTGGTATTACGTTTTTTCCTGAAACACTGTTCATTATCAACCAGTATCAGTTCTGCGTTCATTGAGTTACAAAGTTTTGGGACCTGTTGTGAAAAAAGATCTTCCACCTAATCTTGATCTCTTTATCTTTGGTATCTTCATCAGAATATCGGATGAGGGCCTTAGGGACCCGTTAGGGATGTATAGGGAGACGAGGGATCGTATCCTAGCCAGAGCTATCCCTTGCATGGCTTTGTGGGCGAGGCAGAGGGCTTTAAACTTGACACTGGAGTGAATGAGTAGCCAATGCAGCTTTCTCAGAGAGGATCTTACGGATTCTTACCTGGGGATCTTTAGGAGCATTCTGGCTGCCGCCTTTTGGACCACCTGTAGCCTGTCCATCACATATTTAGAAGAACCCAGATACAGGGAGTTGCCGTAGTCCAGTCGCGAGCCCACCAGAGCCTGGACCTCCGTATTCCGAGCCTTTTCTGGGGTGGCATGCTTCATCATCGGGTTCTGCCCGCCCTGCTGAGGGACGGGGCGTGCTACGACCAACGGAGACGTGGGAGCACTTACTTGGGTGTTGACTATAAGGGGAAGGGAGTGGAAGGGTCAAGCAAGTGTGTATTATTAAAAAAAGTACCTGGCTATTTGGAGTATAAGGTTTATTAAGTCCTGTAGCTGGTACTACTAAAAAGGGGCAGGTGGAGACTCACACTTGGATGGGTGTTCTCCTGGTCTATATGTTTCAAGCCTAACCCCTAAGGCTTTTCGTCAGAACAAGAGAAAATGATACCATGTACCACTCCTAACTTGACTCAATAGGTCTAATTATATATTAAGTTTCGAATTTCATTTAATTGATTAAATACTATTTCGTGCATTTACATCTTCCGGTTAAGACATAATTATTCACTATTTAGGGCCCCATGAGCTCTGCACAGGAAGGAAGGGGCGCTTTAAGTCACAAAGTTGTCAAAGCGGCACCCTTACTCGGAATAATACGCGTTACCAGTTTCTGGTGTAACATTTCATTCAATAGAAGTGCAATGAGATACCATGGGGGTCTGGATATGTCTGCAATTACAACCATACCACCACATCAGAAAAAGATACTAGTCATTTACCAGCAGTGGCGGTTTCCCCATGGGGGCGTTTGGGCGCCGCCCCCCCTGTTTTCTCGCCGTGCGAGAAGAAGGCAGAAACAAATGGTAGTTATTTATTTATAACTACCATTTGTTTCTGCCTGCCCTTCTCGCACGGCGAGAAAACACTACAGTCAGCAGAACAGAACTTCCTTCCTGGTTACTAACCCGACTCGAGTCTCAGGGAAGGGGGGAGTGGCTTGGGGGAGTGGCTTGCCCAATGTTGTTAATACGGACTGTTTGGACAGCCTGAGAGGCAGTCCAAACAGACAGTATTAGCAACAGAGGGCAAGCCGCTCCCCCAAGCCTCCTCCCACTTTCTGTTCTGCAGGATGCAGACTAAGTGGAATGACGTTTTTAGGGCAGCCGGCCGAACCAATCAGCGCCGGCTGCCATGGAGGGGAGGGAGGCTGCCTGCAGCCTTCCGTGACGAGAGCGGCGGCATTCGAATTTCAGGATGGCGGGAGCAGTCTCGGGACTCAAGAGTCAGAGCGGGAACTCGGGAAGCCATTGCCAAGGTAAGTTTTTTATATTTATTTATAGAGTTTTATTCTCTGTGGGCGCTGAATGAGCTTGGAACATGCTTAATCCTGTTCTCAGTGTCCGGTCATGGAGCCACGATTGCCTCTTTAGAACTACTTCACTTTCCTTCAGGGATTGAAAGGTGGAGGGAGATGTTACCAATGGATCAGTGACTACTGTTTTTGCTGGGAATACTAGTTCCTCCATCCTAGAATTTTAACGCTATAATTGTTGGTATAAACGCTAGGTTAGTACAATCATTAAGGCGGGGAAACAACTTTTTTTTAAAATAGGCCAAAGAGCAAGAGAAGTAACGAAGTAAAAAGCATGACAAAATGTCCAAGAGCTATTAATGCGAATGTAAAGGCTCCCGCGTCCAATATGGAGGACATAGAAGGACGCTACAGGCAAGTATCTCTGCCTAATATTCATCATTGTTATAGAACCTGTCTGTTAAAGTTTGACTTTCTCCTCAGTTTGTTACTTGTACAACTGCAAGGCACGAGTACCGAGAATGCCCAGACAAAACGGGCAAGAGGCCATCTTGAATGTACATAAATTAGTGTTGTCTGGGACCGTTGCAGACTATCAATTGAGTGCATTGTTGACGTCAGTTGTGCAAAGAGTGTTGTGAAACAGAGCAGCCGGAAAGAATCCTACCTACCGGTTCTGTTTCACACGTTCACAATTATACGGCAAAGGAGCGATTCCTTGCATGTCTGTTAAAAAATGCGCCTCCGATGGGAACGCTTCGCTGGGATAAACAGCGAGAACAATATCAACAGGCAGCCCAGTGGGGCTGTAAAATCAATACCGGGGCCTGCTGTTTTTAAAATAAATTGAAGTATCCGATAAGAGCAGACAAACAGCCTGCTCACTGTGGTAGTTTGTTCTGCAGCAGCAGAACAAATAAGAGGGTATGGTAAACGTTTTTTTAATGACAAAGTGCTGAGCTAGAAGGTGGCAGGCGCATTACGGCCATCAGGCTGAAAGGGCTTTATTTATTTTTATTCAATTTACAATCTGAAAATCAATTTCTGCATTGACTGACATTTTACGCCCCACTACTTTCAAATGTCACCAGCCGCCACTGCTTACCAGTAACAGTTGCTTGGTTTTCTTGCGTGCGCTTTGAATGACTATAAACTCTAATTGAGACTTGCACCCAGTGTGACCAAGCATGAGTGTGCCCAGCAAAAACAGTATTCAGGAAACTTTGACAACATTCAAGCAGTCACATAGGTAGATTGCCGCATCTGATATGGACTACTTGTAAGCAGGGGCATACAGCAACCACAAACGAGAGGCTCTGAGTCACTGGATTGTTCACTCAACCTCCAATGGAGAATCTGCTTGTTCACAAAAGTGTAATGGCCTACTGGAGGTTTTAAAGAGAAATGTGATGATTTGACACTCCATAGGTGAGTGAGAGGGAAATACTGTACTCCTAAGGGGTTGGATCATGAGACTCTGAATGAGAAAGATCTTCTTGAGCCCCCAAAAGGTGAGCCGAAAGGGGGCGGTCTGGGCGGTAAGGTAAAATGCTCTGGAGGAAGGAACCTGTTTAAGCCATAAGGAATATCAAACACTTTCAAGTTTCAAAATCAGGTGGGTCCTGGGAACTCAACTCGAAAATGAGGCCACCCAAATGTTATAAAGGGTCAATTAGTATTCTACAAGTGGGAAGGAGTGGGTAGGACGGCCTGGTTCTTAGATGGGAACGGCTCTAATTCTTTAATGAGTAATTGAGGTGAGATGGAACTACTTTTGCTTTAAGGCACCAATGTGATATGGGCCACTCTGAAAGGAGAGAAAACTTTTACATTCCACTAAAGGAAGAGACTCTCTAACACTCAAATGATGTGTAACCCACCAGCGCTGCAAATTCGGGGGAAAATGAGAGCTCTGGTGCTACAAGAGGGCCACCAGAAGGCACATGTAGTCTGGCCTTTCAAGGCTCAAACTGTTGGGAATGTCCAGGTCCTCCGAGGAAGAAAGGGAGGTCCTGTGAAATCCAATGCTTTTTTGCAGGTTTGGTGTTACACTGCTGCCCCACTGTACTACAAGGGTGATTAAAAAAGGCAAAATGACAATCAACTTGACTTCCATTTAATTTGTAAGCCAAAAGGTGCGGATAGAACCTACTTTCCAGAAATGTAATGATGCAATATAATCTATCCTACCAGAAGCCACGGTTCAGTTCTTCATTGGTAACAAAATAGGTGACAGGGCCCACGTCAGGCGGCCACTGCAGCTTGCAGCACCCATTGCCTGTGCCAGCACTGCCAATTACAGTATCAACACAACTATTAACCATTACACTCCTATAAGTGTGACAATGCAGACTATTCCAGGCCCATAAAGCTATGAGAATGGCTTAGGTAGGAGGGATTAGTTATTTTAATGTATATTGAATTAATGACTGTTGTGCACATCTCTAAATTAGACAAACAGTTCCACCATGTGGAAGATTGTTATAAGGGCCGGTGTTGAAAATTAAGTGCCAGTGCCCAGCACCAGTAACCACAGGCTCAAATTAGACACTGTCGGGGGCTCGCTCAAGCCGCCGGGGCATAGGCCAACTCTAAAATACCAAGAGCTAGCCTCCGGTTATAGGTTGGTGTATATGTTCCAGATAACAACACAATTAAAAAAAGATTTGAACAATATACGCCAAGAGTTTGGGCATAGGCCCACTGTCACTCCAAGAAGCAGCAAGAGTCCATCTGGTTGAATTTGTGCTGTTGAATCCTCGGCTACTATGAGTAAAGCCTGTGGCCTCTAGCTATAGAAGAGCGATGAAGACTTACCTCTATGTTCAAAAAGGTACAGCACTTCCATTGGAAGAAAGTTGTGAACCTCGCAGACTTTTTTTTAAGCAGCAAGGAGTACTCTGGCTCTCAACAGTGGAAGAGTTAACTGGAACTTCAAGAATGTGCATTGTTTAAAGCAATTGTACTTTGAGAGCCCAACTCTTTACTTTACATCACGTAATATCAAATGCAGTGAAACAAAATAAAAATAGAGGATAAATATATATTTGAGATAGCCGATATCTGAGTGAGAAGTTCCACTCCCCTCCCACGAATAACTGGCAAACTGTAAAAACGAATCTAATTTTAATCTGAGAACATTAATTCCGCCAACGTTGTGCCTTTGCAAAACACTTCGTAGTCGAGGATACAGTTTTATTACATGCAATTGGAGCAGGCTAAAATGGAGACCGCATGCCATCTTTTGCTTTAAAACAAGTACATTTATCATTACAACCAACTGACACTTTCTGGGCAGTTGCAGCGATTACTTGGGAAGGGGCTGGCTCCACTAAAACCGAGGTGAACGCACTATGTTTTTATTTCAACAAAGAATTAGCCCAGGAGATGTGCGAAATTTCCACTCCAGCTAAGCAAATATTATACAGGATACAGTTACACATTACATCGTAACTTTCCTTTGAAAGATATAGTTTAAGACTGTTCTTTCTGCCCACCAAGCTCATACGGTTAGAACTGGAATTTTTAAATGATGTATGTAATTGTTACCAGCTGCAATTTACATACACCTCAGTATTTCCTTCATAGCTTTTACATTTCTTTAAAAAATGCAAGAAATTAAATTTTAATATAAAGGTCTCATCTCCAAATCTTCACCCCAAAATTCATGTTGGCTGTATAGTATTCCAGATCAACTTACTACTCTACATGGGTTGAGAAACTGGACATACTTAAAATGTGTCACCAATTTTAAGTTAGCGGCATATCTTGCCAATGCACGGCCTCTTGGTACTTTTAAAGTCGGGGTGCTCCCTTAGCATCATTGAGGTTCCCACTGACTGGACTCCATATAGTGTGGAGCCACTCTATCTCTCTCTCTCTCTCTCTCTCTCTCTCTCTCTCTCTCTCTCTCTCTCTCTCAATGAAGAGAACATCGCTTAGTGATGTCAAACCACAAAATGGGAGCGGGTGGGAGAGGATTTTGCTGTTTAATTCCTACAATGAGGTTGAACAGTGCCTTTTAGTCAGCTGAAGTGTTTGTACTGTTAAGCAACATCCTTTGACAGTAACCAAGCATAAGAACGATGCTGCACGCGTCAGTATGGTATGGTTTTGTGGCTTTTGTAGTCACTCTAACATCACTTATGCTAACAAGAATTAACAAAGGAATAAACGACCTTTGCTTAAGAGGTGTGCATTGATGCCAAGGACCTTAAGATCGAGATGGAACACAGCCTAAAATGAAGATGAAAAATTGCCTTCCACATAGCAGAACACACAGCAGTACACATCAGAAAAACAGCTTTAAGATGCAAATGCGCAAATGGGCCCTGATAGAAGTTTGGTCAACGTATTCAACTCTAAATCAAGGACCAAGAAACACAAAGCAGGGCACTTACATTTTCTTCGACCTCTAACAGATCTGAGGGTACTGATCACATTGTTACGAATTTTTGTAGCTGAAGCATGTACGAATATTTATATTTAGATTGTAGCTCTATAGGTCTGCTCATGTCAGACAAAAGTAATGGCCTGGACGACATCAGATTACAAAGGAAATCGGCACACCTTAATCGAGTAGTTCTGAAACCATACCGAAGAACAAATAGCAGCTTTTTTCAACGTGTATCAATGAATAAACGAGGAAGAGGCTTTGTAAAAGGTAATACCATGTTCAAAAGTACTCCTCAATGATTTTCCAGGTTTTGAAGGCACTGAACACACATTTAAACGCACCTACTTATGAAAGGAAAAACGTATAATTCTTCCTTTTTAGGTTTCGCCTGGCCTTACTGCGCAAGCAGTTCGCGCAGGCGAAATCTAATGTTTACAGTATGGGATATAGGAACGTCCCCCGGCTCCCATTGGCTAGCTCCATAAATGGAGGCTAGCCATTAGAAGCCGGATCTGTCCGTCAAGGCCGGACCAGATTCTGGGGCGGTCCCGTGATTTCTTCCCTCTGCATCGTCATCGCGGCCGTGGGCGGGGTTTATTTTTTGGGTCGTCGAGGTTTCTTTTCGTCATTCCACGGCCGACCGCCGCAGGAAGTCCAGGTCCAGGTGAGTGCTTTCCGTGTTCGTTCCCGCACCCCCCTCCCTCTGTCCGTCTTCCCGTTCCTGCCCCCCCTCCCGCTGTTCGTGTCCCCGTTCCCGCCCCCCTCCCGCTGTCCGTGTGCCTGCCCGCCCCCCCTCCCGCTGTCCGTGTGCCTCCCGCCGTCCGTGTGCCTGCCTGCCCGCCCCCGTCCGGTTGGCTGCTCACATAAATGGGTGCTGTAAGACGCCATGCCTCGTGGCAATGTCCTTGGAGCAGGGGGACCAACTCACTACATACTTCATTCCGTGACGGGATCCTGCCCTGATTTTGTGGTCCACTAGAGTGTGTCGGCAGATGCGGCCCTCCGACCTCATTACCGGAGAACACGGACCTGCCCACTGGTAATGGTGCCGCGTGCTCCCGCCGCGAGGCCCCTTTCATAGACGTTGATCCCGGTCCCACTAGGGGTGAGGGTTCAGGAGCCCCCTGTAATCCGGTGTCAGCAGCTGGAAAGAAGGTTACAGGAGAGGTGTAGGCCATCAGGCCCTTAGATGGACTCTTCAGGGGGTGGGAGGGGTTGACTCACTCCCTTTCTCCACTGCCTCCTCTCAACAGCAGGGCACAGGCTCTTGGCGAGATCTCGCAGCCCTAGCCAGTTTGCAGGCAAGTCCAGCTCTCCGTTGTCTGTGTCGGAGGGTCGACAACAGGCCTGCAAGGATCAATTTGGTATTTCTTGCCCAGTGCTCCCGTTAGCACGATAAGTGCAGCCCGGCTCCACCGCCATTAGAGCCACCAGAAATCTTGCGTCTGCGGGTCCAGTCCCTGTAAAGATCGGAGACTCGGGTAGCTATCAACGTATTGGTCACACCCCAAGATCTTGATGAAAAAAACTAGCTGTAAAGTGTTGTCCCCTTTTTGATGATTGATTTATGAATAATGATAAAGTTTAATTTTTAGGCAATTCATCCGTTATGTTGAGAACGTTGGCGAGTTTTTAAATATTTAAGTTGTCACGATTCGGTTTTACTGTTAAGTGACGAAATGTCCAAGTAGTAAAAAGAACAATTGATTACTACCTTTTATTGCCTTTCCACATCAAGGCCTTTTGTTTGTGTTTTTTTATATATATATAATTTATTTTGGATAAGTTATCTGGCCTTTGTGACCTTATTGAAATGTTCACTGAAACGTGTTTTGTCAAAATATTGTGGTTTCTATGGTGATATTTTGTCTGTTTTCCGTTATTCAATTTGTGTCGCAATGTATGGTGGTGCAGTGTATGACTGGGCGTTCGAGACCAAGTGAGTGAAGTAGTGTGGCTCACTGGTTAGAGGCGGCAGACCCGAGAGCAGAGGACGGCCCGGGACCAGGGTTCGATTCCCGGCGCGGCAGGTTTCTGGACCAGGGTCAGCGGACTCGATAATTCTCTCGCTTCGGTGCCCACTATGATCAGCGATCACACTCGGCAACTCTGGGCATTAGCTTGCCTCATTTTCACTAACGGCCCCTACCAGACCGCCGGGGATGCCTGGTCTCACCCTGGAGATACCCATTAAGGGACCATCTCTCAGGGAAGCCAGGAAGGGTTTCGCAGCGGTCGAAGCGCCTTGGGACCCTACGGGTAAGTAGTGCGCTATATAAATGCCAATACATTTACATACAATACATGAGTTGGCAAGGGAGCATGTATTGTATTGCACAGTCTTGAATACACTACCTCCTACAGGGACGCCTGCTGACTCTCCTCTTGATACTCTTCTGCAGGAGTAAATGCACAAGCCAGTTTTCATCGTAGTGCAAAATGATAACTGAAATAGTTGCAATACAAATCGCATTTGCGAGAGATTAAGCTATTGCCATTGTAAATGACAATGCCATTTATTTATCTGTTTTCAAAACCAACACATAAATAAAAAGTTTGTCATTCACAATGCCAATAGCTCAAACTTTTCCAAAGGCGAAACCGTTGCATTGTAAATGCTTGTTTATTTATATTCTTGAAAAAAATACGAGTCAAGCTTAAATCAAAATTATAAAAAGGTGTACATTGTTTTATTACATCACACGGCTAGACTATGAATCACAAATTCACCACATTTCTAAAACACACAAGATTAATAACAAGCATTTGCAATGCAAAAGGTCTTGCATTAACGAGAGTTTAAACTATTGGCAATGCAATAGATTAAACTCTCGCAAATGCGAGACCTATTGCATAGCCAATATTTGGTTTTTTTACTAGCCCCCATGCGGCACTTTCACATTCATGAAGGCTTCACTCCTTTCTTTAGACAAGCTGCCTCTAAAGAAAGGGCTGTGTGACATTAAACTGAAACTGCAGCATGGGGGCTTTAATAAAAAAAAAAATTCTGTTTGTCAAGTTGACAAAGAATTGTTTTTTTTTTTTGTTTTGTAAAAACGCTTTCACTTTCATGTTGGCCGAGTACCTATCTTAAGACCCGATTTGTGTAAAGAAAGGGGTGCAGCCTCTACGAATGTTAATGCGCCGCATGGGCGCTAGTAAACAAAATAAATAAATAAGCATGACCGCTAAATGCGGACCACCCTGCTACAATAAAGAAAAAAACGGGGCCCCTATAGTTAAAGCGGAGCGCCATTAGTCAAAATTAAAACAAAAGCGGGCGGCGTGTTGCAAGGCAGTGGGTGGAATAGGGGAAGAGCATTAAATAAACTAGTGCTCACCGACTTTTAAAGCAGACCATATAACAACACCAGTAAAAGGTCCAGTCGTTATAGAAGGTATAACAAATGGAGACATGGCGATACCAAGAAGGGACTAACAAGCCTAATAACGTCTGGGAAGCCAGCGTTTACGAAGGACAATGACACAAGTTAATTAAAAATATGGGCGTTGAGTGGGCAGGGCTTCAAAGCCATACTCCACTACTGCATGCCTCGCAGCAGCGCATGCGCTGCCCGGGCTCAAACTAAAAAGGAGAACCCTGCATTAAGATGCATAGTGCTGTGTCTTGCATGAACTCTAGATAGATTACAAAGAAAGTGCAGTTACACAGCCAGCATATGTCGAAGAAACAACAAAGGTGCAGTCCTCTTAGAGTTCTAAATGCCCATCTAGGGCCAAAAGAGAAGTCTTGTCCTCTAGATCAGCTTTCACAGCAGGGAACAAGCAAAGGTAATGGCAACATATCTGGCTTATAACTGAAAGTGCCTCTTCAGACAGCAGTGAGTTCAGGTGCTCAATAACTAATCATACATACACTGTCATTCATCCCCCACTCCTGCATCCATTCAACAACCCACTGAATCATTCTTCCAGTCACCCACTCTACATTCCACAATAAAACACACAATCTCAAAAAGCAAAGGCAATATAAATTAAAAAGAATAAAAGTATAAAAAAATGCAGCCATCTAAACATAGCAGGTATATGGTCACAATAAAAAAAATTGTAAAAATTAAAAACAGCAGATGGCGGGCATCTGCGATTGGAACAGTGCATACAGCATAGATGTTTTAACGTTACAACATGACCACCACTTCGAGAAGCAAAATGTTGGATCTCTTGGAAGAGTAAAATAATGTTACAATTTGCACAAAACCACTGCAAGACACACACTCAATAAGCCTCTCACTAGAAGGCCATCTTGGAATGTCACTAAGCATAGAATACCATTGTTCTGAAGATCGATGAAGGCTGACATGTGGCTTCTAAACATGGTTGTCATCTTGGAATGTAAAGCAATGATAAACTATGGAGAATACCATTGAAAGATGATGACCAGTTTGGAAGCCTTGGCTGCTCGGATTGTAGTGCACTTCATATGAAGAGAAAGCAAACTACCAGCTCTAACACGGTCTGGTGAACCGCTGGGTAATGTTAAAAAAGGGGATTATGTTTTCCGTTATCGCCCATGTATAGCCTCTGCACCATGTAAATATAATTTTCAATAAAAAATTACTGAAAAAAAAAAGGATAAGGAAAGAAATCAAAGACTAGACTAAAGGGCCGTACCAGAGCTAGCATTGAGGAACCCTAATTTAAATGCCGATCTGCACATATGATCTGGAGAAATACCCTCACTGACAGCACAAGAGAGGCAACAGATGAAGTAGGCTGACCTATTGCCCTAAGCTGTATTCTGTCATGGGTGAAAAGATTGTGTGAATGACAATCGGACAGACCAATGGTTGAAGAAGGATAACCAAAAATCCTTTTATGCATAGGGATTTTATGATTATTAAAGCTGGCAGACCGCTAAAGTCTCAGATAACACATAAAAAGTACTTTAATACACTAACCGGTAAATACTATTCATAAAAGTTCATCTGCAAAATAATGTTACCCAAAAAAATGTACAATCCCTTTTACAAAATACCGTTCTACAGGCTTTACCACTGTGCTACAACAATCCACACTTAAAAGCCTGTTGGCTTCAAAATACATGAGTCATGCTACTGCCTTTGTCACGACTATTGCGAATACATAGATATAGCTGATAGCACCTGATATAACGTTTCCCAATGAACCAAGAAGCTCAACAATCTTTTTTGTTGCCTGGTCACTATAAACAATTCAGTCCTACAGATCAGTGTATAAGCTTTCCAACAAGACAACCATCAGATGGATAGCTATGAAACGACAAATATTTCGAAAACTTCCATTGGCAATGTAATATACAAAACCTCTAAAGTGGTAGAGTGAGACCACTATATTAACTAGTCTGCCAGCCATATTGGCTAAGACTCCTCTCTGTGAAATGAAACACCCTCACCGACACAAACTGTGTCCGCATGCTTCATCATCTAGCCTTCCCACAACCAGAGCATGCACTGTGCCCGGATGGGTTTGATCAACTAATGTAGGAGCGAGGGATTTTCTTTTTCTTTTTTTTTTTATTTGAGATGGTACTGGGCAGACAGAGAATGGGTGCAATGCAAAGAAAACAGTCTATGGCTGGCCTTTAACTGTCTTCAGGAATGCTTTGGCTGGATTCAAATTTAATTTGGAACTGACAGATAAGGGGTTACAATTACCAGTCTTTAAATGTGTTTTCTCACGGGGAGCCAATGCAGCTTAGGTAAAGTTAGTTTGTAACTTATACAAAAATCGTTGTTGAAGATTCACATAGAGGGTTACAGTAGCCAGTTCACGACAATACCAAGGCAAATATCACTGTGCTTCAAGGCCAGTGGAATACAGGGAAAACATTTCTTGAGCAAATGTAAAAACAGAGGTAACTGATTGATTTGGCCTGCAAAGGTCAACTCATCAAACAGAACTCCCCAATGCTTCGCCTTTCTGGAGGGGGACAGGTATCTTGCGGTCACCATGTATGGGTCCATAATGAGTTATTACCAAACACTTCTGTTTTTTCTAGTATTTATTCATCAGGACGATGACTTGTCTGGAGTAAGGGAAGGTGCTACTATTAGCTAGACAAAACAGGGCTTTACGTGAATTAGGTAAGACACACTGCATACAAAATATAAAACAAGGAGGAAAAAACTTTAAAAGAATTTCTCAAATGTAATGAGCATTTTCCCTGGGAATGTTGAGGTAATTTTTCTCATTACTCACTAGGTGCATAGGAAAATTAGACACAGATTTCCCTAATTTCCAAGATGCTGATATATGGGTAGATGTGCATTATGAGGGAGGTATTCCAGCTAAAGTGCCCTAAGGTATCTAACTATCTAACTGGGTTGCTTTATTTATACACAGTACCTCTTTGGGAAGCCCCTTCGGCCAAAGCATCGCATGTCTAGATTCATCACGTTGAACAAACAAGAATCATACCGTATACATATCCATATAGGGACCACATAGGAATCTGTAAAAGATAGATACATTGACAGCCTTTTGAGTATTTCGAAAGGTGACCAAGGGAGAGAGACAGTTGTTTTTGGAATGCATCAACACCCAGAATGATTATCTGAAATATACATATTATATGACATTCAATTGACACTGTTGAATGGCAATGTAATCGGGCATACATCCAATAGATTAAATATAGAGAGAGGTACTCGCCAGGGCTGTCCTTGTTCCCCAATCCTTTTTGCATTTTATTTAGATCCTCCTGAGGCGAAAAGCCGGGAGTAGACGCTGCTTGTGTGATAATTGATCTTTGTGATTTTAAAACCTTACTTAGACACCTTGTGAAGCACCTTGCACTTTAGGGCATCACGGAGCGGATCTAGCGCTCACGTGACCCCTCGCACCGGCGTCCATCGCCGCTGGCCACGCCCACCTCTAGGCCACGCCCTCTTCCCGCCCTTCATAAGCGCGGATTCGCTAGCGCTCGGTTGGGTTTGTCTCCTGAGGCGAAAAGCCGGGAGTAGACGCTGCTTGTGTGATAATTGATCTTTGTGATTTTAAAACCTTACTTAGACACCTTGTGAAGCACATTGCACTTTAGGGCATCACGGAGCGGATCTAGCGCTCACGTGACCCCTCGCACCGGCGTCCATCGCCGCTGGCCACGCCCACCTCTAGGCCACGCCCTCTTCCCGCCCTTGAGGCCTCCTATTTCAAATGTGCATCTACAGAACGCGCAGCGGGCGTGCGCAGCGGGCGCGCCGTTTGCGCGCCGAAGGCGCGCCTAAGGCAAGCCCGTCTGCGCCCGTCCGCGGCCGGACGGGGCTAGGGGCACGACTCCATGCCAATTTTATCTCATACTCTTCTGAGGAGCTTACCACCCTCCAAGGCCACTGGCCACTCTCAGAATCCGTCCGTAGACACATTGTCTCACTAGGGCTTGTCCCTTCTTCCATTCCTACATCGCCGTCCTCTCTGCCCGCCTCTCCGCCACAATGCCCTTCCCCGCCCGACCCCCTTCCTTCTACTCCGTCATTATCTGTTCTCTTACTTAATACCAGGTCAGCGGTCAAGCACCATCATGAGCTCTTTGTCCTGCTCGATTCTGAGAAGCCTGACTTACTGCTCTTGACCGAAACCTGGTTCTGTGATTCTTCCCTTCCCGTTCTTTTGGCTACCCTCCCCCCTTCCTACGTTGCCTTAAGCGCCGATCGTCCGGCAGGTAGGGTTGGCGGTGGTGTGGCGTTAATCGCCCGGTCGGAATTGAATTTTCAAACCCTTCCCTCTCCCCCCATTCCCACTACCGAATTCCTTACAGTCCGCTCCCTCGCCTTTCCCCCCCCCCCCCATCACTTGTCTTCTAATGTACCGCCCTCCCCAGTCTTCGCCTCTGTTCTTGCCGGCATTTCAAGACCTGCTGGCCAACATGGTGGTTAACTACGCCTCGGTCTTGGTGTTAGGGGACTTCAATTATTGGCCCTCGGATCCTTCTGAGTGCACTGCCTCGAAAGAATTCACTGAGTCTCTTCTATCTCTGAATTTTGTGTCGCATATTTCTGTCCCCACTCACTCTCATGGTCATACACTTGACCAGGTTTGGTCCCTCAACCTTTCAGTCTCCCCGGTGACGGTTTCTCCCTGTCCTTGGACCGATCATGCCCTTATTTCTTTCTCCATCTCTCTCAACCCGGTATCCAAAGTCCCCCACGCCAAAAATATCTGGGCGCGGAATTGGAACAGAGTTGATTTGCCCACACTGACCTCTCACCTTCGGAACTCCACTCCGACCCTCTCTGGTCTTTCGTCCGACTCTCAAGCCAACACTATTAATGCTTGGTTGGCTAGAGGTTGTGACTCAGTGGCTCCCCTGCGTCGCATTTCCATCCGGCGACCCAAGGAGTTGAACAGGTGGTTTAATGACCACCTAAAAGAACTAAAACTGTCCGTTCGACAGGCAGAGAGGCACTGGAGAAAAAATTACTGTCCCTCACTCAAAACCCTTTATCTTACATCACTTGCCGAATACAAGACTGCAATCCTCGCCGCCAAAACCTTCTATTTTTCAACAAAAATAATGTCAGCTGAAAATAAACCCAGGGAAATCTTCGGTATAGTGAATGACCTGGCCTATTCCGATAGAGCTTCACCTCGAATCCCCCCATCCCAGCCTCTATGCAACCAAATTAATACTTACTTTCTCGACAAGATCGCTACCATTAAGGCCAACATCCCCCCCCCCCCCCTCGTCTGCCTTTGTTGATCCTTCCCCTCCAACTGTTCAGAATCATCTCACCTCCATCCCTCCCCTCACTGAGGAGGTTTTCCTGGAGATACTCCCCAAAGTAAAGTCGGGTTCTCCGGCAGACATCTGTCCGGCGCGAATCCTGCAACGAATTTACTCCTCTTGTCCTGAACCCCCCATTACTTTCCTCAACAGCTCCCTAGCGCAGGGAGTAGTGACCCCTGCGCTCAAATCAGCCACTATAGTGCCTATTTTAAAGAAGCCTGGCGCCGACCTATCCATCTCAGCCAACTACCGCCCCATTTCCCTACTGCCCTATCTGGGCAAGGTGCTGGAGCGCCATCCATGTCACCGCGGTTTTCAGCGCCCACGTAGAGGCTAATGGGGGACTGGCTTCCCGCCAGGCTGGCTTCCGACCCAGGCACTCGACTGAATCAGTCGTGGTATCAGTCCTGGACAACCTCAGGAAGGGTATGGATCATAACAAACACCAGGCGCTGGTACTCCTCGACCTCTCCGCCGCATTTGACACGGTGGACCATACCATCTTACTGTCCCGTGTCAAGGCGGCTGGAATTGAGGGATCAGCCCTGGTGTGGCTTTCCTCCTTCCTGAGGGACCGCACCCAGGCGGTCCGGCTAGGAGACTTCACAACCACCTCACTCCCCGTCACGTGTGGTGTTCCCCAGGGCTCTTCTTTGTCTCCCTTACTATTCAATCTTTATATCTTTCCCCTCATTTTCGCTCTTCAGCACCTGGAGGTCACTGTGTACAATTACGCGGATGACCTCCAGCTCATCTTTGACTTATCTTCCTCTCCCCTCTCTGTCTCTAGCTTCCAGTCCACCATGACATTCATCAGGGACTGGATGAACCACAACCATCTCAAGTTGAACCCGGATAAAACCGAGTTGGGTCTCACCGGGGGTTCTTCCAGTCCCTGGAACTCTCTCTTCTGGCCCTCCTCCCTTGGTCCCGCCCCCACTCCTTCTACCACGGTCAAAACACTGGGGGTCAAAATGAACAATCAGCTCACCCTCCACTCTCAAATCAGCTCTGTAGTCTCCTCCTGCTTCCTCACCCTCCGAACTATCCGCACTGTCTCTCGCTTCTTTTCCCCCCAGGCACTCAAAATGATCATGGCCGCATTGGTAATATCACGGCTGGATTATGCCAACGCCCTTTACAACGGCATACCAGCATACAGCCTGAGGAGGCTCCAGATGGTCCAAAACCAGGCTGCCCGGTTGGTCTTTGGTCTCCCACGCTACCACCACTCCACACCCCTTCTCAGGGAGCTCCACTGGCTTCCTGTCAAGGAACGTTCCCTTTTTAAGATCGCCTGCATGGTTTTCCAGGCCCGTCAAGGCACTGCCCCCGCCTTTATTTCTTCGTTAATAAAAGAATACGTTCCCCCCAGAGAGCTTCGCTCTTCCTCCAAGTCTCTCCTTCAAATCCCACGTTTCAGACGTAAAAAGTGGGGTGGGACCAATTTTTCTACCTTAGCCCCCACTTTCTGGAACTCACTCCCTGACCACCTTCGTGCGGCTACCCATTATGTATCCTTCCGCAAGGAAATAAAAACGTTTCTTTTTAACCAGGCCTTCCCTGCGTAACCTCCCGGTTACTACTTTGCCTCTGTGGCCAATACCCTCCACTAGCGCCAAGAAATCGTTCGGTGCACGCTGCGCTTTACAAATGTTTTAAATTAGAAAATTAGAAATTTTATCTCCTTGATCTTAAACAACCCCATAATTAAACCGGTAATATCTCATAATCACGAGACAAAAAAATTAGCATACGCTGATGATATTGCCCTAATAACACCTGCACCACAAGAAGCAATCGCAGAAGTAGAGAGGTTGGCAGAAAGATTTAGGAAGAGATCAGGCTATCTGTTAAATAGCTCAAAGACATAAATCATCTGCTCATCTCAGTGTATACTGGACGATCCCCGTGTAAAGGAGTCTGCAGTATACATAGGAGTTTGATTAACAGCAAAAATGGGGGATATTTGGACTATAAATATAGACCCAGTTATGACCACTATCAGTAGGAAAATGAAACGATTAGATCACTTACATCTTACAATAATTGGCAGGATAAACGTAATAAAAATGAAAACTTTTGCAGAAATGTTGTATCTAATGCGGGCTATTCCCATAGAATTAATGGCTAAAAAAATACGGAAAATTGAAGGGCTGTTTACTAATTTTATTTTGAGCTACCAAAGAACTTGTCGTGCTTATAAATACTAATATACAGCTATATTATTGGGCTACGGCCCTGCAAAGCCTAGGTATCCTATATTATCATAATAAGATACAAAACGATAGGACAGAAATACCTACTATCTATGAATTAGCAATTGAGGAAGCCTCAACTGGGCTATTTCAGCGCCAAAATGACATGATGAAATATCAAAGGAAAGGATATAAATGTATTGATTGTGCAATCAGAAATTGGAGAAAGATAGTGAAAACATGTGAGATTAATAGATTCACCAAATATTCATCACTGTGGTATTCTGATCATCTACATAAAAATATATCTGACGATATGGCAAAAAAAATTGATTGGATTTTAATGCTGATTTATGTGTATGCAAACTCAGAAATGCGTAGTTTTATTGGAATTGCACAAAAATACGACTTACAAAGGTACTCATGTTTTAAATATTTACAAATTAGGAACTGTATGAGAGGTGTCCCAAAAGAGAATCTTAGTCTTGATCCTATACCAATACTTCATTTTATGGGTAATCCCAAAAGAAGAATAAAAGCATTTTATCAGGAACTGCAAAAATTTATATCCAGTGATCTAGAAAAAACAGAAACGAACTGGTCAACCAAACTAAATGATGGGGATGTTGATATAGATAAGGTGCTGGAAATAGGTAAAAATGTATTCATGGCATCTAACCATCAAGCTCAACAGTATAAGACTGTATATAGCTTATATTATACACCAGCGAAGCTTTATAAATGGGGGAAGAGAGATTCGGATAGATGCCCAAGATGTCAAAACGGACCAGCCGACATGATACATATGTTTTACTCCTGTGCTAAATTAGATGAGCTAAAAATGGAAATTGAGTAATTTATGTTACAGACATTGGGGAGGAACCTTAAGATCACCGCTACACTAATGTTACTGGGTTTTGATGTAACACTGCAAATGGATACGCCACAAAGATTTTATGTTTTTAAGTTTAGCAATAGCACGTCTTTTGATTGCTACAGCATGGAAGGACACTGCACCACCAACTTTCTATCAGTGGTTAAATCGATTAATTTGTATCGAGAAACAAGAAATTGCTTTATATAAATGTAAAGGCGCAAAAAATAGAAAAAAGGTATGAATATCTGGAAACCACTTATCTGGATGGAGGAACAAAATAGGCAAGGAGTAGGGTAAATAAATAGATTTAACTTTCTGTTTAAACGTCGATACAATTAATGGACACCCGTAAAGAAGTATGCTATTTTCTTTTTGCTTTGTATGTTCCTCTTTTCATTATTTATTGTATCTAACCTACCCATTGTATAGTGTTATAATCCTATATTTCTTTTTGTGTACTCCAATGCATCATGTCTAAATTTCAATAAAAAAAATAAAAATAAAACAAAATGAATGGCAAGGTAATCCATGGCCACTGGAACCTAAGAAAGGACACCTATCAAAAACCTACTAACAAGAAGTTATTTTCAGGTTTTACAACTTTCATCTGCGCTCCTTATGAGAAAACCTACCTTTTCCCAGCCTCAGAAGGAATTGTAGCCTGATGGAAGACTTCAACAAACAAGCAGATGAACTGATCAATAAACTCAGACAACGAGGGTCCCCTGAAGCACCAACACAGATCTTTCAAGAGAAAGAAAAATAACAATAAGGAGGCACAGACAGAACATACACGCAAATATGAAAAAAATCTACCCTTAAGTGAGGTTTACCACCTACTTGGTCCTCACCAATCAAATACAGAAATCAACAAACACTGGTCTATTCTAAACACAAGCAAACTGAAGTTTGACAAACCCCTTTTTTACAAACAATAGGGCTAGGAATATTAGAGACACCCTACCACACACCAGGAACAACTAATCATCCAAGACACAGTACAACCAACCCCCTGTGGGGTCTACTTACAGTTACTTGACACTATCTGTGTAGCAACTGCAGCACATGCCATTTGGCAAGAGGATCAAAAACAGTGGAACTGGGATCAGGACGAGAATGGGTAAAACAGTGGAACTGGGATTAGGACGAGAATGGGTAAAACAAAGACATACTAATTGCAATTCTACACATGTACTTTACATCCCTTGTCCTTGCAACCTGCGATATATAGGTATGACCAGCAGGAAGGTGACACAATGTATTGGTAAACATGGGAGCAACCTCTTAGATACAACAGAAAGACAATTAAAATGGCCAGTCTTTACATCAGAGCAGGACACACGTGGACAATTTCAAGTGGACAGAGCTGGAACAAACCAAAACACAAGATGCGACCAGAAATACTCTCAAAATTCGATCTGGAAGAGAATAAAGTTTGACTGTCTACGGATGTCACAGGTGTTAATGATGATATTCCATAGCTCAATTTATAAATGCAACTACAGACATTTTGTTTCTTTTTTTTTTAATGGGGGCCTTTAATCCCCATCATAATGTACGAGTTATAGGCATGGGTGGGAGCAGTGAAAAAGTGGGCTACAGCGGAGGAAGACACCCTGAGAGAGGAGGCGGCGAAAGGTCAGCGTAAACACCCTATCTCCCTGGAATGGGCCATGCTATCTCACTAATTTAAGCTAGCCCTCACACGAGTCTCCCCGCACACATCCCAAGACGCTGCTGCCCCCCCCACAGCATCACCAACTCTATAAAGTGTCTGTCACCGGACCACATCCGGTCCCCCCTCTCGGCCCCTGCCTCCTCAGTCCTTCAGTTTTCCCCCCTCATATTAACCTCCCCACAGACGAGCTCTGAACAATCTGTCTGATTCCGCCTTTCTCACTCAGTCTTCACCCTATTACCTCCTCCTCTTCCCCCCCTAGTTGCTTCCAACAGTCCATCTCCCGCTACACTCACTCCCCGGTTTCTCCTCTCCTAGTTATTCCCCGTGCACACATGGTGTCCACCGTCAGCCAACATATGCCACTACCAATCTCCATATGCGCATATAGATTGATTCCTGACAGCATATTTGTATCATTGTAACATCTTTGCTCGAATAATATGGTACTGTGCGTGCTTTACATGTAAAAAAGCTAATAAAAATCATTCATAAAAAAATATATCATAATGTACGAGTTATGATAACACTCAATTCCCTGAAATACACAAAGACAAGATTCTGATATATACTAAATATTCTATATCAACGAATATAAGTTATTCCCACATGCTAGTTAACACCAGAGATTGAAGCCCTTATAGACCCTCTCAACAAAAGTACCCACATTAGATATTCATAGTCAGTACTAACAAAATCAATATCTTCACTTTTATCAGGATGTGTAGGCATCATAATGTTGACTTGTGGCTACTATAACTGCCAAACATATTGATATCGCTACGTGTGCATGCTGTGACGTCACATGCTCTATCCAGGAAGCCGAAGAGGCTCATTTAATTTACTGCTTCCGCCAAGAAGCACCCTGTTAAGGCCCTTCATGTGTAATTTACATACATTTTACTCCATGGTGGTCCCCCAGTTTGGGCATGGGTACCATCATGTTTTTAAAGTGTTGGGGGGGGGCTGCATTTAGTGCAGCAGACCCCCAGAAATACTTTACAAACAAAAAAAACGGATTCCTAGGGTCTATAAAACATGAATAGAGGAAAAGTTGAAATGTAAAGCATACTCGGAGCTAGTGCTTTTGTTCTTAACCTTGGAAATACAGGCATCCCTTGTGGTTGGTCTTATGGATGCATTATTTGGCTTGAGAAATGTGAAAGAAAGGCTCAAACACGTGTATAAAGCAAATGGGACCGTCTTTTATATTGATGTAGTGACCCATTGACAAAAAGTAGGCCTGTATTTTATATGTTGACAATGACTTGCATAGGAAAAACCTTAGAAATTCACTCGAAAAAAAAAAAAGATTAAAGGTGCGTTATAGTTTGGTGACACTGTCAGTTATAACACAATTCACCAGTTATAATTAACTGAATTAACTTTAACTCGCACTCTGAAGGAACTATAACTCAGGCACTCTCCATGCACTGCTTACTTATATCCTTATATATAACACCACTCATCACCTATTCAATTACATCATTCATTATATCGCTGTGCATGGATGGAGCGCCATTTATAGTTACTTCAGGGCACAAGTTCTAGTTATAGGGGCACACCAAGCATGTCCTCATTAACAAACAGTGGATTACTGTCCACATCATGGATTTAGCATAAATCAGTATTGGAATACTATTGCATTTTGTGAACTCATAAGTGTGTCCAAACGTTATCTGTGTCACTTGAATGGGGCCTAATTGCCCCTAGTGTATAGGACCGCTTCTATCCAACTACTAGACTCCTAGCGCTAACATTCTAAGTGTATGTTGTTCATGCTTTTGTATAGTGAGTGAACTAATTTTTAATAACCCATGCCTACCTTTTGCGTAAGACTGTTCTCCCAGTCACTGGGTCTGTATTGCTGACATACCTGAAGCTGAAGGGAGAAGACCTAGACTATGGAGTGAGGGGAGACAAGGCAAGTCTTCTTTAGAAAATCTGGTATACCTTTTGCTTGGCAATGAGCTTCCAATTAGTCATCCTAAACACTGCGATTCGAGGAGAGTAGGGGTGAAGTGTGAGAAACCTGACTGTTGTGAAAAGAGAAGAGGGCCCTTTAGGGAATGCCCAGTTTTTGCCTTTCCCAAATCACACTTCCAGTTTAGAAGATGACAACCAGGTGCAGAAACCGCACATCTGTTTGCGCCTCTGCTGTTGGTGCTTCATGTCTGGAGACTACCGTACTGTAGTAGACATCACTACAGAAAGGGCGTGTCTGAAGAACAACCTCGAAAGGACACTTGAAATGCGAATCATACCAATCACACCAAACTGGTTCTGGGGATGCAGACTGTGGTAAATTTCTCCTGTCTAAATTTGATGTATAAAAGCAGTACCTCTCTTGTTGTTCTAGTCTAAAGCCACCTATGGCAGAGGAAGGATGTGCACCAGAGTACTCGGAGGATTGCTTTGCAACAAGATTGGGTTTCTGCCTAACTGTCAGCTTCTCAAAGGTGAAGGGACATGACCTGAAACTGACCTCTTGTTGGAAGTCTATTTACTGCCTAGGACAAGTGAGGTACATCGTGTCTCAGGCATTTGTGTGACATCCAGAGGTAGCAGACTTAGGGCAGGTGATCTACAGACCCCGGTTAGGTGGGCCTCATTCCCTTCACAGCTGTTCTGGGTGAAAAACTTTAAGACTCAGCCTGCAATCAAGGTAGAAGGGGCTGTGATTCCGGGTAGAAATCTAGTCTGTGGGTAGCCTTGTCATCAACAAATTGGCCTGAGCTTGGCTGCATCACCATCAGTAGATCACCCTGTGTATGGAAGCATAACCATTAGAAGATTATCCAGTGCACTGACATATTGCCATCAGAAGGAGAGGCCTGTATGAGGACATATCACCCACAGAGGATTAACCTGTGCATGGCCACTTTGCAAGTAGATGTTTGGCCTATACCTGACCGCACCAAGCCTATAGAATCAACTGGTGCAGAGATCAAGTGTTCGCACAGTGAAGTATTTACCTGGGACCGTTGTTACTGTTTCCTCAACAACAGCAGAAGATCACAGGGGACTACACTAAAGCAACACTGCCAGATCTGTGCCTCCAAGGTAGATGCCCCAGCAGCTAGCACAGAAATCCTAGAGGCCCCACCTCCCAGAAGTGGGAGAAAGGCGAGAGTACTGAAAAGAAAGCCAGATGGCTGCCCGAAAGACTGATCCACTTAGAGGTTAGAAACTGAAAAAAACTTACTGTCAGACTGCGCTCAATGTATTTATTGGGGAGCTCTGTACCAGAGTGATACTCACACAAATACCTATATCTTCAAGGGAGGGAAGGAAGGACCACCTAACCCAGAAAGGGTGACTGAGATATCAGATAGAGGTGCAGCCCTGCATAACAGCATCCAAGACACTAAATTTTGGTGAAACTATATTTGTGCGTAGTATGCCATTCTAGTGTGCTAAAATTACTTATTTCTCGAAAGTCAAACCATTTATTGCATGGCTGAGTTCGAGGACCCCCATAACACCTTCTTGAGAAGGATGTGACTGCTTGGCATCACTACCACTGACAGTCTAGTGCTGAAGGAGTTGCACTTGGCCCAGTCTGCTGTGCCCCAGTAGGACAGATCTCACGATGTCAGAGGAAAACTACCCCAACCTCCATGGTTGAGGCCCAGTAGCCATTAATTGCTCCATGGCCCCCAAAAGAGGTCTGAGAAGAACAGATGATGCATTAAGGCACGAAGGAGAAGATAGAGGCCAAGGAGAAAGGAAAGACTCCGGTCAGGAAAAATAAGGCATGAGTATAGACACACTGCTCTTCGAGGCCATATTGTCAAGGGCCCATGGTTCTTGGAAGAGAATGATATTGAAATGTGAAAGGAATGTTAAGATATTCAAGTGGTCAAAGTCTGCAGAAAGCAGGCAAGTTCTAAAACAACAAATGAAGCAGGCACTTAATGCCCTGCTAATTAAAAAAAGCGCGGCCGTAATCGATTCAACATGTGCACGCGTACGGAGAGACAAAAAATGCACGCGCATGTGGACAGCCCGGCGCCATCTTTGTCCCTCCATACGCATGCACATGTTGAATTCATTACAAAAAGCTCTCGCATGGCAAGAGCAGAGCTGTGGGTTGCTAACGCCAGGCAAGACCTAAAGATTGTTTTATTGGAGGTTTTTCTAGAGGACGTACAGGGCCCTGGAACATCAGAGTCACACGAAACAGCATCACATGAGATGCTGTACAGTTAAATAGAGGTTATGGAGACCAAAGATACCATATAATGATAGTACAAATTAAATTCGCTATACTAAGATGACACTATACAATTATATCAACACGGAACTTAAATAATAAAGGCTATTTACATAAAATAATTTTAAAAATGTGTTAAGTCGGATGTAGTAAAATCCCCAATATTGCAATGACTTTTCAACAAGTCTGAACATTAACCACAGAGATCAGTGTAAGAACTAGATAAAAGAAGCCCAAGAGATGCATATCCTCAATGTGGTACTGAGAGTTAGTTTTCATAAAGTTGTTCTTAAGACAGCATAGAGTGAACAGGCGTAACTTAAGGAGCTCATACCAAACTCCTGTCATCATGAGCTAACTGAACTAGGTAGAACGATAAAATAATCGCAGGAAGTAGTTTTTTTAAGGCAGTGTAGAAGGTGATACTGTGTAACTGTGTATGGAGGGGAACAGAACCCAAATGTTAATAAAAGATCGAGATTTAAAGCAAAGTGATTCCAACCACAGAGTTGTTGGGAGCTGCCAGAAATCCGCCAGATAGTATTAGTGGTTGGAATTTAAGAGTTCTGGACTATGCAGGCTAGTTCGATCTTCGTTGAGAAGCCAGTCCAAAGAGTGTAAAAAAGGTATGGTATGATTGTGAAGCGATACGCTCAGTGGTTAGACTGGTGGCTACAAGTAAAGAGGCTCTGAGTGGGGCCAGTTGATAACAGATAACATTCCATAGTATAGTCTTGTTAAGACCAAAGCTTGGTAATTTGTCAAGGTTTTGTTCTGGAAAGAAAAGTTTGATCCCCTGACAAATCTTAGTTGGCAGTTTGCAATTTGTTATTGAAATGTTAGCGGAGACTAAGTTATGGGTCCAAAACAAATGGCGAAAGAGTATTTCAGCATTGTTAGTGGAACTTAACCACGCTTTTACTCCAGTAGGGGTGTCCTAAGAATAAATTAGAAGGAACTCTTTTTTTAGGGGTTGGACCTGAGGTGATGCCTTGTCATATAGTAATGTATTTCATGGAGAATTGAGGCCAATAAAGTTACCGACGGAGGATGACTTTTTCAGGGAATGTCATTGACATTAGTGGCAAGACATGTCAGACTCTTTTCTATCACACACAGTTTCCAGACCGGATCTGAAGAAATAAGGGGCTAAAACTGAGCCTTAAGCGACTGCCAACAGGGTGGAATGTGAGTGATCCACTTTGATTGTGAACAGCTAGCTAGCTTGAATATATACCAGAGAAGAGTTTTTTCAATGCCCATACAGTTTTTAATGTGTCAATGAGGATGTCACCCATATCAAATATAACAGCGATCGGACACAGTTTTAAGTAAGGATAGGAGACTGTGGTAATCAGAATGCCAAGATCATAGAGGACATTGGAGAGGTCCTGAGAATGATGCGGAGGAGTGATGCCATGAACTATCTTGATTACCAGGATTGTTAGGAATGGGATTTCTGGTCGGCTAAGGCTTGCGCCAAATCCAGGGAGAAACCACCACTCTAGTCAGGGCAAGGGAGTTACACGCTGAGCATAACCCCTACTCACACCCTTGGTAGCTTGGCACGAGCAGACAGGCTTATCTCAGTGGCCATGTGTAAAGCATTTGCGCACGCACACAGCAACAACATCCCAGACACACCACAAAAGGAACTCCACACAAGGTTATATCAAAAATAGGATCCTGCATCAGTATTCATGATTGCTCTTAAGGTAGGAATCTTAACAAGTACATATACGAAGATAAACAGAGGCGTGTTTTATCAAGTAGGTTTTTAATAGATTGGATAATACTGATAGATTACTCTATATACATTTTATATTGTAGATTGGTCGGACAAATATATATGAATTGCATCCTCAAAATGTATAATTACATATCGGAATTGAAAGTCTTTTCTACAAATTGCAAAGGTGAGCAGAAATGCTCGTGTTCGATTAAATTGCATGGTTAGATGTGAATATGGAGCACTGTTGGCACATAGTGAAGGTTATAAATTCTTTTTAAGCTGGACACTGAACTGGCATGGTTTCACAAAGGTGACACTGTGTGGTTGAAAAACGGATTGATTTTCTTTTTGTTGGTGCACAAGTATGCACTTCAGCGAGCATGGGGTTAAGGAAAACATGGTTGGACTTGTTGGATTGCATGGCTCCTCTCTTTTCTTCCAAATAGTACAACTTATGTGATTCTTTCAATGGTTCTATACTATAGGGCCATTGATAAATATACAACAAACTCACATGGTGAATTTTTAAGATGGTCATTACGTCAAGCATGTTACATGACTAAGATGTAAAAGATGGTGTATTAAGTGCTTATGTGCTTAAGCGAACACATAGATCTTAGCATATGTACCTTTCTTTTCTTGTTACATGTATGATTGACAGCCTTGAAAAAGCCCAAAGGGGGCGAAACGCGTGTCGGCTGTGGACCATAAAGTTTGAAAAATAAAGACTTGAATTCTTCACAACGTCTGGTGTGATGAAATTGACTGTTTGACCAAGGATGTGGATTACAGATGAAACGCTAAATAAGCTAAGGGATCAAAGAGACTATTTCGGAGGTGCACTGGTGTGTCTTCTCATATTGCAAGGACTTCCATTCCGAATGAACTTTGGGAAGGGGGTCGTGGTTTGATGCCCGAGGTGGATGTGCATCTAACGCCAAGTAGCAATCCATATTGTTCAGTGTGCATAGTGTATTTTGTTTTGGTATATGACTATTGAGAACTAAGGTTGATGTGCAAATCAAAATAGCACATCCACCATTCTTTTTGTCGTAATATCAAAAATAGCCTTTGTATTCTCATAAAACATTACAATAGTAATCACATAATATACATCGTGCCACCTGGCACTAGGTCATATTTACAAGGGATTATTTACACCTAGCAGGGCCCACTGGACCACTGTCAGAACTATCACAAAGCGAACTTAGTAAAAGTAAGACATCTCATAGACGTACAACCAGTAATCACTGGTAACCACTGTACTCCGCATCAGCCTGTAACATAAACCACATTAGGCATGAATTACACTCTGCTCCAACCTCCCCAGCATAAACACATTATACAATCATCTCATAATTCTAAATGCATTTAGACCCTAACCGCCTAAGCATAACTCACATGAGGGGTAAAACTCACAGTAGGAGATAACCTCACCAGCATAATCATATTACGCACATAATCTCATCCCTAATCACATTTAGAGGCATGAATCATAGTAGATTACGATTAGGGGGTGTGGGGAGCACTCCTGCTTTCTCTAAATGATCCATCCGATATTAACATATTCCTCCTTAGCGTGCTGGTCGGATTAGTGCCAAAACCCTGCGACACCTGTTATAAAGCGAATAAAGGGGGCAACATTGCCCCGCCGGCCGCACAATTGCTTGATGCCATCTGGCAATAACTTCATAATTTCACCAATATTTTACCATCATCCATAATTAATCCATTTGTCCAAAAGTTTTCTCATCTTTAACTACAGTCCACACACGGGATCTTTATGCCTTTTTCAGTTTTCTAATGAGAATGCTGTGCCCATCCAGGCCTCTTGCACAAACACGACAGATGCAGGGGTTCTTCAAAAACAGCGTTTATTAAAAAAACCAATGCATTTCGAGCATCAAGTGCTCTTCGTCAGGGTACGCTGGAATCAATACAGAAACACATTCATTAACATCCTTGCAATATTCGGTAGATTACATCATCATGCTTTAATGACACTTGGTACTTAATAACTCCTTTGTGGCTTAACTTTATTTACTTTACGTTAAAAACATCCTGCTTGCAAAACAGTCTGCAAGACCAGTCCCAACTAATTAATTGTCAAAAATGTGTTGACACCAACTTCAAAAGCGTAACATATCATCTCCCCCTAGGTCTGTATTACTACTATCCTGCTGCTCTCGTGGTTACTGCCCAAAAGATTATACTTTCCGATTCCTTATTAACACCTCTTTTTGCATATTTGATTTGCTCTACACTCCCCGTGTTTGCTAACACTTTATTTGAACACGTGCGTCATTATCCATGCGTTCCCATTCCATACATTCTCCTCTATCGACTTTTTGCTTCCTCATCGGCTCCTCTTCTAAACTGATCCCTGCTTCCATTCACACAACACGCAGACGCTCGAACTCACTCACATAAAAACCATAATCATGCTCTCATATTTCCCACCCAAAACGATCCCGCTAACTTCCACTACGACACTGTTCAATGTTCCAACCAAACATACACCCTCCAGTCCTCTTATTACCTAAATCAAATACATCCTCATACCTGTTTCTGGCGTTTTCACCACTCTGTCAGCCCAGTTCGTTTCTCTCAATGACCCAGGTAAACCACCCTTATTTAACTCCCTCCCTCTCTGGGCCCCTCCTTTCAATTAAGTTCTGATTACTTTTTCGCTGTGAGGACGATATAATTAGTGCCTACAAACCCAATCAGGACTGTATTTCCCATAATGCAATACTCGCTCATGTTTGCTACAACGTGATGTTATTTGATATTATCACTTTTTTCGAATAAGGCATTCATCTACATTTGAGCCACAATTTTTCCAAGTAAAGTAGTGTTTTTTGATGTCCATATCCTGATCAACGTTGTCTCCTCCGTGAACCCAGGTCTTTACTCCGTCAGTGTGGAAAGTCTTTTACACTCGTTTTTTTCTGCTCTTCTGTGATATTGTGGGTGCTTCCCCATTTTGGGTTTAAATTTATAATCAAGATTAGGGGGTGTGGGGAGCACTCCTGCTTTCTCTAAATGATCCATCCGATATTAACATATTCCTCCTTAGCGTGCTGGTCGGATTAGTGCCAAAACCCTGCGACACCTGTTATAAAGCGAATAAAGGGGGCAACATTGCCCCGCCGGCCGCACAATTGCTTGATGCCATCTGGCAATAACTTCATAATTTCACCAATATTTTACCATCATCCATAATTAATCCATTTGTCCAAAAGTTTTCTCATCTTTAACTACAGTCCACACACGGGATCTTTATGCCTTTTTCAGTTTTCTAATGAGAATGCTGTGCCCATCCAGGCCTCTTGCACAAACACGACAGATGCAGGGGTTCTTCAAAAACAGCGTTTATTAAAAAAACCAATGCATTTCGAGCATCAAGTGCTCTTCGTCAGGGTACGCTGGAATCAATACAGAAACACATTCATTAACATCCTTGCAATATTCGGTAGATTACATCATCATGCTTTAATGACACTTGGTACTTAATAACTCCTTTGTGGCTTAACTTTATTTACTTTACGTTAAAAACATCCTGCTTGCAAAACAGTCTGCAAGACCAGTCCCAACTAATTAATTGTCAAAAATGTGTTGACACCAACTTCAAAAGCGTAACATATCATCTCCCCCTAGGTCTGTATTACTACTATCCTGCTGCTCTCGTGGTTACTGCCCAAAAGATTATACTTTCCGATTCCTTATTAACACCTCTTTTTGCATATTTGATTTGCTCTACACTCCCCGT
This sequence comes from Lissotriton vulgaris, assembly GCF_964263255.1. Lineage (NCBI taxonomy): Eukaryota > Metazoa > Chordata > Amphibia > Caudata > Salamandridae > Lissotriton > Lissotriton vulgaris. The sequence goes on from NC_141691.1 coordinate 1,211,822,134, forward strand.
GTTTGCTAACACTTTATTTGAACACGTGCGTCATTATCCATGCGTTCCCATTCCATACATTCTCCTCTATCGACTTTTTGCTTCCTCATCGGCTCCTCTTCTAAACTGATCCCTGCTTCCATTCACACAACACGCAGACGCTCGAACTCACTCACATAAAAACCATAATCATGCTCTCATATTTCCCACCCAAAACGATCCCGCTAACTTCCACTACCACACTGTTCAATGTTCCAACCAAACATACACCCTCCAGTCCTCTTATTACCTAAATCAAATACATCCTCATACCTGTTTCTGGCGTTTTCACCACTCTGTCAGCCCAGTTCGTTTCTCTCAATGACCCAGGTAAACCACCCTTATTTAACTCCCTCCCTCTCTGGGCCCCTCCTTTCAATTAAGTTCTGATTACTTTTTCGCTGTGAGGACGATATAATTAGTGCCTACAAACCCAATCAGGACTGTATTTCCCATAATGCAATACTCGCTCATGTTTGCTACAACGTGATGTTATTTGATATTATCACTTTTTTCGAATAAGGCATTCATCTACATTTGAGCCACAATTTTTCCAAGTAAAGTAGTGTTTTTTGATGTCCATATCCTGATCAACGTTGTCTCCTCCGTGAACCCAGGTCTTTACTCCGTCAGTGTGGAAAGTCTTTTACACTCGTTTTTTTCTGCTCTTCTGTGATATTGTGGGTGCTTCCCCATTTTGGGTTTAAATTTATAATCAAGATTAGGGGGTGTGGGGAGCACTCCTGCTTTCTCTAAATGATCCATCCGATATTAACATATTCCTCCTTAGCGTGCTGGTCGGATTAGTGCCAAAACCCTGCGACACCTGTTATAAAGCGAATAAAGGGGGCAACATTGCCCCGCCGGCCGCACAATTGCTTGATGCCATCTGGCAATAACTTCATAATTTCACCAATATTTTACCATCATCCATAATTAATCCATTTGTCCAAAAGTTTTCTCATCTTTAACTACAGTCCATCACGGGATCTTTATGCCTTTTTCAGTTTTCTAATGAGAATGCTGTGCCCATCCAGGCCTCTTGCACAAACACGACAGATGCAGGGGTTCTTCAAAAACAGCGTTTATTAAAAAAAACAATGCATTTCGAGCATCAAGTGCTCTTCGTCAGGGTACGCTGGAATCAATACAGAAACACATTCATTAACATCCTTGCAATATTCGGTAGATTACATCATCATGCTTTAATGACACTTGGTACTTAATAACTCCTTTGTGGCTTAACTTTATTTACTTTACGTTAAAAACATCCTGCTTGCAAAACAGTCTGCAAGACCAGTCCCAACTAATTAATTGTCAAAAATGTGTTGACACCAACTTCAAAAGCGTAACATATCATCTCCCCCTAGGTCTGTATTACTACTATCCTGCTGCTCTCGTGGTTACTGCCCAAAAGATTATACTTTCCGATTCCTTATTAACACCTCTTTTTGCATATTTGATTTGCTCTACACTCCCCGTGTTTGCTAACACTTTATTTGAACACGTGCGTCATTATCCATGCGTTCCCATTCCATACATTCTCCTCTATCGACTTTTTGCTTCCTCATCGGCTCCTCTTCTAAACTGATCCCTGCTTCCATTCACACAACACGCAGACGCTCGAACTCACTCACATAAAAACCATAATCATGCTCTCATATTTCCCACCCAAAACGATCCCGCTAACTTCCACTACCACACTGTTCAATGTTCCAACCAAACATACACCCTCCAGTCCTCTTATTACCTAAATCAAATACATCCTCATACCTGTTTCTGGCGTTTTCACCACTCTGTCAGCCCAGTTCGTTTCTCTCAATGACCCAGGTAAACCACCCTTATTTAACTCCCTCCCTCTCTGGGCCCCTCCTTTCAATTAAGTTCTGATTACTTTTTCGCTGTGAGGACGATATAATTAGTGCCTACAAACCCAATCAGGACTGTATTTCCCATAATGCAATACTCGCTCATGTTTGCTACAACGTGATGTTATTTGATATTATCACTTTTTTCGAATAAGGCATTCATCTACATTTGAGCCACAATTTTTCCAAGTAAAGTAGTGTTTTTTGATGTCCATATCCTGATCAACGTTGTCTCCTCCGTGAACCCAGGTCTTTACTCCGTCAGTGTGGAAAGTCTTTTACACTCTTTTACACTCCATCCGATATTAACATATTCCTCCTTAGCGTGCTGGTCGGATTAGTGCCAAAAAACAGGTGTCGCAGGGTTTTGGCACTAATCCGACCAGCACGCTAAGGAGGAATATGTTAATATCGGATGGATCATTTAGAGAAAGCAGGAGTGCTCCCCACACCCCCTAATCTTGATTATAAATTTAAACCCAAAATGGGGAAGCACCCACAATATCACAGAAGAGCAGAAAAAAACGAGTGTATAAGACTTTCCACACTGACGGAGTAAAGACCTGGGTTCACGGAGGAGACAACGTTGATCAGGATATGGACATCAAAAAACACTACTTTACTTGGAAAAATTGTGGCTCAAATGTAGATGAATGCCTTATTCGAAAAAAGTGATAATATCAAATAACATCACGTTGTAGCAAACATGAGCGAGTATTGCATTATGGGAAATACAGTCCTGATTGGGTTTGTAGGCACTAATTATATCGTCCTCACAGCGAAAAAGTAATCAGAACTTAATTGAAAGGAGGGGCCCAGAGAGGGAGGGAGTTAAATAAGGGTGGTTTACCTGGGTCATTGAGAGAAACGAACTGGGCTGACAGAGTGGTGAAAACGCCAGAAACAGGTATGAGGATGTATTTGATTTAGGTAATAAGAGGACTGGAGGGTGTATGTTTGGTTGGAACATTGAACAGTGTGGTAGTGGAAGTTAGCGGGATCGTTTTGGGTGGGAAATATGAGAGCATGATTATGGTTTTTATGTGAGTGAGTTCGAGCGTCTGCGTGTTGTGTGAATGGAAGCAGGGATCAGTTTAGAAGAGGAGCCGATGAGGAAGCAAAAAGTCGATAGAGGAGAATGTATGGAATGGGAACGCATGGATAATGACGCACGTGTTCAAATAAAGTGTTAGCAAACACGGGGAGTGTAGAGCAAATCAAATATGCAAAAAGAGGTGTTAATAAGGAATCGGAAAGTATAATCTTTTGGGCAGTAACCACGAGAGCAGCAGGATAGTAGTAATACAGACCTAGGGGGAGATGATATGTTACGCTTTTGAAGTTGGTGTCAACACATTTTTGACAATTAATTAGTTGGGACTGGTCTTGCAGACTGTTTTGCAAGCAGGATGTTTTTAACGTAAAGTAAATAAAGTTAAGCCACAAAGGAGTTATTAAGTACCAAGTGTCATTAAAGCATGATGATGTAATCTACCGAATATTGCAAGGATGTTAATGAATGTGTTTCTGTATTGATTCCAGCGTACCCTGACGAAGAGCACTTGATGCTCTAAATGCATTGGTTTTTTTAATAAACGCTGTTTTTGAAGAACCCCTGCATCTGTCGTGTTTGTGCAAGAGGCCTGGATGGGCACAGCATTCTCATTAGAAAACTGAAAAAGGCATAAAGATCCCGTGTGTGGACTGTAGTTAAAGATGAGAAAACTTTTGGACAAATGGATTAATTATGGATGATGGTAAAATATTGGTGAAATTATGAAGTTATTGCCTCATAGTAGATTACCACATTTCCTAATATTACATAAATCACTGGTTAGCGCTCTAGCTTTGGCGCTTCCACCATATTTTTGGTATAATCGGATGCGCATGCGCAGCGGACGTGCGCAGCAGGTGCCGAAAGCACGCCAAAGGCAAGCCCGTCTGCGCCTTGCCCGTGGCCGAGGGCCAGAACCCCTGCTTCACAAAGCCCGGTTTATACCATCTACTCCAGGGAGGGCCTAGTCAGTTGAAGACCCAGGTCAGTGTCCCCCTGTTGCCCCAGGGTTAACCCTCTGATGGAGCTAAAAGAGTGTCCAAATTTTAAACTACAATTCTCTTATGACCCAATTAAACAGCCGGTACCTCCAATCAAACAAAAACAGCTGGAGCCTATTAAATAGATCAGGGTTATGCTACTTAACACACGCTCATTAATCAGACATAATACGGAAATGGCAGAGATGATAGGTAGTCTTAAGCTTGATCTAGTATTCGTTACGGAAACCTGGGATAATGAGACCTCTGACCCAGACTTAATACAAGCTTCCCCTACAGACTTTTAGATTACCAGAGCGGACAGAACCAATGAACGGGGCGGCGGACTTGCCATTAACGCCAAAAATTAAAAATCAGTAAAGGCATCTTCGTTGGGCACCTCACAGGATTGCGAACTGCTCTCGTTCCAGATCCTACTTAACCCTAATGACTCCTTGAGTGGCCTATTAATTTATCGACCACCTAAAGCCCAGTCCCCTTTGCTTGACAAACTTCCCCCATTACTGGAAGCTAGCATAAATTATACAAACTACACCATCCTTGGCGATTTTAACTACCACCTAGAGAATGCCTCTGACACCACTAACGTCGAACTTTGAGGTAATGGCGGGTTCGGGCATGGAACACCTGGTTAAAGAGAGCAACCACGATGCTGGACACACCCTTGACGGTATATTTACTTCCAAGCCTAAGATTAATATACACAAGGTACTCCCGGTGGTATGGTCAGATCATAGAGCAATCATATTTACGATTAAGGCCACATCCCAAACAAAGGCAGTGAACAAACTGCCTGTGACTCGCACATATCGTAATCGGGCGAAAATTGACCTTGACCACTTTCAGACACTACTTCAGGAAAACGAACCTGACCTGGGGTTAGACACTAACATGGTGGTACATAATCCATCTAAATGGATCGCCAAGACCGCAAACACAGCTGCTCCTCTCATAACATCCTCTTCGAAAAGGAAAAATCAGTCTGAACCTTGGTTCTCAGGTAAGTTAAGGACTCAAAAACAGTTATGCAGTAGAACAGAAAAACAATGGAGACTAAACTACAATACGGAACTGAAAATAAAGTACGCCCAGTCTTTGGCCATTTATAAAAAGCTAATTAGGGAGGAAAAAAGCAGATACTATTCAACCAAAAATTTCGGCAGCAAACAACTCTAGCAAAGAGCTCTTCAAGACTGTTAAAAAATTGGCCAAACTCCCTAATAAAGCCATTACAGGCAACAACCCAGACTTCTGTAATACATTGGGCCAGGCTTTTGCCGATAAGATGCATCAGTCTACAACACCTTTCTAAACACCCCCAATGATCTGCCTTCTGGAGAACTGATCTCGTCCTAAGCCCATCTAGCTTCTCCTTCTCCCCACCCTGTAGGGATCAGACTACACAAATTATAAAGGAAACAAAATCCGGGGCCCCTACAGATCCATGTCCCCCTAAAATATTCCATCTTTGTCTGGAGATTTTCAGCGCACAACTAAATGAGCTGTTCTCTGGAACTATACTTCACGGGAATTTCCCCGAGGCATGGAAGATAGCTTCCATATTACCCCTGCTGAAAAAACCCATCTGGACCCCGATGATCCCAATAGCTATCAGCCAATCTCCAGAATCATCTTTTTTTCTAAAGGTTCTGGAGAAATTGCTTAATATCCAGCTTACCACCTTCATCACCACAAACAATTTGTTAGACCACTCACAAAATGGGTTCAGAGAAGGCCACGGTACTGAATCTGCCTTAATCACTGCAAGCGAAGAGCTCAGGAAATCCATGGACGGAGGCGGGAAGGGCGCATTGATATTATTAGATCTATCGGCGGCCTTTGATACCGCCAACCATAAACTGCTAATTATGAGATGTTCTGAGTCAGGTGTCCACGAATCCGCCACAACTCTACTGTCATTATATCTCTCTGAAAGATCCTTCAGAGTCGAATTAGATGGAACAAGCTCACAAACTTTCGATCTGCATTGTGGAGTGCCACAAAGGTCGTCCTTGAGCCCTACGCTTTTTAATGTTTACGTGGCCCCATTGGCCGCATTGATCAGACAGTTTGGGTTTTCAGTAATCAGCTATGCAGATGACACACAAGTGGTCATGTCAATTACCAACAATGAGGATGAGGTGGCCGAACGTTTTAACATCTGTCTGTCCCACGTTAACAACTGGATGCAATCTAATTGCTTAACACTACACTGTAGCAAAACTGAAGTCTTACTGTTGGGCGCCAATCCTTTAGGCTGGTCTCCGAAATGGTGGCCCACTGAGTTGGGCGGATGCCCTTCACCAGTATCCAAGGTCAAAAACTTAGGGGTGATTTTTTTACTGTCGGCTAACTTTCGACAGCCAGATTAACTGCCTCACGTCCAGTTTCTGGGCCATATTAAAATTGATCAGAAAGATTTGGTCTTTTAATCGCCCTGAGGCCCTGAAAACCGTGGTAACTGCCCTCGCCATCTCCAGGCCAGACTATGGTAATGCACTTGATTTAGGGATCCAAACACAGCATTTGAGTAAACTCCAACGTCTACAGAATGCAGCAGCTAGACTGATCTTGAATATCCCCAAACATGAATCAGTTTCCCAGCGGCTAGCAGCTCTCCACTGGCTTCCGGTTCAGAAAAGAATAATTTTTTAGTCACTTTGCATCACGTTTAAGGCGCTCCAAGGAAGGGGCCCCTCTTACCTGATTTCTAGGATAAAATATTATGTGCCGTCCAGGAACCTCAGATCTGCTCAACTGAAACTGCTTCAAGTCCCCAGGTTCAAGCAGGCTCGTTGGGGAGGAAGGAGTTTTCTGCTAAGATCTGCAAAACTCTGGAATCTCCTACCTTTCACAATTAAAAACAGCCAGATTCTCACCTTATTCAGGAGATTACTAAAAACCTGGCTATTCAAGCAGACCTTTAATTCTTCCCTGTACCCCGTTCTGGCTCTACCCTCTCAGTCCTAAGCGCCAAGAATTCTCCGGGCATTCGTTGCGCTTTATAAATTTAAAAATCAAATCACTGACCCCCTGGCCAACTGGCCTTCTCAAAGGGGCTCAAATGTCAGGGCTGCTGCCTATGCAGCGGAATCCAAAAGTGCGCCATTGTGCTACGGCAAAGGAGTGCAACTCATTCCTATCTCTCATAATGCCCCCAAAGACCTGTGGCCTAAAAGTTGCAGCTGCCCACTACTTGCTGGGCAGCTGTGAAGATAAGGAAGGCCTTGGCACCACTGTGCCTCCTGTCCCACTCAGGGACGTCTCAACCTCATGCCCCTCTTGTTGCAGCTGCCCGTATTGGGGTGGTGCAGCTATAGCACTTCTGATAAAGGGGGCCAAGCACCTCTGTGCCCTCTGGACCACCCTAGTGGCATTAAACACATGCCCCCATCATTGGGGCGGCCCACTCTCTAGCGGGACCGCCCAGTCACTGACAAAGCGCCTCAACATGCCCCCAAAGACACGGGCCCTCTAGGGCTCTCTTGTGCACACAAAGAACTGCCCCTTTAGCGTTGAAGCAGCCCGCTGCCAGACTGAGCCGCTCTGACTCTGTGCCTCTCCCTCGGCACCTTCACCACTCGAGCCCCAACTCACGGGCCTCGCTGGCGCCGCTCTGGGTCTCCTCTCCTCCTCATGTGGGACAAGCAGCACTTCTCTCGCTGCCCGGGCTTCCCTTCACTCCTGAGAGCCCCGCGCTGCCATTGGCGGCCTCTGACGCTTTTACTTCTTCCACCCGGGCCGTCACTGCTCTTCACCTGGGCCCTCTCCTATGGCTTCTCCCTAGCTTCGCCCGGTCCGCGCTTTCGGGACTGTGGCTTTGCTGTGGGCGGGCTTCGGACGTCTTCCTGCTTCTGTCTGTGAAGCCACGCCCACAGTCAGGTGGACGCGCCTGCTTCCAGTTCGCGGCCCGGGGCCGTGGCGGTGATTCCTTTCACGATGCAGCAATGAGGGGTAGGCTCCCTCTTGAAGCAGGCACATGCGGGGTAGGCACCTGCCATGGAATAAAATTAATTGAATGTGGCCATGGCACGGGGTGGACCCCGCTATGAAATCTGCAAAAGCGGGGGAATCCCTACATCGGGATTGCCTCAAGATAGGCAGCAGCTCCACGCTGCGAAGCTTCCTCCTGTCTCTATCCCTGAGCAATTAGAATATAGCGCTCACGAGGCGCTAGGAGCCACAGCTCCTTGGCAAAGGTCCTGTAGTTTTAAAGGAATAAGCCTTCAGCAATGCAGGGCCTTGGGAGGTAAGCCCTCCTGGCAGCCCCCCCTGGGCCCAGCAGCAGCACGCCAGTACAGAACCACCTTATGGGGGTCACAGCCCCTTCTTTTATACACCATTTCTCTTTGTGTAAAGTGCAGGGCATGGGGGAACCAGTTGCAACTGGTTTAGGGGGGATCTGGAGCACTTTGTTTTGACAGCTCCTCTTCCCCTTTGTCAGGTGGGGGCTCGTCATCAGATACACCACAGGGGTCGGAGCCAGCATTCACTAGGGCAGAAACCAGCCTATTCAGAGTCAGGAGATCACCCCTCCCACTACTCTTAGCCCAGGTGTCCCATTCAGCTTTGCGCTGACTCGCACTACCCCTCCTGGAGCCACCCACACCGCTCAGCACCTGTCACTTCGAAGCCAGACATGCAATTCACATCAGGCAGGCAGACACATAGCACACAGAAGTGCCAACTTCTAAAAGTAGCATTTCTCCACCAGTCATCATAAATCTGCGCTCATCATTGCACAGCATTTATTCTCACGAGTTCATACATACTAAACTCGCCCCTGCCGCTCCTCTCACACCAGGAATTACCACAGACACTCTTATCCCTCATGTATTCCTATGGGAGGGCAGGCCCATCTCACCACTCGTACAGAGAGAGCACACGCACTTTACACTGGGCCTCAGTGCTAAAGTGCCCAGAGGCCTAAAATCACCAACACCTGATTGCAGAAAAAGGCTAGGAGAATGCAAAAAGGTTAGGGGTGAACCTGACAAATGGGGCACAGTCCAACGAGGATGAAATATATATATATATACCGGCCCCAAAGTTATTCCAACTAGAATGTTGCGGATTTCCTATGGAAACTAGGTCCTAACTAGAACTACCTACTGGCGACCGCCAGTAGAATATTGTATATATATACACCCTGTAATCTACCCTGAAGTGCCGGATGATTTATTATTTCAGAATTAAGTCTTATATTGAATGAATATATATATACATATATATATATATATATATATATATTCACTGAAAAAACCATAGGTTAGAGACCATATATAGTTAGCTGGACATTTTATTGACATAAAACCAATGAAATTCCATATATAGTTAGTTGCACTAACTATATATCGCGCACCCGCAATCCACTGCTGATGATGTCACATATTACATCATTCATGACATGGTCAGTGACATCACTGATGACATCACTGATGACATCTCAAATGACATCACTGATGACATCACTGATGACATCTCAAATGACATCACTGATGACATCATCTAGTGTCTGTGTGTTTTTGTAAAGTTTAAATATGTTTTACATATTGAAGAATGAGTGGATGTATGGAAGACTGAGTGTGTGTGTGGCTGGCTGGGAGGTGTGTGACTCTGTGCATATCAATGTGTACTTGTATCAGTGATTGTATAAGAGAGTAAGTATGTGTTAGTATATGTGTGAAAAGTATGGTGTTCTGTGTTTAACTGTATAGATGAGGAAATCGAAGTGTGATTGATTCTTCACAGGACTGACTAGGTGTATGAGTGCATATGATAGTCTTGTAATAATGAGTGACTGTATGTATGAGTGATTGTATGGGTCAATGAGTGAATGTGTGTGTAGACGTAGGAATCAGTGAGTGCGTATGTAGAAACTGGTATTGGTGTGTCATGATGTCATCAGTGATGTCATTTGAGATGTCATCAGTGATGTCATTTGAGATGTCATCAGTGATGTCATCAGTGATGTCACTGACCATGTCATGAATGATGTAATATGTGACATCATCAGCAGTGGATTGCGGGTGCGCGATATATAGTTAGTGCAACTAACTATATATGGAATTTCATTGGTTTTATGTCAATAAAATGTCCCGCTAACTATATATGGTCTCTAACCTATGGTTTTTTCAGTGAATTTTCAAGGTTTTGTAAATGCAAATTCCTAACTATATATGGTCTATAACCTATGGTTTTTTCAGTGAATTTCATTGGTTTTTTAAAAGCTAATATCTATAGCTGTAAAATATATTCTTTATTACGTGACGTATCACGTAGCCACGTGAGACGCCTCATGACGCGTCGCATAACCGTGACGTATCGGCTCTGCAGCGCAAACAAAACCCGTAACGTAAGCGTGCCGGAGCACGCTTACAGATATATATATTTTTTTTTAACCTTAATTAGACAAAATCCACACGTGCACATATCTTGAGGCCTTGCAAAGGCACATCAAACAAACAGTCCCTACAATTTTGTCAAGTTTGCTGGAAATCTATTCCCTTAATTTTTTTTTTACTGTTTCTCTTGGTTTTCCCCTTGTTACGCTTACCGGGACGCTACCCGGTACGCGAACCGGACGCTCCAAAAACACAAGATGGCGGACTCCCGTTACGCTGCCGGTTAGCTGCCCGGTTCGCGTACCGGGAAGCGCCTCTTCCGCGAAAAATCGCGGGGGACTTTAATATCCCCCTCATCAATCCTAGGGGGTCAGGAGGGGTTTACCTTGCCCCCTTTCCTTCATTTCCCCCTTCTTTTTTCACCACATCTTGTCTCTCGAACCTACCGAGAGACAAGATGGCGGCCGCTCCGGACTGTTTACAATGTTGACAGCTACGCTGCCGGTTAGCTGCCCGGTTAGCTGCCCGGTGAGCTGCCCGGTTCGCGTACCGGGACGCGCCTCTACGGCATAAAATCGCAAAAAAATTATAATTTTTTTTTTGCCCCGCGGGGCACTTTAATATCCCCCTCATCAATCCTAGGGGGTCAGGAGTGGTCTACCTTGCCCCCTTTCCTTCATTTCCCCCTTCGTTTTTCACCACATCTTGTCTCTCGATCGTACCGAGAGACAAGATGGCGGCCGCTCCGGACTGTTTAGAATGTTGACAGACACCGGAGAGCCAATCAGCTTCGCTTCGCAAAGTTCCGTTACGCGTCAGGTACGCAAACCGGGGCGCTAACCGGAGCGCTGTCACAGATATATATATTTTTTTAAACGTTAATTTCTCAAAATCCACTGGAGCACATATATTGAGACATAGCAAAGGCACGTCGGGCAAACCATATCTACAATTTTGCAAAGTTTCATGTAAATCCTTTCAGCCGTTCGAGCTAAAAGTGAGTCCAACCGCCCTATGGAAAAATGAATGGGAAAAACTTGTTTTGGGACCCCCCTTGTTTCTCGGCCCCCCCCTTGACGAAACCCCCCCAAATTTTCAGGGGCTGCTCAGAAACGAAATGTGCCATTTTCCTGAAAATTTCAGCCAATTCCGTCCACAAACGCCAAAGTTATTAGACATAGAATTTTCAGAAATCCCATAGAGAAAAAATCCTAACTATATATACCCACTGGCTATCGCCAGTAGGTAATATACATATATAAACATATATAATCTGCATATCTATATAAATATAAATGCATGCATACATATACATATATGCATACATATGCATGTTATTTACATGAAAGTTTTAAAAACACTAATAAAAGCAAAGCTAAAAAGCCACCTCATTACAAACAGAATGGCTTTAACTTAAACGAGGGCGAGATCTATTGCATTTTCAATGCTTGTTTACTTTGGTTCCATCAAGAAGGCATTCAGATGTTTCACACATTTGCCATAAATTCTGAATGTTAGCACTCTAGTTGCTCATTAGATCACTGTAGTAAAGCTAGTGCTCACCAGGGAAGTCTGCTGCTAATCATGGTTTGCAGCCATTTTCCCGCATTTTTTATCCCGCAGACTTTCAGTCCGCATACCATTATCCCGCAAGGTCATTGACCTCGCATACCATTATCCCGCAATTTTTCAAAACGCATGTGCATTTATCGCGCATGCCTTTACAAAGAATTACGTTTTAAAGGCATGTATGGTAAATGCATTTGCGTTGTGAAAACCACGATGACGAGAGAGGTAAGTGGGTTTGTGTTAATTTTTTCGTGGGTTAGTGATTGTGTAGTGTAGTGTAGTGTTGTGTAGTGTAGTGTTGTGTTAGTGTAGTGTAGAGTTGTGGTGGTTGTTTAGTGTAGGGTCATGCTGGGGGTAGTGTTTTAGGGTTTAGGGTTGTGTTGTAGTGTTTGCGTAGTGTAGGGTCATGCTGGGGGGTAGTGTTTTAGGGTTTAGGGTAGTGTTGTAGTGTTTGCGTAGTGTAGGGTCATGCTGGGGGTAGTGTTTTAGGGTTTAGGGTTGTGTTGTAGTGTTTGCGTAGTGTAGGGTCATGCTGGGGCTAGTGTTTTAGGGTTTAGGGTAGTGTTTGCGTAGTGTAGGGTCATGCTGGGCGTAGTGTTTTAGGGTTTAGGATAGTGTTGTAGTGTTTGCGTAGTGTAGGGTCATGCTGGGGGTAGTGTTTTAGGGTTTTGGGTAGTTTTGTAGTGTTTGCGTAGTGTAGGGTCATGCTGGGGTGTAGTATTTTAGGGTTTAGGGTAGTGTTGTAGTGTTTGTGTAGTGTAGGGTCATGCTGGGGGTAGTGTTTTAGGTTTTTGGGTAATGTTGTAGTGTTTGCGTAGTGTAGGGTCATGCTGGGGGTGGTGTTTTAGGGTTTTGGGTAGTGTTGTAGTGTTTGCGTAGTGTAGGGTCATGCTGGGGGTAGTGTTTTAGGGTTTAGGGAAGTGTTGCAGTGTTTGCGTAGTGTAGGGTCATGCTGGGGTGTAGTGTTTTAGGGTTTTGGGTAGTGTTGCAGTGTTTGCGTAGTGTAGGGTCATGCTGGGGGTAGTGTTTTAGGGTAGTGTTGTAGTGTTTGCGTAGTGTAGGGTCATGCTGGTGTGTAGTGTTTTAGGGTTTTGGGTAGTGTTGTAGTGTTTGCGTAGTGGAGGGTCATGCTGGGGGTAGTGTTTTAGGGTTTAGGGTTGTGTTGTAGTGTTTGCGTAGTGTAGGGTCATGCTGGGGGTAGTGTTTTAGGGTTTAGGGTTGTGTTGTAGTGTTTGCGTAGTGTAGGGTCATGCTGGGGGTAGTGTTTTAGGGTTTAGGGTAGTGTTGTAGTGTTTGCGTAGTGTAGGGTCATGCTGGGGTGTAGTGTTTTAGGGTTTTGGGTAGTGTTGTAGTGTTTGCGTAGTGTAGGGTCATGCTGGGGGTAGTGTTTTAGGGTTTAGGGTAGTGTTGTACTGTTTGCGTAGTGTAGGGTCATGCTGGGGGTAGTGTTTTAGGGTTTAGGGTAGTGTTGTACTGTTTGTGTAGTGTAGGGTCATGCTGGGGGTAGTGTTTTAGGGTTTAGGGTAGTTTAGTTGTTTAGTGTATGCTAAAGGCATATTCGTTCTAAAAGTTTTCGTTATTTTAATTTGCGGCCTAATAGTACATGCAGGATTTTTTTTGCGGACTGATGGTATGCGGGATTTCGTCATATATTCGCTAATCATACTTTCTATGGCAAAATGAACCCCCTCATTTTGTTCCTTTTTAAATTAAATGTTTTAAGAGTTACCACTTTATTCCAATCAAGATGGCTTCAGGTGTGCCATACCTTTGTAATAAGTAGGACTGTTAGCACTCTAGTTGTTCTTTAGAACACTCTGGGACATTCTGTCATTGGGCTATAGTTGGGCTACATCTGGCTGATATTTGGGCTACATTTGTTTTTTTTGTCTCTGGTGGCCATCTTTGGGCTACATTGGGCTACATTGGGCTACATTGGGCTACATTTGGGCTCCAACATATATATAGCCCAATGTAGCCCAATATATATTTTTCAAAGTTAATTTTCATAAAAACCACTGGAGCCTATATCTTGAGACATAGCAAAGGCACATCGGGCTACCAGTCCCTACAATTTTGCCAAGTTTGGTGTAATTCCATTCAGCCGTTCAGGCTAAAAGTGAGGCCAACCGCCCTATGGAAAATTGCATGGGAAAAACACGTTTTGGGACCCCCCTTTTTTCTCGGCCCCCCCTTGACGAAACCCCCCCAAATTTTCAGGGGCTGCTCAGAAACAAAATGTTCCATTTTCCTGAAAATTTCAGCCAATTCTGTCCTCAAACGCCAAAGTTATTCGACATAGAATTTTCAAAAATCCCATAGGAAAAAAATCCTAACTATATATACCTACTGGCTATCGCCAGTAGGTAATATATATATATATTTTTTTTTTACCTACTGGCGTTCGCCAGTAGGTAGTTATAGTCAGGACCTAGTTTCCATAGGAAATCCGCAACATTCTATTTGGAATAACTTTGGCGCCGGTCGAGGAATCTTCGCGAAATTATCCAAGAAGATGGCCTGCTCCGCTCCTTCCCTGAAAGTTTGAGGGTGATTCGTGAAGCGGGGGCCCGGGAAAAAAGGGGGTCCCAAAACGTGTTTTCCCCATGCAATTTTCCATAGGGACTGTTAAGACGGGCTACAGCCCGAACTGCTGAACGGAATTACACCAAATTTGGCAAAAAGGTAGAGTTTGGTTCGCAGATGAACGCTTTTTGTTAAATGGTGTAAATCCGTGCAGTAGTTCCTGAGAAAATCAAAAGTAAAAACATAGATATATCTATGGACGAAGTACCGTCCGAGGATTATACGTGTGCCCTTACGAGCACGAGTTGCTTGCTAATTGGTTGTCAACTGGGTGTCAACACTCCAAACCAAAAAGTGTTGGCAGCCATCTTGTGGCTCAGTAGAACCGAGGCACAAGAAAACAGAAATAGAAATGTGAAAAACAAGAAAAGGGGGCAGGGTAGAAACACCCTGACCCCCTAGTACTGCTTAGGGGGTCCCACAAGGACCCCCAAGGCCCAAAAAACTTTTTTTTTAATTGCAGGATGCGCATAGGATACGCGTATCTTGCCGATCCCAAAAAACAAACGAAGAGTGGGCTCCCGCGCTTTAATGGGCCTTATAAAAATATAGTGTGGGGGGCCCAATCCCCCCCACACTGCCCGGGGACCACCAACCCCCCGGGGCAAAGTATGTATTATAGCGGGGGCACACGGCTCCCCCGCAGCCCCGGGGACCGCCACCTCCCAGGGCATAAATGTATAATGATGGGGGCCTCTAAGGACCCGCGAGCCCCGGGGACCGCCACCCACCAGGGCTGTAACATAATGAATGCGGGGGGCTCACGGCACCCCCGCAGCTCCGGGTACCGCCACTGAAGGGGCTTCATTTAAAAAAAAAAAATTTTTTTTTTAACTGTGTGAGGGAGCTCAAGCCCACCCACACGCACCGAGGACTGCCACCTCCCCGGGGCACTACATATTCAAATTGGGACCCCAGCCCCCGGGGCTTTTAAATGTTGGGAGGGGGGCCACGCCGCGCCCCTCCTGGAGCCTTGTGGTGGGCCTGGGGACCGCTACTGCCACTTGGGCTCCTACAGTGGTGAAGGTAGGGGGCAGGGCTTGACCTGACGAATTGCACCACTCTGCAAATGCGCCCTGTGGCGCATTCTAAATTAGCCCACCAGGAACCTCCACTATGCCCCAGGGGGCTGCGTTGCAGAGAGGTGTAAAAAGGGGCATGACCTCATTACACCTCTCTGCAACGCAGCCCCCTGGTGCATACTGGAGGTTCCTGGTGGGCTACTTGGCCCCCAGGGACCCCCAGTATTCAAGGGGACTTAATCCCCCAACTTAGAACGCGCCAAGCGGCGCGCTGGCACAGTGGTGAATGGAAGGGGTGGGGCTTGAGGTGATGTGTGTGAAAACACGCCCATTTTATGTTGGAGAATTAATTACTCTTCAATCCGGCGGTCCCCTAGGGGCCAACTAGCCCACCAGGTACCTCCAGTAAGCACCACGGAGCTGCTTTGCAGAGTGTTGTAAAAAGGGGCGTGGCCTCTGAACACCTCTCTGCAACGCAGCTCCCTGGCGCATTCTGGAGGAACCTGGTGGGCTAGTTGGCCCCTAGGGGACCTCCGCATTGAAGAGGAATTAATTCCCCAACGAAAAACGTGCCACAGGGCGTGTTTGCACACATGTCACCTCAGACACCGCCCCCTTCCTGCGCTATTGAGCAAAATATTCCTCTAAAATCAGCTAAAGACGACTTCCCATTTACTCACCTGTTATCAGGAGAGACCTCAGGGCTGCATCTTTCAGCTCACTACTGATCCTGAAAAGTAATTCTAACCATACTTCCAGTAACTTGAATTTCATTCCATAGGCTAACATTGACTGGTTTCACTTGGAAATTCTTCTAAGTGTGGAGTTTTGGAACTTTAAAATATTTACTCACCTGTTATCAGGAGAGACATCAGTGCTGCATCTTTCAGCCCAGTACTGATCCTGAAAAGTAATTTTAACCGTACTTACCAGTAACTTGAAAATATGTAATGTAATTTAAAAAATAAAATATCTAAAAAGAAATACTTTAAAACAATGTAGTAAATCAGTATAAAAAAAATATGAATAATACATTTAAAAATTATCATTTACAAAACCTTTGAAATTTCACTGAAAACAAGCATTTACAATGCAACGGTTTCGCCTTCGAAAAAGTTAGAGCTATTGGCATTGTAAATGACAAACCTTTTATTTATGTGTTGGTTTTGAAAAGAGATAAATAAATGGCATTGTCATTTACAATCCCAATAGCTTAATCTCTCGCAAATACGAGACTTATTGTATTTGCATCCACACCCACACACAGAGAGCCACACACATACATACAGAGCCACACACATACATACAGAGCCACACACATACATACAGAGCCACACACACACACATATAGAGCCACACACATACATACAGAGCCACACACAGACACATATAGAGCCACACACACACATACAGAGCCACACACACACATACAGAG
This sequence comes from Lissotriton vulgaris, assembly GCF_964263255.1. Classification (NCBI taxonomy): domain Eukaryota; kingdom Metazoa; phylum Chordata; class Amphibia; order Caudata; family Salamandridae; genus Lissotriton; species Lissotriton vulgaris. The sequence goes on from NC_141691.1 coordinate 1,211,839,031, forward strand.
CCACACACACACACACAGAGCCACACACACACACACAGAGCCACACACACACACAGAGCCACACACACACACACACAGAGCCACACACACACACACACAGCCACACACACACACACACAGAGCCACACACACACACACAGAGCCACACACACACACAGAGCCACACACACACACAGAGCCACACACACAGAGCCACACACACACAGAGCCACACACACACAGAGCCACACACACACAGAGCCACACACACACACAGAGCCACACACACACACACAGAGCCACACGCACACACACAGAGCCACACGCACACACACAGAGCCACACACACACACACACAGAGCCACACACAGAGCCACACACACACACACATACACACACAGAACCACATACACACACAAACACACACACAGAGCCACACACACAGAGCCACACACACAGAGCCACACACAGAGCCACACACACAGAGCCACACACACAGAGCCACACACACACACAGAGCCACACACACACAGAGCCACACACACACAGAGCCACACACACACAGAGCCACACACACACAGAGCCACACACACACACAGAGCCACACACACACACAGAGCCACACACACACAGAGCCACACACACACAGAGCCACACACACACAGAGCCACACACACACAGAGCCACACACACACAGAGCCACACACACACAGAGCCACACACACACAGAGCCACACACACACACAGAGCCACACACACACACAGAGCCACACACACACAGAGCCACACACACACAGAGCCACACACACAGAGCCACACACACAGAGCCACACACACAGAGCCACACACACAGAGCCACACACACACAGAGCCACACACACACAGAGCCACACACACACAGAGCCACACACACACAGAGCCACACACACACAGAGCCACACACACAGAGCCACACACACACAGAGCCACACACACACACACACACACAGAGCCACACACACACACACAGAGCCACACACACACACACACACAGAGCCACACACACACACACACACAGAGCCACACACAGAGCCACACACACACACACATACACACACAAACACACACACAGAGCCACACACAGCCACACACACAGAGCCACACACACACACAGAGCCACACACACACACACAGAGCCACACACACACACACACAGAGCCACACACACACAGAGCCACACACACACAGAGCCACACACAGAGCCACACACACAGAGCCACACACACACAGAGCCACACACACACAGAGCCACACCCACACAGAGCCACACACACACAGCCACACACACACAGAGCCACACACACACAGAGCCACACACACACAGAGCCACACACACACAGAGCCACACACACACACAGAGCCACACACACACACAGAGCCACACACACAGAGCCACACACAGAGCCACAGCCAGAGCCACAGCGCCACACACACACACACAGCCACAACAAAGCGCAGGTGTTCGGATTAAGGCGCACGGCTCTCCAACCCCCACAAACACTCTAGTGGGATGATGAAGAGACATTTGAGCAGGGCAGGGAAGGGGATTGAAGCAGCCCCCTTTTCAGTGGAAACGAAGCGGGGAGCCGAGCACATGGCTGGGGGCTCAGGCAGCTGTCCACCTCATCCTCGCTTCTCTGGGGTCGGCTGAAAATGCTGTCTCCGGTTCAGACCTTCCCCGAAGGACACCAGTGTCATCGCGAATATATTTAAACACAGGTCTGCCTCATTTGTGCTGGTCTCCAGGGCCACTGCTGTGAATCTAGCCTTACGTCCCCACATAAATACATATATTAAAAGAGTACAACATACGCCTTTCTACAGTTTAAACTTAAAAATAGGAACAACGTGGGCTTAAAATAAGGCTAATCCCTGACAGGTTTGGTTTCAGGCCTGAACCAGTAAAGGGGAAAAGAACATGTTAGTTGAAAAGTTCTGAGATGTAGCGCCAAGCAATGATTACCATTCTGACCGTAGTTACTGCTACAGAATAATGCACTACAAAGTACCCATTTTAGATCGCGAGAGCTTCTTAGAGGGTCGGGTATTCGGCAGACACGTGAACTTCAACACTGGAAGTATATGGCTAGCTGTGAAAAGTGTGAGGGTCCCGGAAACCACAACAAAAATGGACCAAGGCGCTATAAGTCTGTCCATGCTGGTAAGGGAGTGGGTGTTTGAGGATTTAGGGGTATCGGAGGTGCTACAGCAGCTCATAAGCCCGCTCAGACGAGCACCGCTTTCTGCCCGGGAAGAGGTAAAGCCAACGCAGTGAATGGGCTACTTACATGCCGGCTCTCTGTCTCAGCCCTTCAGTGAGCTCGGTGTGTTCATCCGGCAGAACTGCGAGGCGGGCGGGCACAGCGTGCTATTCCTGACGCTCGGGTGCTCGTACTTGCGCAGGGAGGTGAGGCTTCAAGGAGCCTGGGCCCGTCCCTTCCCTCCCCTGCAGGCTTCCGTAACAGAATTATGGCAGTCTGTCGCGTGATGCCGTGCGAGGGAAGGGGGCAACGCCCAGTTATTTCGACCAAGTGCAGAACAGAGAGCAAGCACACAGGGCATAAAACCGACCAGTTCTAGAATGGAGCAAGAGAGTCGAGCTGCAAAGACCAGGCACAGGACACACAGCAGCGGCTGAGACCTGAGAGAAAAACGAGCTACCATGCCAGGCTGAGGCTGTCAGACGGCTGAGGCTGACGTCAGAGACGGCTGAGGATGATGTCAGAACTATGATATCAGAGACGGCTGAGGCTGGTGTCAGAGACAGCTGGGGATGATGTCAGGGATGGCTGAGGCTGATGTCAGAACTATGATGTCAGAGACGGCTGAGGCTGACGTCAGACAGCTGAGGATGCTGTCAGAACTATGATGTCAGAGACAGCCGAGGCTGACGTTAGACACAGCTGAGGATGATGCCAGGGATGGCTGAGGCTGACGTCAGTGCCGCATGGGGCCGATGCCAGAGCTGTGATGTCAGACCCGTCAGACTGTAGTGGTAGTAACATGCACTCCCGCGCTCTCTCACGCGCGAGTGACGTCATGGTGATGTCATTGCTTGTGCACGCACAACGTTGTTTGCCTTTAATTCTGTATTGTTTTATGTAGGGTCTACCGCTCACTACAGGGAGCCTCTTACTGAAGGAGAGTAGGCACAGAAAGGAGGGCACGGTGGGGCGCAGTGGCTAAGGTCCAGCGGACACCACGGGTACACAGAGCTCCCACCCAGAAACACTGCGGCAGCCCCACGGGAAGGGGTCCAGACGGAGGCATCGGTCCTTCCTTCCTCGGGAGGGGTCGCTGCCCCCGAGCTGGCAATAAAACGCCCGGGCTCCCGGCCGCACTCCACAGTGTTTACCGATGCATCGCCCGCACGCGCCCTGTCACCGAACAGTGATTTATCCGAAAATAATGCCGGGAAAGAAACATTTGTGTAAGGCCGTGAAGTCCTGCGTCCCATGCGTGCGCGGTTGTCATAATATTTACCTCCGAGTTAATTATCACGCGGCCCTCGGTGCCGCTGAAACGCACCCGAGGCGCCTCTGGAGCGCCCCACGGTGGGTGGAGGCACAGGGCGCGACGGGCGGGGGCGGCGCTGCTGGCCGGATACCCCACTGCCAAACTCTGTGTCAAAGGGGGCGATACCGCCGGCGGTAACTGGTAAATGGGCCAGAGTATCAAACCGCCCCTGCAAACAAGAGAACATTGTCGTTACCACCGAAAACCTTCCTGCTAGATTCCAGAGAGGTCAAATGAACTGATCACATTCGACAAACGTATCACCAACTCTCAGTTGGGTACTTCTCGTTACAGAAAGAAGAAAGCTAACAAGAGGCGCACGATGTTACAACAGTTTTCTATCAAAAGAGTAAACAAGACGAACGACACGCCCAGGGAAAAAAACGTGGGAACGCCCCCGAATCTGGTCCGGCCTTGACGGACAGATCCGGCTTCCAATGGCTAGCCTCCATTTATGGAGCTAGCCAATGGGAGCCGGGGGCGGGTCATCGATCTCACATGATACTCATAAGGTTTTGTTGCGCATGCGCACTACGGGCGCACTTGCAGGCAAAACCTAAAAACCATAGGTTTAAACCAAGTTATAGTTAGGAATTAGCATTTAAAAAACCTTAGAAATTCACTGAAAAAAACCATAAGTTTCACACATGTTATAGTTAGCTAGACATTTCACTCATACAAAACCATTCAAATTCCCCCGTTATAGTTAGTTCAGCTAACTATAACTTGCACGCAATGCACTGCTGATGACATCACTCAAAACATGGTCAGTAACATCTCTCATAACATCACTGATGACATCTCAAATGACATTACTGATGACATCACTGATGACATCATCCTTCTGAAAGAGTGGCAGACCTCCTCTCACCGTAATATAACCTTTGATACACACATTCAAAAATAGAAACTGAGGCACAAAGATTATGTGCAGGATAAGCTTACTGAACTTAAAAATCGCCTCCGGCGTAATAATATATGAGTACTTGGTATTCCGGATGGTCTTGAGGGACAGGATGTGTGTAAATTTATTGTTGAATTATTTACAGAAGCGTTCCCCGAAGTCACTGAATGGAACTGGAGTCATGAGATACAACGGGCTCATAGATTTCCTTTTCGACAACGACCACTAAGAAGTGGACAAGCAAGCCCACAGCAACCACGCGCCATCTTGATATCTCTGAATAATTTTCTTGCCAGACAGGTATTATATGATATGGCGAGACCCGATAGGAAGAGGACTGGGAAAGGCATACAGTTTTTTGTTCGACCAGACTTTTGCCATTCTACTGTGGAGAAGCGTTGAAAATTACGGCAGCTGATTGTACCCTTGCAAGCAAAAGGCCTACAAGTTTTTCTATTGCAACCTGCAACTTTAAAAATTATTAATAAGGGCCAGAGCCGCTTTTTCACGTCAGTGGCTGCCGTGAAAGAATATATGCAAACTCTTCCTTGATGGATTAATAATATAGTTGGACAATTTTTTATTTTTTTTGTTTGTATACATTGTCTATTTTTTTTAATCAACTTTTTTTATGTATCTGTTATTTTTGGTCCTTCTTTTCAGGAGATTATTATGCTAGCATTTAGATATCAGCTAAAGACTGATACATATAGATTTGGTGAGCCGAGTAGCACGGGAACCACTAACCGAGCATCACAAGGGCTATTCGCCCTACTGCCTTAGTTAAGGGGGTGGGGGGTTCACTTTGGGTGGGTGGGGAGGTCTGGGGTGGTGGCGGGGGGATGGGGTATTGTGCACTGGGGGTTTCGTGGGTAAGTGGGTTGTAAGGGGGTGTCGGGGAAAAATGTTAAAATGTCAGTTCATAGCAGATATCTTAAATATGCTGGAGCAAAGCAAAGTTTCCGTTTGGTTATAAATGACCTGCAAAACACCGGTTTTGATGGCGGTTAGGAAAGTACGAATTTGTTATTTTAATGTTTGCGAGCTTAATAATGTCTTGAAATGTAAACGGATTACTAATGAATTACGTTTGATTAACCCAGATATTCTTTGTTTACAGGAAACTCACATTCCTTGCTCTAATTATAAGGTCTTATTAGAACTGGGCTTTTCTGTATTAGCAGTGTCCCAACAATCTACTATGAATCGGGGAGTAGCCATAATGGTCAGTCGTGTTGTAGTTGGCTCGGGTAGGGTACGGGCTGATAATCTGAGACGTTGGGCGATTAGTGAGTGTACTATAGGGGTCACCAAAGTTACAATATGTACAGTATACAGGTCAAATTCTGACGAGGCCGAAATTCTTGAGTTCCTTAATGTGGAATTAGCACAATGGCCAACGCCGTTGATACTACTTGGTGATTTTAATATACATGGGGATACCCATACATGGGGACCTCAATCAGTGGGGTATCAGGGCCGAAAGTGTATCAGGCATTATATCAGTTGATATCTCAACACAGATTAGTTGACGGGTGGTCCAAGATAAATTCGGGTGACCCAGGGTACACTTTTTTTCTTCTCCCCATTCAAAATTTGTGAGGTTAGATTATATTTTTTTTAACCCCGATCACTTACTGTTGGTGCAAAGATGCATGTGATGCCCAGGATAATGTCTGATCATAGACCAGTAGTTTTAGATCTAATTTGCCTGCAGCCGATATGTGCAGTACGTACATTTACATTCAATAAAAAACGTATTTGTGATGAGGAATATACAACTTATATTAAATGCTGGGCAACGCAATTTCTAGAATATAATAGAGGTATTGCTAGTCAACAGATTGTGTAGGACTCTTTTAAAGCCGGCGTTAGGGGTGAAACATTGAGCTATGGATGGGCTAAACAAAAAAAGCAGAAAGCTACGATCGCAGGGATGATTGAGGAATTAAGAGTGGGAGAGTGTGAACTTATGTTGGTAATTCAATCTAATGCTGACTCTCAAGCTGCTCAAACTAAGGTAGCTAGTTTGAAAGCGAGGATTAATGGAACTTGAGTCAAGATATCGCTGCCCAGTATAATGTTTGCAAAACCAAAAGATATGAATATGGTGAGGCAGTGGGTAGATGCTTGGCTCAAAGAATGCGGGGCAAGCAGGTGTTTCAACGTATAGATATGCTGGAGAATGATAGAGGAGAATCGGTAGAAACTATGGATGGTATTATGGAGGTTTTCCGTATATACTATAAGGAATTATACACCCATGAGGATATTGGTCAGGATCAAATAGATACATTTCTTCAAAATTTTGATTCTACTAAACTTGCCTCTTGTGAGAGAGAAATGTTAGCTGCTCCAATTACGATGCAAGAATTGCAGCTTGCAGTTGAACAGTTAGCGTTAGGGAAGACATCCGGTCCGGATAAACTTCCTTTGGAGGTTTATCGACTATTATTTAGTGTTATTCAGGAGGATATGCTCGCTACTTTTATTATGGATCAACGGGGGAACCCACCGGCGTCTTGGGATGACGCTAACATAGTAGTTTTTTAAACAAAAGGATAAGCCTTCCTCATTGCCGGGATCATACAGGCCTATATCATTAATTAATGCTATTAATTAATGCTGACGCAAAGATTTATTCTAAAATATTGGCTACCCGGATGATGCGTGTTATTTCAATGCTGGTATACCGACATCAACATGGGTTTCTCCCTGGGAGAAGCACGGTAAATCACCTCCATCGGGTAATAGCGTTCATAGACTATGCAACTGCACTCCAAAAGAATATTGGCATTATATTTTTGGATGCGGAAAAAGCATTTGATCGAGTTACATGGGTTTTTCTATGGGCCATTATGAGCAAAATGGGGTTTGATCCATTATTTTTACAGGCAGTACAAACCATGTATATGAGTCCTCGGGCCAAAATATGTACTATAGGGCAAGAGTCATTCTTTGTCTATATTACCCGGGGTACGTGACAGGGCTGCCCCTGTTCTCCTTTACTTTTTGCTATTTACATAGAGCCACTAATACAACTATTGGAGTCTACTAGTCTAATACAATCAATGCAGGTGGGGGAATATGAAGTGCGTGTTCTTGCTTACACTGACGATATTGCGGTTGTGACGTCGGACCCGGAGTCTGCATTATGGGAGGTCGAACTGTTGACACAAGCATTTGGACAGGTGGCCGGGTATAAATTGAATATATCTAAAACCCAAGTAATTTGTACAACTGGCTTGTGTCTAAGTGAATCATGAGTAACAAAAGAGGCTAAATATTTAGGGATTAAACTCAGGATGTCCATTCAGGAGATAGTTGAGGTAAATTGGAGGGATATTATAAGAGTGGTTAAAAGTCAGCTTGATAAATTAGAATGTTTGCATCTCTCGATGGTCGGACGTCGCAATGTGCTTAAGATGTCTATCCTCCCTAAAGTGCTATACTACTTGCGGACGGTACCTTTGGAATTGTCAAAGGCTCAATTAACGCAACTTCAAAGCATTTCGGATAGGTTTATGTGGGGTGGGCGCAAACCCCGCCGCGCTTCAAAGTATATGTCATTACCACTGATAAGTGGTGGGTCCCAAATTTCACTTTATATTATTTGGTATGCCTTATACAAAATGCGAGATACATGCTTATTGGGGGGCCGACACAGCATTTTGAGACACCGAATATCTATCAGACGATACTGGGAAATCAGACGTGTGAAGCGTTGATCAAATTCTATGAGCCAAGTTACTACCAACGCACTAGATTTAAGATAATGATTGTAGCTCATAAGGGGTGGAAGTGGCTGCGGAAGGTTTTGGCTATTCAATGGATCAATTTTTATACACCTCTTGATTCCAGGGTTATATTGCCCATGATATTTTGGGATACAAAGATGCGAATATGGCGGGATAAAGCGGTTTGCCGCATAGGTGATTTTTCTAAGGACGGTGCATTGGTTTCATTTACGGATTTATTGGAAATATATGCAATTACCAAGAATGATTTTTTAAAATATTTACAACTGCGGGATTTCCTTTATAAACTATGTCTACCTCAGGGTATTCTTAAGATTGAATTTATCGAAGCTTTTTTGAAAGGCGCAAAGATTGGGGTCATGTATGAAATTTTAGTGTTGAAAGAGCCGGATGATATAGAAATACAGGAGTTGAAATGGTAAAATCGAATGGGTAATTCTGCTTCTTGTTTGCAAGCATCGATTGATATGGCAACAGCAGTGGTTCTGTCTGCAAACCTACGTACCCAACATTATAAAACAGTGTTTAATTTGTACCATACGCCAGCCAAAATGATGAAATGGGAGGATGTTTATGATGGTAAATGTTTCAGATGTCAAACAGACGAGGCAGACATTGTTCATGTATTTTTTGATTGTAATGCACTCTCCCACTTTTTCATACATATTGAGGAATTCTTGTTTGAGGTCACGAAGGTACAATGGCATATTAGCCGTGAATTGTTGATTTTCGGGATGGGTAATGATATGGCGAATACACAGCTATCTTTCCCCCATCGTTATTTTATTTTTATGGCAATGGCGGTAGCCAGATTATGTATTGCCACAATGTGGCTGAAACTAGAAGCACCGGCTTTTGAAATGTGGAGAGCCAAGTTATATAATGTGTTTTATTTCGAATTTAACCTATATCGCATCAAATCTATGAAGAAAAAAAAACTTGGGCTGAAGATATGGCAACCAATGTTCCAACATTTTGAATTTCATTTTGAATGTATGGTTTATGATAATTGTATTGCTAAGGTCGCTGTTAAATCTAATCAAATATGTAGAATAGTGAGTTGGAACACGGCAGGTGTAAAAGGAAAAATGGCTAATGATATTTGGATTAGCTACTTAAAAACATTCCATATAATAGCCTTACAAGAAACCTGGGTTCATCAAAACAGTTTTTCCCTGGATGGTTATTCTCATTTCATGTTCCAGCTAGGAAAAATGGGTCCGGAAGAGCCAGAGGGGGATTAATTAGCCTGTTCTCCCTAGAAATAAAAGGTTCGCTCACAAAATTAGACATGGGAGGTCATAATTGTTTGGCGGTAGAACTCCGGGCACTTGACTCCGGTAATATCTTATTTTTAAATTTTTATAACTCCCAAGACACAGATAATAACCTTGGCTTACTAGAGGAGTTATTATTATATAGCAGTAAGTCTAAATCCTTTGAAGTGATTCTAATGGGGGATCTGAACATACATCCATGCGAAAATAAATGTGGGAGTGATTTGTATGAAGGACCACAGCTTTCAGCAAACCCTCACTTCGAACACACAAAACAAGGGGAGGATCTAGAAAATTTTCTAGCAAACCAGAACCTTTATGAATCAGGGTGTAGCGAGGTAGGACAAAGGATCCCCACTTTTAAAGGGAGGGATGGAGACACGGGCACAGTCATTGATTATATTTTTTTAACTTCCTTTATGTTAGGTTTGGTTTTTAGGTACTTTATAGAGGTCTCTACCTTCAGCGACCATAATCCTGTGATAATCGAACTAGCAGCGGTGGGTGCATTGACTTTAAGATCTGACCCCAAAAGGTCAACAAGAGAGGTCACATCAACGGACCAAGGTAGGAAATTAAAATGGGGAAAAGTTGTCCCTGAGGCCTTTACAACAGAAATTTTAACGTACGCAGGGGCCGAGATAAATATATGTTTAGATGATTCTGGACTTGGACCAACCATAATACATGCTTTTGATGTTATTTGTGCACATATAAACCAAAAGTTGACAGTTAGGGATAAACGCAAACCTCATAGGGAGCACAGATGGTTTGACAAAAAGTGTTCTTCTGCTCATGCCGCACTCCTGAAATCCCTGAAGACAACTCCACGGGATAAGAGACTGGTAGCCCAAAATAGAGCTGAATACAAACAAGCTGTACTTAACAGAAAAAGGGAACTACGGGATGAGGCGTGGACTGATTTGCTGTCACCTGAAGTCTTGAAAAATAGCTCCAGATTTTGGGAAGTTATAAATCAGCCACTATTTGAAAACAATGTTAACACTGTGTTAGACTGTAACATCACTGATGAGGCCTGGATCGCCCACTTTGAGCAAATATATAGTGTCCCTCAGAGTGGAGATAATACCAGGAATTATGCCCCTAATTATGCTGTACAGCGCTTGAGGTTTGAGACTGAAGAAATTGAAAGGTCCATTGGGGAAATGACTAAAAATAAGGCCCCCGGCTCGGATGGGGTACCTGCGGACCTGTTCAGAGCCGCCCCCAAATTATGGGCTAAAGTCCTAACAAACGTTTTTAATTCTATAGGACAGGACAGTATCCCCTCTACATGGACCACATCAATTATCGTGCCAATTTTTAAGAAGGGGTCTAGACAGGACCCTACATGTTACAGGCCGATTTCATTGATCGACTCCTCTGTAAAAATCTTGGGTCGGGTCTTATTGCATAGATTAAATGATAGTCTAGCTGATAGAGGTGTCCTGTCAAAAACTCAGTATGGTTTTAAAGCTAAACATAGTACTATAGATCAATGTTTGAATTTACATCTTTTAATCAACAAGTATACTGTGGCAAGGGAGGGGTCCATGTACATGGGGTTCATGGACCTCTCCTCTGCATTTGACTCTGTAAATAGATCCAAACTCTGGAATATTCTGCTCGAATTGGGGGTAGTTGCACCGCTAGTGCACTTCATAGCAGAACTGCATACAGACCTCACGGCCAAAATCAGAGTAAACTCAGATGGCAGATGCACTAAGCAATTCAGGTCAGACAGGGGCGTCAGGCAGGGGTGCATTATGGCACTCTTGCGGTTTACACTTTATATAAACGCCTTAGAACAAACTCTAGGGGAGGTTCTCGCAGATAGTCCGCGTGTGGGGGAAATGGTTTTACCTGTTCTACTATACGCGGACGACGCGGTCCTTATATCACAAACCGGGGTAGGTCTACAAAAACTGTTAAATAGCTTTGGCTCCTTCATGCAGAACCTGGATTTAAAAGTAAATGCCAAGAAATCCCAGGTCCTCATTATAGGAAGAAGTAAACCAAAAAACAAAGCAAAAATCTTATATTGTAATGGCGAAATGGTTTCTAGGGTCCCTACATTTCCCTACCTGGGGGTGGTCTTTGATCAGAATGGCACCTGGCGGGCACAAAATCACAGCCGCTCGGTGGCATTCACAAGAACAGTCTCAGGGCTTATGGGGTTTAGTAAAAAATTGGGAGCTAAACCGATAAAGGCAATCTTAAAAGTATATGAATCTAAATGCCTGTCGGTTGCAACGTATGGGTGCGAAATTTGGGGTATACTAGAGAAGAGAAACTCCAATTAGTGGAGAACCAGTTTTTACGAAGTATACTCTCAGTTCCCCAATCCACCCCTACTTTCTCAACCCACACAGAACTGGGACTTGGGTATATTTCTGATCGGATCAAAATCGCACCCTTGATTTACTGGCTAAAAATATGGAGTAATGATGAGATCCCTCTAAATCACTCAATAATCAAGGACTGTCAGACACTGGATAACGCACATAAAATCCCCTGGTTGGCATATATAAGAACTGGATTCCAGAGAATAGGGCGCATTGGCTTATGTACATCCCCAGAAACTATAACTAAAAAAGATATTAGCTTAACGAAGAAAGCCCTTTTGGATCTTTTCTCCTTATAGCGGGAAGGGATAGAGATGGGAAAAATCAGGGTAAGAGAAAATTATGCACTGGTCACCTGCACAGGGCCGGAACCGTATCTGGTCACAGTAAATAAACCCTATCATCGGTTTCTTTTGACCAGATTCCGGCTCAACCTTATTCACTATACGCTTGGTGTATATCATAAATGGTGCTCCCCTGAACTAGCAGCCCCTTGCTCTTGCGACAATTTCTCACCTCAAAATACCCTACATTTCCTGATGTTCTGTGAACATTTTATTGAGTGTAGGAGGAAATATTTGTTGCCAATTCTCCGAGAGGCAGGATTTTTACAAGTTAGACCAGCATTAGTGTACCTAAAACAATTTGGTTCACCAAAAATAATGTTTCATGTTGCCTGTTTTTTAATTGCAGCAAATCGAATAAGGAGGAGAAATGTCACACTTCCACCACTCTTAAATATATGTGACAAATAGTTGTCTTGATATGTATACTTTACTTTATATGTCATGAAATGAGTTTTAAGTTAAACATTGCTCTATTTCTATGAAATTCTTAATCTTAATGTTTTATTGTAACTGTCTGTACATTTTTAATTCAATTTCGCCATAATTGTTTGTATATATGACTGTGCTATTTTGTCTTTATATGATATTAATTTATCGAGAATAAAGGAATTGACTGACTGACTGTATTGCTATGAACTGAATAATAAAGAAATTTATAAAAAAAACAAAAATAGAAACTAAAATGTTAAAAAATATGTAGATACCAATACCAGTTACAACAACCTATTCAGTATTTCCAACCTCTACATACACATCCACTCATTCACCAACAGTTCTATATAGTCACTCATACATGTACTGACTCATCATATGTACTCGTACACCTATACATCCTGTTACACACGATACTCATCCATAGAGTTACTCACACATGCAAATAAACGATCAAACATCCATTTACTTGCATATACAGCTACACACACCACTACACTTACTTCTACAGAAACATACACATACTTACTCTCTTAAACAATCACTTATAGAAACACATACTTATTAATACAGGAACTCTTCCAATCTCTCACTCTCACATATACTCACTTATATACATCAATACTCACATATACTAGTTTAAAACACATGTAGTTACTCATAAAGATACTATTGAGACAGTCGTTCACTCACCAACACACCCATACACAAACTCATCCACCCATACAGTCCTGCACACATGCTGCCTTCAAAACACATACAAACAGTGAGTCAGTCATTCATGCATTGGTGTGCTAAGTAAAACCCCTCCACCAAACCATACAGACACTCATACTGATACTCAAAAAAAACAACTAATAACCTATATAGACACTCATGTAGCTACTCACCAACATATGCAGCCACTTATACACAAAGTGAGACACTGATACAGATATTTATATATTTCAACATTACTCACTAATACATGTATTCACTAAGATACACTGAAGTCAGTTATACCAGGGCTCGAAAAATCCTAAAAATTGTACTAGTCCTGCAGGACTAGAACCTTAAAAAATGCCCTCGACCTAACTGCAACCTACTTGACCTCCGTCTCTGAAAGCGGAGCAAATGTGACAAGATAACAAGATTTAAAGGCATTTTTACTGCTCATTAACTTTGTGATCAATAAAAATGCCTTTAAATCTTGTTATCTTGTCACATTTGCTCCGTTTTTACAGACAGAGGACAAAAGTTGGTTTGTTTTCCTACTCGCCAGAAAGGGCGAGTAGGACCTAAAAACAGCTTGACCGTGTTAAATTTAGCTCGACTATGCGAGCGGTCGAGTGGAATTCTCGAGCCCTGTATACAATCAATTTTACAAAAAAAAAAAACATCCATTTAGACACTTATTTACCCATTTATTCTTCCATCGGCCTTTAGATATACATATATAAAAAAAAAAATTCAGAAAGACACACATACACTGGATGATGTCATGAGTGATGTCATTTGAGATGTCATCAGTGATGTCACTGACCATGTCATGAGTGATGTAATATGTGACGTCATCAGCAGTGCATTGCGGGCACACGAGTTATAGTTAGCTGAACTAACTATAACAGGGGAATTTCAATGGTTTTGTATGAGTGAAATGTCCAGCTAACTATAACATGTGTGAAACCTATGGATTTTTCAGTGAAATAAATATATATATAGTTTTTCTTCTGGAGAAAGAAGAGTAGAATATATATATATATATATATATATATATATATATATATATATATATATATATATATATATATACATACAAACACACATACATACATATATATATATAGTCTTATGTTTCACTGACAGCCATCCAGCCTCCTGTCTGAATGGAGAGGTGAGAATGTACCTGGGAAAGCTCATGAATGTGCATGCTTCAAAATTAATTTCTTTACCTGCGGGGCTGTAACTATACTATAGGAGTATTACTAGGAGGCAGCTGCAAGAGTCCTGCTCATCCAAGTCATGGGCATTAATCAGGAATTTGGATGTCAAGGAAAGTGGTGTGAAGGAATTTTCCTGATACTTCGTAACATGAACATGGCTGAAGAGCCACCGAGGTGTTAAATCACTCGAGCAACAGGTAAGAACCATAATGGACACATAGGTGCCTAGTGGAAGAGGAAAGTACCATTGGGTTAGATGGGTTTGGGAATGGACCAGGTGTTGGAAGAATCAGAAGAAATAGAAATTGGAGGAAAGTACACAATTTCATTTTTAAAAGTGCTTAACATAAGAGTGGGGAGCATCTAGTGCCTCAATGTTCAAAGGCAAACTGGTCCTTGTTTGAAGGTGGGTGAAATATGGGAAGGATAATGTGCGTGTCAAAAGCATACTAGAGATAGGAAAAAAACAACACAGGTGGTATCAACCAAGGGAGGTAATGCACTAGGTAACCAAACAGGGCCCAAGACTAACCCTACGGAACACCTTCAGGTAGGGGTGCAAGGGAGGACAGTGAACAAAATAATAGTGAGACAGAATTAAACAGTCCCACGCAATGCTTATGGAGGCAATAGTGGCGAGCAGTATGAAGAACATAAACATACATTATTTAGCCTGCATTACGGGCTATATTTGAGTATTAAATGGATAGATATACAAACAAGAGGTTGTCCATTATCTTTAGACATTTTCATGTGTAACAGTTGTAGTAATCTACATTCAAATATTCCAGTAAATTGTTATCCGTTGACTGCTCTTGCTTGAATCACAAGCTTTGTTACAGTGCTTGTAAGTGCATTGTGAAAACTGCAAAAATGGGACTGAATTTCACTTTCAGCAATTGATTGCCGGTAGCAAGCATTCCCAAAACAAAATACAAATTTGAGAATAGCACTCTCTCAGGTTAGAGTAAATGCAAACTATCTTTACACCTTTGAAGTGGGAGAACATATCATACTTAGAATAGGGGTTTCCCCCGAGTCAAAATAAGATTATCATCTTTATGACAGACTAAGGCAGGCATGAAGCAAGCAGTTACTAAACAAAACTTCCATATCCAACAATTCAAATATTGTTGTTTCATCAATGTTTATTAATCAGAAAGCACGCACTGGAACAAGTCTAACAGCAAAGAACTGCTTGATGCTGCATCACCAAAACCTAATGGGTACACAAATAAGACAAGGCAGCCATCCACAAAATGTCATGGCCTTGATGGACACACATCTAAGTAATGACAAACCATAAAAACACATGAGAACCAAGGGCTTCTAGGGGGTCGCCAAAGCCTACTTGTTCTGTGCTTCTTACTGTATGTTTTTGAAGAAATGTTGACATGAAGCAATACAAAACCCATAACTGCCTCTAGGCAGACCTAGAAGGCTCATAGAAAAGAAGAACAGTTCACCTTCTTACATTTTACAGATCGTTTTCCCTCTGGAAAAGCAGTCAACCTCAAAACCACAAAATGTGCAACAGATGCACAGAGATTGTGAAGATGTCACAAAATCACTTCAAACAAACCTACAGACAACTCTCTCGGCAGTTCCCAGTCTGTAATACGGCAGCAGTACCCAAACTGCGGGTCAGGACCCACTGGTGAGTTGCAAGCTGATTTTTGGTGTGATGCAGAAGTCCTGGTTTATATGTAAACACTATTTAAAACGATTAGCCGTTTGTGCACCAGTGGAAATGTGTTGAACTCGATCCCTAATTCCAGTTTTAGAACAAATTCTTGCAAGTATTTCCAAGCCATACTTTGTGTGAAAACTTGCCGTATTTGTTGCTGCTGTTATTTTACATTTCAGAGCTATTTCGACAGAAAATTAACTCACTATACAAGATCATACACAACCATGCCACTTGTGTATGACTTTCACATAGAAATGTGTATGTGGTCGCTTTTTTTGATAGAATCTCTTTGGTTATATAATTATGTGGTCTAACAGCCAGAGCTGCTGAGTTTGGTTCCAGGTTTGAGTCCTAGCGTTGGCTCAACATCCTTTGATTCTGGACAAATCACTTAATCTCCTTAATTTAAAATAAATCTGACCTTGTGTAATGTTATCTGGGGCTCTTGTAAAGGGCTCCAATGCCCTTGGGCTGTGTTTGCGATATATAAAACTATGAAATGCACCACTTGGCCTAGTTTTAAGATCGAAATGAATAGGAGGCCTCACCCCATAGCTCGTAGGGTCACGAACGTTTGTTGTTCTAAAAATTGGGTAGTGGTTCTTAAAAGTGCTTGGAAGCACTGTAATAGGTAAAACATGGTATGCTCTTCTCCCTGGTGAATGCACTAAACAGGGTGGCCTTAGGCATGTGCAAGCTGTGCACCTGCACAGGGCCGCCAAGCCAATATATATACTTAATATAATAATCCTCTAAGGATGGATACATATTTGCGTGGCGGCCCCTGACAGGGATTTGGTGGCACTCTGTTCCACTTCCTAACACCCTGACCCCCCCTCTTCACTGGCTTCCGCGCCTGCGTTCTTCCGGGGGCCCCCTACGTACGCTCCCTGCCCAGGGCCCCCATGAGCCTAAAAACTCTGCTTTTTCAAGCGGCATATGACTAATCCCCTTCCTGGATCACTGCTATCTTTGTCAAGGAGCGCCAAGAAACCGATGGTGATAGTGCGCGGTATAAATAATTTTAATAGAATAATAGAATAGAGCCTAGAGCCGCCCCTGCAATGAAATCAAGCACACATGACATCATTTTTTGCCAACTGATCATAAGTGGACACAGGAAGATTTGCAAATTGAAATTGCAATATGGAGAGTGTTGGTGTTCTCGCACGTCCCTGGAAAGAAGATCAACACTTTTTCTCGAATTGCACTTCACCTGCCCAGCGGTCTCGCTCTCATGCGTTTACGTAACTCTGCAGGTGGTGCCGGTTTCATCCACGAAAGTGTTGCAGAATGACAAAAAACCAGGACAGCGCTTCCATACGTTTTTGGGTGTAAATGTGATTAAAACATTTTGATGCAATATAATACAGCGTCATCAGAGAAAAAAGCGCATGGTCACTGCAAACAGCAGCTCCATAGGACTGATATGTGCATTTCAAAAAGATAGGTGTGACACAATTTTCAGGCGGAAATAAATCCATGACACGAGTGAACGCAAACTGGCTGAACATCGTTTTCTCAGTAGAGAAAAGAGCCTGCTGTGTCATTCTATTTCAAGATGATGCTACGTTATTACCACATGCTATACCAAACAAAAACTGTTTTCCTAAAACCATCACTGAGTTGGAAATTATGAGTATTCACAGTTTTGGGAGGCAACTAAGTGACCAATCCTTCTACTTGAAAGGACAGTCATGCTGAGGATTCTGATGCGTTTGACCACTAAAGAAAATGTGTTTATACTTTCAAAGCGCTCCAGACTCCACAAACACACTTTACAGCAAATTGGCCTTACTTTTCAATAGTGGGAGTTCTGCCAGTGACATGACACCAGAGCGGAATTTTCCTGAAAATTGGTTTTCAACAAGCACGTCTCTTTAAAGTGCAGGTTCGGTATGAACATTTCTCGCTTTAAAAATAAAAAAAAGTTGGAGGTTTTAGGTTTATGGGTCGACCCGCGAACTAAGCAAAGGCTTCGAAACACATCGGGCGTTTTTTTTTTGCTGCTTTGAAAAATTAAACTGGCTGAAGAAATATGAGCCCTGGCTGTCTTTCTGTTTTGGTTAACAATGTCTAAAGGGAGAAGATTGTAGATGATATACATCTGCTATATATATATGCATGGGCATTTAAAGGGTTTGCTGAGGTGGTGGGAGGCTAGGGTATTTTCAGGGTTTGGGGTCGGTGGAGTATCTGGGTGGTAAGTGTATTTTTAGGATTTACGGTGGATAGGGGTATTTGGATGACAAGGCTATTTAGGGTGGGTAGAGTTTAGGGGTGGATACGGTTATATATATGTATCTATATTTGTGAATGTGTGTAAGTATGTATAAAGGCTTTATACTTACCTGTGAAATACTTACATTTTAGTTGTAAAGGCATGTGTGATAAAAAGGTATATGCTTGATAAAGTGTTGCATGGTAAAGGCATATGCGTGGCAACATTTGGAGTGGTAACGCCATGCGTGGTTCCATCATACATCCGACCTGGACACAGGCCAGACCCTGCACACACCCGTCTAAACCATGTGTAAGTAACTTTCATTCATGTGAAGCTTTACCAAGGGTCTGACAAATTGTAAAACTGTGGTAGTGTTCTAGAAAAAGCAAAAATACCTGTTCCAACATTTTTTCGAAGGCTAATATCTCAAAATGTAGCAAACTGATTAACAAGAAACAAAGCAATGATACTTCTAAAACAGAAGATATGATTTCAAGCCAAGCTTGGTGTAAGATTCCTCTCCGGATTTTTAGATGAGTTGTCAGCAAAGATTCCTATGGGCGTTAAAATGGAAAACACGAATTTTTACCCCACCCTTTGTAGATCTGCACTTAACTTGACATCTTGAAACGGTGCTAAAGTTATAGGCAAAATAAAAATTGCCTTGTCAATGGAAACGCAGACCTAACCATAAATTCAGAGTTGCTATTGCCAACCCAATAAAGAAAAAATATTTGTATATATACGCACAGTTCTATGCGCAGGGCAACTGTGAAATCTTTCGCTGCAGATATAGACAGAACGTGCATGTCAGTTTTCTGCCAAAATCACATGCTAAAAACAGTATCTCTAGTTTAGGTTTCATTTGCTAGTACAGAATTCCCTTTTTTCAAAGACCTTCTTTCTCTCTCATAGATGCACTTAGTTTGAAAGAATTTCTGCAAATGAGAGAAAGCAAAAGCATTTAATTTTATGTATTCATCTATTCATTTAAATGAGAGCTCCAACTTAGATCTTAGAACCGTAATAACTATTGCCCCTGGGAAGGACAGTGTTCGAACCCAGTTCTGCGGGCTGTTTAACTAGGCTCCACTCATACAACCCAGTCTGCACCTTGTAGGACACCTGGACACCCTGGTGGTTAGCACCCCTTTAAAATCCCTATAACGTAGCTGTCTCTGATCACATTGTGCGTCATTGGCCCAGACTGGAGTATCATATAATGTCATTGGCGTAATTATCTGGAATACATATTACTAATTGGGATCACAGCATAAAGTACATTACAACTTCACAGTCTCATCATTCAGGACTCTTAATTATTTTATCAAAGTGCATCTCCTACTTTAGCATGCAGGAAATGTGATCTCAAGACAATGAACTCAATCACTTCTATGGCTGTGGTAATTGAGAGAGAAAGGATCTGTCAAACAAAGAGCCTACCTCTCTAGTGTGAAGAAAGAAGAAAGCCCCTGAAGGGAGTCCTACATTTCCAGGAAATAACTGAAAAAAGATCTAGATGGAAAATGACAAAGTATCAGGTGCAGCTGTAATAATTAAGCTACAGAATCACTCGCTGGTTGATAACACCGACATTAAGCAGATGGAACAAGTCGAGACACAGCATCCTTGAAAGGATAATCAACAAGCATTTACAATGCAATGGCCTCGGCCTTGTTAAAGTTAGAGCTATTGGCATTGAAAATTGATTTTTTTTCATTTTTTTTTAAAAACATAAATAAATGGTATTGTCATTTACAATGGCAATAGGTGAGCATTAGAGAGTAGTAGAGAGTATTAGCGAACACAGAGCCACACACACAGAAAGCCACACACACCTGCTCTGTGGAATAACCAATGCTTTCTGCCTCCTCCTACCTCCACCCGGAGAGGGGCGAACATGTAGCGACCCCCCACCCTCATATAAGGACCTTAGAGTGTGGACAGACAGAGCTAGAACATCCACCCTCGCGTGCCACATGCCTTCTTTCTACTTTCAGCACCAACTACATAGGACTACAGACGATGCGAAAAAACAGATATTCAACTGGAACCCAGCACATAACTGAACTGTATGTTTCACCTGTGCCACTGCTCTAGATGAACAACTATAGCATGTGACTGTCTGTACCATGCATTTAACCTGTGCCCCATGCTTCCTCCCACCTCCACCAGGTGAAAGGTGACCACGGTGAGACCTCCTGCCACACATCTGGATCACAGAGTCTGGTGCAAGCAGAGGCAGAACCCCTAACCCCGGTCTTCTCCCCACTGTGCCAACAATGTAGGGTCGTAAACTATGTGACCAGTGGTGCTGGAACAATGCGCAGAGAGGGGGTGCTGCTACCAATGCTATATCCCTGTCCAAGCGTCGCACAAAAAATACAAGTGTAGCACATGTGTAGAAATCGGGGTTCAGGAAATATTTATCATGTGTGCATCACCGAGTGAAGTGTCTGGATTTGTTTTGATCCCAATAGCGTCTTTTTTTGCACCAAACTTCAGAATGACAAGCAATGTGCTTAATTCGTGCTTTTGGAATTGCTGATATATTTTGAAATGTTTATGGTGTATTCACAGATATTTATATTTTGTTCTGTTATAACACAATTGAATTCCTACAGCCTTTCCCTCCCAAGATTGTCACACAGGTAACTTTTATGAAACCTCTCAGTTTGCAGTCAGAGAGAGAAAGGTACACGTCAGTTTTTTACATGAATAAGCAGCAGTTTGTCAGAAGACATTGCCTGACCTTTGACCTCTGTATTTTGTGAAGCACAGATGTGACAAAGGCAGAATACACAGGATTCCTTACTGCTCTTTCTCCTGCTGAATTCTGGCGCTTCACCCCGCACCCTTACTTCCAGCGCCTGTGTATGTGACGGTACCAGATATTCAACCTCACCGACTATACCTGTACCGTATGTTTCAACTTTATGACTGTACCAGCTATGCAACTGCAGCAAGGATCCTCTTATAGCACGAAACGTTACCAGATATGTGACATTAACAACTATGCAAATGTGGCAAGTATATAACTATATACTGTACCCAGAACGCAGGACACGCACAGGAAGAGTCGCATCTTCTCCTCCTCGCTGTATCTAATGCAGTGTTTTCTGGCTCGCACTTCTCCTCGCGGCTGGTGCAGATGCTGGGGGTCCGGGCTCGCAAGCCGAGGACCAGCCGGTTCATACAGCGCTTTGTCCCCGAGGCAGCAGACCCGGGCAGGGAGGGCTGCAGGGGAGTGGCAGGGGGCTCAGTGAGGTGTTGCAAGGAAATTGTCAAGGGGGCTTCCAGGTACTCAGCAGGTTGTCGATGCGGGTGGTAGTGCCTGGAGGGCTGCGGGAGTGCTTTGAGGAGGGCTGATTGATGCCAGGGGTGTTCGAGGGCAGTTCTCACTGCGCTGACAGGATGGGTGTGTTTCTTCGGCTGGGTGTTTTATCCGCCTTCCTCAGTGGCTGGACAACCCCAACCCCTCCCGTAGATTCCGGCCTGTCCTGCCTCTATCTCTGCCCTCCTGCTCGAAGCCCCTTCTTTTGCCCCTATCTCCCACTACCTCACTTCCTCTTGGGATCTGGCTAGGGGGCGCTCCCTGCTCCATCTCCTCTCAGGGATGGGCTGCGGTCTCGACCGCCCTGCCCCGGTGTGAGGATTCCCCTCCGCAGCCCGTGTCAGCATGTAGCGGCCGGAAAGTAAGCACACCGAGGGGGCCGGAAAGCAAGCACCCAGAGGGGGCCAGAAAGCAAGCTCCCCGAGGGGGCCGGAAAGCAAACTCCCCGAGGGGGCCGGAAAGCAAGCACAGAGAGGGGGCCGGAAAGCAAGCACAGCGAGGGGGCCGGAAAGCAAGCACACCGAGGGGCCGGAAAGCAGGCACACCGGGGGAACAGACACACGAGGGAACAGACGTCAGAAAAACAATCACAAGGGAGCAGAGGCAAGAAAACGGGCACACTCAGGGAACAAAGGCAAGAAAGCCAACACTCACCGGAGGACTCAGCAGCTTCTTTACTTCTTCCGGCGGCGGTCGGGCAGAAATGGTTTCAGCAAAGTGCCGACATTTTCGGATATGGGGGGCGTAGTTTTCGTTCTCTCCTCTTCCCATTGGCTGGAATGTAAAATTCCAGCCAATGGGAAGAGGAGAGAACGAAAACAAGAAAGAATCGAAAAAAGACGCCCTCGAATCCGAATAAGACGGGGCTTAAACGGAGTGACACCCATCTCCTCCAATGGCTGTCCTCCGTTTAGGAAGCCAGCCAATGGAGAAGAGGGGCGCTTTCAAGCCCCAAAATCTAAAACAAATTCTCGCCAGCGAGACTTCGCAAGCGCAGCCTTCGCAACCGAGACCTAAAAATGGCCCTGAAAGATCAGAGGATAGCTGCTGCTTCTCCATCTCTTATCAATATTCAGTAGTCCCCGAAGCTATGGGAATTTTTGAAAAGAAAGTGACCAGGCAAAGAAAAAACATGAAGTTGCACATGGAGGAAGAATAAAAAAAGAGAATAACTACTTCCTCGGCTGAAGCAGCAGAGGGTTACAGGATGAATAGATAAAATATAAAAAAATACAACATAAAAACGAAATGATAGTAGAGGCTGTTTGCATCCAAAAAAGCAGTTAGGACCTCAAACAAGTGAAGGGCGAAGGGCATCTGATTTAACTCCTCCCTCTCCCAAACTACAGCACCCATCACTCCCTCATCCCAACACATACTTTCCTTCTCAGAATATATATCAGTTGTAAGGCTAAGCCTTTGAAATGTAAATATTGTCCTCTTTATATGCAATCAGGTAAAGCCTGATGGCATATAATCCAAATCAATTTTCAAAAACCTTTAATTTTGTATGCAATGGCCAGAAACCGAAGGTAAAAATGAACTTTAATCCAGAAGTTTATGGCAAGAAATGATAGACCTACTTCAATAATACTATGTAACTATAATTTTTCATAGCAATTTGAATGTGCAAAGGCGACTGGTCAACCAAAATTGTATAACAAGCCATGAAGTGAGATTGTTACCTTACATTAACTTTTTCGGGAGGGAGAAATAAGAGAACAAAACTGAGACAAAGGCAGTGAGTGACATAAGAGCACCAAAAACAACCCAAACCATCAATGATGCATCATGTTCCAGCACATATCTGTACAACTTAACTAGTCAAATGCAGTTTAGCTGTATAGAAAAAAGTAAAATATATGTACTATACAGTATTATAGGGACCTCCGGCCCCCCTGTGACAACGTTAAATGGAGGCACACTTTGCCAACATTCTCCAAAGTCCAGCTTGATTTAAAAATGAACATGTTACTTACCTTGAGCAAACCTTATCTGGGTGAGACTATCTAGAATATTCCTCAGGCATCAGACTGGATCCGTACATTTTCAAGCAGATCCTCTATGTGCCGATAGGTGGTGGTGTTTAACTCTCCCTCAGCCGCGTAAGAAGAGACGAACACTGTGCCTATATAGGCACCACTCAAACAGGCTGACCTCAGTTTCATTTCAGGACATTTCCGCATCAGAAGGGCAGAGACACAACAGAACGCTGATGGACCAGGGTGCAGACCCTAAGGACTTAAGGGTTTCCCTATGTATATAAATCTGTTCACAGAGCGGGGAGGATCGGTAAGAAATCTGTGGCTAGACAGTCTCCACTAGTTAAGGCATTACTGAAGGTAAGTAACTTGTTCATCTGACAGACTTCCAGCCGCAGATTCCTTACCTTAGAATAGATACTCAAGCAATGGCTCCCCGGAGGTGGGACCGCAACAGATTTAGATAAAGTCCTGGAGGACCAAACAATCAAAGTGCTCATCATGACTGTTCTTACTGTCTAGGCAGTAGTGCTTGGTAAGCGTGTTCAGAGATGCCCACATTGCTGCTTGACAGATGTCCAGGAAGGGGACTCTGAGATAACACAGTGGTAGCAGCTGTGGCTCTGGTGGAACGAGCACATAAGCCCTCATGGGGCTGCTACCTGGCCAGTGCGCAGCAGATTTTAATGCAGAGCACAATCCCTGTTGAGATGGTCCATTTCAGCATGGCCTTCATTTCTTTCTTTTCCCCTATGAACCCAATCAAGATTTGATTGTCCACCTGGAAATCTTTGGTATGATGAATGCCGCACAGTAACGCTCTTTTTGGGTGCAGGCGATGGAGTCTCTTCTCCTTGTTGAAAAGGTGAGGCAGAGCAAAAAAGGTAAGCAGTGTGATGGTCTGGCCTACGGGAAAAGGTGTCACCACGTTCGGTAGGAAACTGGCACATGTCCTCAAAACCAGTTTGTTTGTGAAAAAAGCTGTATGAGGAGGGTGCACAGAGTGTCTGCACTTCACTAACTCTCCAGGCAGATATAATGGCCTCTAGAAAGCTATTTTAATGGTCATAAGGGATAGAGGACAATTGTGCAAGGGCTCAAAGGACGTGTGCATAAGGAAGGTCAATACTAAGTTAAAGTCTCATTGGCACATAACGAAGGGTTTTGGTGGGAATGCAAGTTGTAGTCCTTTTAGAAAACCAGTCACAAGAAGTGACTTAACCAGGGAAGGCTGATTTGGCAGCTATAAGAACGCTGATGTGGTAGAAAGATACCCTTTAACCGTACCCAAAGAAAAGCTTTGCCAGGCGAACAAGATTACAAACAACAAAACCTCAGACAAAAGTACAGAAAGCATTTTCAGAAGCACACCAAGCCTCAAATCTGTCCAAATGGCAGTTTTAGTTGAGAGTAACCTGGCTGCAAGAATGACATTACAGACTTCTGTAGGGAGGTCAAAAACTGTCAACTGCTACTCCTCAATATTCATGCATGAAGGCAGAGCATACACAGGTTCGGGTGCAGGGCCCTTCCCTGTTGCTGCAACAGCAGGTCCTCCCGAAGGGGCAGCCTGCTCGCAGGACCGATGCTCACACTCAGGAGTTTGGGTTAACATTTTCTGTGCCCCACACAGAGCCACAAGAATTACTTTGGGCCCAGTCGGCCTAATCTTCTTGAGAATTCTGGGCAGGATCGCTATCGGCAGAAAAGCGTACAAAGGAGGCCTGGCTCTACTTGATACAAAATGTGTCTTCGAGTGAAAGTTGCCTTGGAAACACCAGGGCACAGTAGTGGTGAACAGATGTCACAAAGGTTCTTCCCCAATTGCTGAAGCGAACCTAGAGATGGAAACGCCATTCGTGATAAGCTTGGCGTGGATGGTTTGTTCGTCTGCACTGGCGTTCAGAGAACCTGCCAGATATTGACTGCACACAATAAAAAAAGAAAATTAAATAGTCACAATGAAATTCGAAAAAATATATAAATGAGCATCCAGACATTTCTGAGTAACCAAAAGTGGACTTTAATAAACCTCTGTATATTATTTACTGTGAAAATGAGAAATGTGGGTTCTGAGTGTTTACAGTAATATTTAGAGTATGACATACTGTTGTACCGTTGAACTCATGAAAAACTTACGCAAAAGGTATGAGGTCATATTCAAAAATTAGATATTGGGTGGGCACAAGTTCCACTATGGTTTAGAAGCCTACACCTGCATCAGTTCCAGATGGGTGAGGACTTTTGAGATAATAAAACGTCATTGTCAGAAATACAATCTGACCTTTTTGGAAACCTTGAAAGGCAATGGAGGCTTTTTCTGATACTTCTGTTCTTTAATTGAAACGCTTCACACAACATTAACGTTTGGAGCCCTTTTGCAGTAAATTCTGGCAAACACCATGTCCTTTACCCACACAGAGATGTGTGTGAAGAAACACCAGTGGCATCAGAAGATTCTGAAGACTAGATACCCTTTGATCTCCCTGGGCTGGCAGCACTTCCAGATAATTCCCATGTAGTACATCGCAGACCACAAAGGTAGGCACCGACACAAAATTTATTGAAACAGACTCAGAAAGTTCAACCAAACTATCTATTCCTGAATAAGACTCAGTTTTGTGTATGGCTCTCATATGTACTAAAACATTTTGACCACCCAGAATATAACATCAGTATTTATCGAAGAAGGGGGGGGGGAGCTGGCACATACATTTGCATGGGATCTCTGCAATATATTTTCAGATTCGTGCATTATGTGAAAATATTCTTGCTTTCACCATTCTGAAGGCAAGACACCTTGTTCACACTATGTGGAGGTGTATTTCTCCTTTAAATTGTGTAATTGTTGTAGAACTTGCATGTTAAATTTCATACATTCATCTCCCTCTTCTGTCTTTATATTCTTACGGTCCCATCAATCCACAAAACACTTGCTTTTTGGCTGTCCAGTAAGTGAGTGACAACGTCGGGTACAGAGGTGAGCACATTGCACGTAACACCGATTTCGTGGATGTTAGCAGTACTCAACAGTGGCCCGAAGTAGGTAAAGAAAGTCGGCCCACAGCACATTGCAAATGATTGATCAATAAAACAAAATGGATATCCAAAACTTTTTTATTAAAAATTACAAAGTGCTGAATCTCTTCACAAAGCAGGTGCATCCAAGCCGTATCCATAGATGTCACCAACCTTGCCCTTTAGCTATAGAACAGTGATATACTAACATGTTCAGTATCCTGTCACTTTAAGCATTCATTTGTTGGTGTTCAGTCTCTCCAGATCCTGCCATGTCTCATATTAATCCTCTGCACGCCTTAGTATCCTGGAAATGTAAAATATGGCATAGGCGTCATAGATAACTGGAATGAGCTAGCCCGCCCAGATTTGAAGAGACACCACCTGAACTAAATACTTCAAGACATTAAAAAAAGTCACAGTGATATGCTAACACAGTTTCTCTTTGATACCGTTTTGTAAAACTATTTCAGAGAGGTTAACTTGTGTCTGGTATGATTTCAGAATATTTGAATTCTCTTTTTTCAGTCCTTTATTGCTGTTGAGAAACAAGAAGTCGTTTTAAAGGTCAGCCCTTCTTGGACATATTGTGGATCTGCTTCATTATAGATATATTACTGATTAGTGCTACCTACATGGAATCTTCACTTAATTTTTGTTCCAGTTTTGCAGACACCTGTTTACTGTTGCCTTGCTAATGCTTTTGACCCTGCAATCCTCACTCATTGAACTAAAAGAATGGCTCAAACGTCTGGATCCTCAACGCATGGAACCAGAGACAGGCTATATTGGAGGCTAAAAAGGTGTGCTGTAAAACTATATCCCAGAGGGCGCAAACCTTGTTGTCTGGATGTCTTTGCTCTTTCAGATAGTTGAGGCTAGTAGTATTCCAGAAGCATTGGTTCTCCATATAGTTAGGTTCTGTGTCATCCGTCTGCCTCGGGAAATCTGAGTATTTATTGACCTTTCATCACTTACACCTTTTAGGATAAACATCAGTTGGGTTCTGTGCTGCTAACAGTCATTCAGTTTGATTCCCCTTAAATGCTACCAGAGCAAAAACAGCAGAATTTTGAGATCAACAGTACAAGGGATTCTAGAGCGAGAATGAATGATTTGGTATCCTTCACCATGTGAGAGATGGAGACATTACGGCTTGGATATACTTGTTCTTTAGCAGACGAGAATTAGAAATGTTGTCTATGTGCAGGTAATTCATTGGCTTCCAAATGAGTTGCACATATTGTTTTTGATAAGTGATCCATTGTACTGTGACTGTAGACTGGACTTATTGTCGGTCCCTACTGAATGTGTAAGCCTTCATGCTTTCGGTGCTAATTTATTCCTGGATTGTGGTGATGTTTTTCAGTTGATGTTTTTCTATAATTCTAGAATTTAGTGTCTACCACTGCGTATACATCTGGCACTGCAAAAAATACAGCTGAGCTCGTCATGAGCATCGAAAGGGTACGAATACTGGACATAATTGAAGGTTATTGCCCACAACTCTGTTAAAGGTTATAAAATGTGCAATGATGTTTAACTCTACCAACAGGGTAGTACCTTACATAACTTTTTGAACTTTTGAGTTACAGCAAATTAATTTGTGCCATTGCATTCTCAAACCCCTTAAAACTGATTTTCAGCTTGCTTCACATTGCTTTTCAGTACTGTTCTCACACATTCAAATGATTTTGTTGTGCTGAAAGTCATGGCTATTAAGTTGGCCCATTTCATGAGACACTTCAAACGGGTCCTGGTTTATAAACTGACACCTCTTTGCAGTGTTGGATATGTGATTTTTCTAAATATCATTAAAAACCACATTCTGATTTTGTACATGGAAAATGTTTTGTCCTGCTTACATCACTGTCCCATGCACTTGGTGCCAATTCAATTTCCGGAGGCTCCATTCACTACACCATTCACTGAATACTTAAAGCATGGGGAATTGGCGTGTCTCCTTCTATGGATCCTTTACAAGTGAACAAGAATACATTTTAAATCCAAATAGTGTCATAAGATCATACATGATTAGAGTCCCTTATCAAGTCGTGTGGTCGGGAATTCGCCAAGGGGGTGGGGGGGGGGAATGGGTGGCAGCTGAAAATTGCCCTGTGCACAGGAGTCCCTGTGCAGGGCTTTGCACATCCTCCGATTAGGACATATGTGAGGGCTTTATTAAAAGGGAGGAGTGGTTCTGTGGGGGCGACTCCCGGCTTTAGAAGCTCTGTTAAGACATCCGAGTTGACAGCCACTGAGGGCAACCATAGGTCCAGGCCCTCAGCCACGTTCCTCACCATCATGGCAAAGGAAGCCCCTTCCTCCATAGGCACACTAGGAGGAGGGACTAGTTCAGTGTCTGGGGAGGTGTCCAGAGCACTGGCATCTGCCAGTTCCTCATACCGGTTATCCTTGGGCTCTTCTAAGGGGTTGTGGTAACCATAAGGATCCTCAGATGTTCCCCAATCATACTCCTCACAGGGTCTGTCGAAAAAAGGTGGTCATGGCTCTTACTTGAAAGGTCGAGTTCCAGCCGGTGCCAAAGTAGATATTGAGTGACGCCGATATGGCTCTGTATCAGAGTAGAGTATGGTAATGGGGGTCGGAGTTGTCAGGGCCAGGAACGTCACTGGAACTGGCTACGGGGAAGGTCGCAGCCTCGTGATCAGACCCAGTGTCAATTCAGGAGGCCCAATTTGCACCAAGGGCGGACCTGTCAGCAGAAATCCAGTGCGATGGCCATGGGGTTCGCAGGCACTTCAGAGGGATCAGCCTACACAATCATTTTATTAACTGCATGGCTTCATAAAATTCATGTTGTTGGACCAGGGGTAGCTACAACTCCGAAAAAAATGCAACAGACACAGAGGAAGGCTCCAGGGCAGAAATGTGGGAGTCGGGCATGATGTAGTGGTAATGTTCTTGCATCTCATCCAATGAATTGGATCAGCACTGCAAAATCGAACGCTTCCACTTTTTTGATTTCTTGAGGGACTAACCCGCAGACTTCAAGCGCAATGACGAGCGCATAAAATAAGACACCACAAACAGCTTCATTGTGACCGGGAACATTAAGTGGTTGACCAGAGTTGGGCTACCAACAGCTTCAGAGAGCGCTCCTGCAGCGTGGTGGTGTTCATGGTGTGGTAGTCTTCACAGGTCTTGGAGTTATGGTCCGGTTCCCAGCACCAGAGACAAGCCAGTTGCGGGTCTATCGCATACATCTGCATGTGACATGAACCACAAGGCTTAAACCACATAGGTTTTTAGGGTGACATCCTTGCATACTAGGAGACAAGGTCTCACAAAAGGTCAACAAAACATCAAAAAAGTGGTCTAAAAAAATGGACAGAGGTATCTCCCTCCGGATCTGGATTGATGGCGCTGAAAGAAAAGAACTGATGTCCGTGCCTTGAGGTGGTGTCTATATAGGCACCGCACACGCCACTTCTGGCACGTACAAGCCAAATGACGCCACCTATCAGTGCACAGAGGTACTGCTTTAACATTTCTGGAACCAGTCTGATGCCTGTGGAATCATCTAAGGTAAGTAATCTGCACCTAGAAGTCTCCATCAGATAGCAAAGTTAAAAAAAATTCTTAGCCAGCAGTTGTAGATTTTGCAGCACTCGTGTAAAATTCATGCATGTAGAATTGCAACCAGGTGTGTTCTTCTGCAAATATAAAATTGAACACAGATATACATTTATACACTTAACTTTCCGTGTTGAAACACACTCACATACAGGGATATGAAATAGGAGGTTGGTCCCTTCCCATTAACCTTCTCCGCAATCGCACCAACTAAAAGCCCTTAACCAGAGCATGCATTTTCAGACCTGGAAAGAACCTGCATGTTATTAATAAACCTGCCCCAGTATCAACATTTACAGATGCTTAAAATACACAATTGGTCTTTTATATGGGAAAAATACACCATTACCGATTCTGTAAAGTATTGGGAATTCCTGAGTAAATGTGAAAACCCTAAGGTCACCCTGAATGTCGAAAATGCTTTGTGACTTGAACCCTTCCTCATCACCTACCCTGGGTATGTACGGGAATTACAAATTATTCGGTATAGTCTATAAAAAAAGCTTCAAGAAGTCAACCCACTATTTTGAATTATATTGGCAAGGCAAGCATGGGGAAAACATGTACCGGCGGCAAACATTACCTTTAATAAATAAATTGTTTTAATGATTCCACCTGCGCATATAGGATCAAATTTAAAAAATGAAAACATACTCTTTGCTGCGTGCAACTTGGGCACGTAACTTCTACGACCGCCTTTAGTCATTCACGGCTGGAATCCCCCTGCTTCCACGCCTTTGACACCAAGGTCTAGAAATGTTTAGAATCCCCCTTCTTTAATACTGATGCTATATTGAGCACTTGAAGAACGCTCAAAATTAACCCCATTTAATGGGAGATACGCGATTCCACAACAACATTTTATGCTCGGACAGTCCGTGTTTTTGCGGTAGAGTGCAATGATTAAGGCTGTCATCAGTGAAGGGTGACTAAGGCACGTTTTCCTGAGGACCTTAGAGATAGATTGAGTGCCAGCCTGGCAGCTGCGTTTTGTACGCACTGCAGGCGCTGAAGGCCTTTTTTGCTTAAATCCATATGCAGTGAGTTGCTGTAATCGAGATGGGGTGTAACTAAAGAGTGGATTAGAGTTTTCCTATTAGTTGCGGGAAGGGAGTCCAAGGTTTTACGGAGAGTCTTAAGGATTCCATAACATTTGCCTGCAATTCCTCTAGTGTGGTGTTCGAGAGATAGGGTAGAGTCTAGCCTGACCCCTAGGTTTTTCACTTGCTCGGAGGGTTTAGGTATGGCGTCGAGTTCAGATGGCCACCATGCGGACGACCAAATGGATGGAGACTTCCCCAACACAAGATCAGTTTTATTTGCATTTAGGCATAAACATTTGGTATTCTTCCATCTGGCCAGGTCGCTGAGGCATGCCGAGAAGCTAGCTGAGGCTTCCTCGGGTGATCGAGATAGTGTCACTATTAGCTGGGTGTCATCCGCATATGACACTATCGCTACCCCATATGCCTCAGCTATCTTAGCCAGGGGTGCCATGTACAAGTTGAATAATGTGGGGCTCAATATTGAGCCCTGCTGTACCCCATGTTTGAGTGCTCGAATTTTCGATTTAAAGGGAGGACAGTTGACTTGGAATTGTCTATTAGCCAAAAATGCGCGCATACATTCATGAGCCAGTCCACCTATTCCAACTTCGCTAAGGCGTGAGAGTAGTATGTACTACAAAGATGAAGCTTGGACTTTACTTACTTGGCCTTATAAGCCCCCTGAACATTGGAGGTACTGTCATGACACTGAGGGACCTGGCAGTGAGAACCATCTCCCAAATTTGGCTAGTTTGTGACGCTGTCATGAAGTTAGATAACTGCTGTTGATTAGCCAGGGCGTGGTCCATAATTTCCATATAAAATAAACAATTAATGAATGGGAGAAAAATTTGAAATCGTTTAAAAGAATATTCTCCAACTTGATAACAATGTCCCAAAACTGATAAATGTGTCTCTTTGTACTAAAATTAGCTTATTAAATGTATGCTAAGACACACAACTCAGTAATAATTGTCAATTTACAGTTTAAGAACTATGACTACCCCTCAATCAATTCAAGCGCGATCCTTTGTTACTACTCTTTGTGCAATCAAAGAACAATAGGATGTCAAATAGTCTTGATCATCCTGCCAATTTGTTTTGAAGACAACACAATGAGGAGAAAAATTTAAACTATTTTTGAAGGTAAGTGTTTGTCTCTCAACATGTCACTTAACATATATAAATTCTTGAAAGCAGGGGGGCGCTAGAGGGCGCCGGGCAAGATGGCCGCACTCATGTGAGGCTCTGCCGGGACTGTCTGAAATCCTTTAAATATCCTGCACATCCTGCTGTCCACACCGGCCAACTTGATGGCAATCGAAGGCTGAAGCGTCAAGGCGACAAGTGAAGCATTTTTTCGTCGCCGAGCGGAACGCTAGAGCTGTTTTCCCGGCGGAAACGTGCTACGCCGGAGCCGGACCTGGTGGCGTGCAGCCCTGCAATTCGAGCCCAGCGGCTGCTTTGGGGGTCGGCGGCTCTTTTCCCTGAGCGAGGGTGCTGAAAGGGAGACAGGAGACACGCGCTGGAGAAGGCGAGGGCACGCCTCGCCGGACCGAGGGAGATCGGTGATCCTACAGCCTGGAGCTCGACCCTGCTGGAAGAGGTGAGTGGGGTAGGGGTCTAGGCGAGTCCGGGGCTGCGGAGGCGGCGCTGGGCCGCACTAGGCCGCACCGTGCGAGCTGTGACCGGCGGGGACGCGGGCAGGGTGCCGACCTCGGCGGCGGCGCAGTGCTGAAGGTGTGCTATTGGCCACGCAGATACAGGGGGCTGCTACCCGCAGTGGAGAGCAGCGGAGAGGCTCGGGCGGTCTATGTGAGGATTCCTGGCCTCCTGCATTTGCAATATCGATCCCCGCTCTGGAGTAGTCGCGGAGTCGGCGGGGGAGCCCGGGCGCTTTCTTGACCCACCGACTCTTGGATTTTAACTAGAACTGTTCAGCGGAGGTGATTGGATTGCTATCTGTCCACGAGATACCGCTGTTGGGCTTGGCTGAGGGCCCTGGAAGACGCCATGGGCAGGCCAGAGAGAAATCAGCCCAAGATCACTTTTGACGCAAAGAAGACGGCGTTGTCTTCCTCGCAGGTGCCACCGGACGCAGAGCTTGCCGGGGCGGTTGGCGGTACCCTGAACCTGGAGGTCACACTGGTGGCGATGCAAAAAACGCTTCAATCCATAGAGGGCACCATGGAAGCGGTCAATCAGACTCGACCACATGGCGACACAATTTGACCGGCAAAATGAAAGGATGGGCGAAGTTGAACAGAGTGTCGGCCACGGAGAACGGGCTGGCTACGGTAGCGACTAAGGTGTTTAATATGGAGAGAGTATTGGCGGTAATCCAGGCGAAGAACGAGGAGTTGGAAGGGAGGTCCAGACGCAATAACATACGCGTTACGGGCCTGCCGGAATCTACGAACATTGGTCGGATGGAGGACTTCATGGAGCGCATGCTGGTAGACATTTTTGGATCTGAACAACTGTCACGTGTATTCATAGTGGAGCGGGCACATCGTTCATTGGCAAAACGACCAGTACCTGGGGCGCAGCCTCGTCCTATTATTGCTCGCATTCTTAACTATAAGGATCGTGATGTCATCTTGCACCTGGCACGAGAGAAAGGTGCTATAGAATATCAAGGAAATATACTTGAATTTTATCCCGATTTCACTGTGGCGGTGCAAACGGCGGGGAAGGAATTTGCCCTGGTGAAACAGCTTCTTTGCGCCGAAAATATCCCGTATGCCATGCTATATCCGGCTTGTCTTCGGATTGGGGCTCCATCGGACAACAAAATCTTTGCCTCCCCTAAGGCGGCCATGGACTATGCGAAAAAGCAGAAAAAACATAAAAGACTCGAATATAGCACAGCATGGGGAGGAGGACCTACAAGATGAGGTGGTCTAAGTGTTTGTTCTTGTACTGGTGACCCCTTGCTGATATCCACCTACTATGAGAAGGGCTGTCGCTCAGTTTTAGGTTGCTCAACTCCCTGCTGACTTTGAATCCCTTGCTTTGTATTCTGGGAACGCTAGCTCCATCTACAGGATTTATGCGGCGGCCGATTTTGACTATTGAAAGTGGTACACACATTGGGTAACTCACAGTTGCGGTGATTATTGCATTGGTCTATTATGCATCCAAGTGCTAATGTTGAATTGCATGGTTGGTGGCTATGTCCTTGCTGTACTGGCATGACCATTTGTGAGATGTTCAAAATGTAATGAGACTTACACTGAGCCGAAATTGGAGACATTGCTATGTTAATTGCCCAACGCTGTGTGAATTTGAATCTTTGAAATTCTTGAAGCTGTGGAGTTGGGGTGGGATGTCCCTATGGCTTGCACGGTCTGCTCTCTCGTTAGTTAACTGGCGGGAGCTGTGCGCTACTACGCCCACTCATATGGGAGATCCCCACACACTTATGTTTGCACTGTTGGGGTTTGGGAGGTTGGGGACAGCTTTGGCAGGTTGGGGGTGCTGAAGTGGGTGGAGGGGGGATTGGGGAATTCTGGAGATTCCGGGATAGGTCGGTCTGTTTCATTATCAATGGCGGGAGGTTGGGATGGACTGGTCAAAGATTGAAGCAATGTTGGTCGGTGTGTTGCCTAGTTCACGAGGCATTTCTTGCAGATACTCGATTGGTTGATTGCTGTATGCTCTACATCTTTTGTTGGATATTAAGATTGTTCTACTGTTTCCGGGTTATACTCAAGATCTGGACGTATGGATAGGGGGGGAAAACTTACTTGTATCACTTGGAATGTGAGGGGATTGAATCGTCCACAGAAAACTAGACAAATGTTAGCATTTATGAATAGGCACTGTGCGCAAATTGCTTTTATTCAGGAGACGCACCTTAGGGGAAAGGCAGCTGAAACTGTGGGTAAGAAGGCAGCTGAAACTGTGGGTAAGCAGTGGGCTGGCTTCGAATTATTCATCGTATGCACGTGGAGTTATGATTCTGATCAAAAAAACTGTACCGTTTGTAACCCTAAATGAGGAGATTGACAAGGATGGCCGGTATATTATATTACATGGAAAACTATGTGGCACCCTGGTTACGCTGATCAAGGTATATGGTCCAAATGTTGATGACCCTGATTTTTATGTCACTCTCTCGAATAAGATTTACATGCTGCCTACATCGGCCATAATTTGTGGTGGAGATTTGAATGTCACTCTTGATGGAGCGATGGACAGGAAAAATAATAGGCCGTGTGTGCA
This sequence comes from Lissotriton vulgaris, assembly GCF_964263255.1. NCBI lineage: Eukaryota > Metazoa > Chordata > Amphibia > Caudata > Salamandridae > Lissotriton > Lissotriton vulgaris. Next base: position 1,211,874,668 of record NC_141691.1, read on the forward strand.
TAGGAAGGCAGCTGATGCAGTACGCAATGGTATGAGTGGGCTTGGACTGGTGGATGTATGGCGATTAAGACACCCTGGGAGGAGAGAGGGCACCTGTTACACGTCGGCGCATGACACGTGGTCGAGACTGGACTATTGGTTGGTGTCCCGGGATGTCAGTGGATGCGTGATGGATGTTGGCCACCTACCTCGTACGATCTCAGATCATGCGCCCGTTCGCATGGAAGTGTGGTTGCCGATGCATGCCCCGGCTCCCTTCTCCTGGAAATTACCGCCGGGAACCTTGACTGACTTGGTGTTGCGTGAGCGACTAAGAGCGATAATTGAGGAGTTCTTTGATAAGAATGTTGGGTCTGTTGAGAGTATGTGCACGGTGTGGGAAGCCTTCAAAGTGACCATACGGGGAGCATGTATAGGCCTACAATCGGGTGTGCTTACGTCACTGAGGGATGCCATGACTGAGTTGGAAGGGGAATTGTTGACACTTGAACGCCAACTGGAGGAGCATCCTGAGGAGTCTTTATTGGCTAGCATTAGATTGAAAGTCACTGAATATAACGATCTAGCTGATCAGGAGGTAAAATTCCTATCCAAAGCTACTAGGGCGCGTTATTATAGTGAGCGGGGGGCGCCCAGGGAAAGGACTGGCGGATCGAATAAAGGACCCTTGGGCTAAACACTGTGTTGTGCAGGAGATACAGGACGGGGAGACCACTGTAACTAGCGCGACAGGCATTCTCGATTGTTTTGCGAAATATTATGAACAGATGCATGAGTATAGGGAGAAGGCGGGGGAGAAGGAAATATCACAGTACTTTGAGGACATAGCGCTGGTCTGGCTCTCGAGGGGTCAACAGGAATTTCTTATGCATCATATAACGGAAGGGGAATTTAGGGATGCGATAGCGGCCCTACCAAACGGCAAGGCAGCTGGAACAGATGGCTTACCATCCGAATTTTACAAAGACTATGTGGATCTTTTGCTTCCACACCTGGCGATGGTTCTAGAGGAGGCGGTGGAACAGGGCCAGTTTCCAACCACGATGAGAGAGGCGCTTCTGGTTGCGCTGCCTAAACCGGGTAAACCTCAAAATAGGTGCGAGTCGTATCGTCCCTTGTCCCTCATGAACACCAATGTTAAAATCATAGCTAAAGTACTGGCGACTAGGCTGCGCCTGCTCCTCCCGGTCATGGTGTTACCGGATCAATCTGGATTTATTCCCCTCCGGTCTACCACTCATAATTTAAGAGCTCTGTTTGCGGTGCTACATCTACTAAAGCCGGACTTGGCTGCGGTGGCTGTCATGCTTGACGCCGCGAAAGCCTTCGACTCAGTTGCATGGCGGTATATGATAGCGATATTGCATCGTATGGGGGTACCCATCTTTTTCACATCACTAGTAACTCTACTATACACGAATCCCATAGCGCGCGTAAGGGTAAACGGTCATGTCTCGAATCCGTTCCCTGTGCAGAGGGGGACTAGACAGGGCTGTCCTCTTTCGCCTTTATTGTTTGCTCTTGTGATGGAACCCCTGGCTTGTGTTCTGAGGCAAAGATATGCGGACGCTGCTCTGAAGTTCCCTCTTCGGTCTCTAGCTGTGTCCATGTATGCCGATGACATGGTCCTATATGTGCGAGAGCCAGCTCGACATCTTGAATCCATAGTTCGGGAATTCATTCGATTTGGTCGTCACTCGGGTCTTTCCATAAACTGGGAGAAATCTATTATGCTGCCTCTCACTGACGTTACCCTCCCCTTTCCCTTGGAATTCCCGTTGGAATGGGCGACGGAACCGGTGCGTTATCTCGGCGTTTGGATACATAGAGATAGCCAGGAAGTTATTCGGGCTAACTATGGAGTGGCTGTCTCCAAACTTGAGGACCAGGTGGCACGTTGGACTCAGCTCCCTCTCACCTTCGCCGATCGTGTATCTCTGATTAAAATGGTGGTACTTCCGAAATTTTTATATCTCTTTGTTAACATTCCTCTCCCCCTAAAGTCACATTTCTTCGCCAGACTGCAGTCTTTACTGATTGCCTTAACCTGGGCTGGTAAGAAACCACGAGTGAAATGGGATGTACTCACTAAGCCGTATAACTTGGGGGGCTTCGCCATTCCGGACATGAAACTGTATTATTTATGCGCTCAGGCGCACTTTGCCACCTACTGGCTGTCGGCCCCACCGTATACCCCACACGTGGCGCTTGAAGCCAGTGCAGTCATACCCATTCCTCTAAAAGCAATGATAGTCAACACTCACTCAGTGTTTGATAAGGGGGAAGTGGACACAGTGCGATCAACCGCTAACGCTTGGCGAGAGTTGGGTAGACGAGCAAACAGACTGCCATTGTATGCCCCTGCTGTATCACACGGAGATTTCGGTCTCCAGTGAAATTGGGGCTTTACAGGTCCTACAGGGTGCGGGGCTCAACACCGTAGGGAATCTATTCCCAAGTGCCTCATTCCTCTCATTACAGGCTATGACTGAACGTTCCCCTAACACAGTTATGTCTACGTTTATATAGGTCAGACTCCGGGCTGCCATACATTCCTTATATCCTACGTATCCGGAGGAGCCATTGGCGCTAGGAGCTTAACAGTTGCTATATAACACAACGGATAGAGTTAAATTGCTCTCTAGATTATTAGATTATACCGAGCTTCGAAGGAGGACGAGGGGGGAGGCGTGGTGATGGCTAGGGCTAGATGGGATGGGTGCCTACCAGACCCACTAACTGATGATGAGTGGACTGAATGCTGCTCCATGATCGGGGGTTATGTGGCCAACGGCAATTTCCGTCTCATTCATTATACATTTCTACATCAATGGTACTATACGCCAGTGCAGTTGGTTAGGTATGGTCTCCGAGATACAGCTCAATGTGTCCGGTGTGGTATGGATGATGCGGATTTTGTACACCTGGCCTGGGGATGTGCACGTGTGTATGCCTTCTGGGTTGCCGTGACTGAGGCACTCTCTAAAATGACGTCGACTGAGGTTGTGTTGGATATACGCCTGTGCTTGCTGGGTGTGGCCTCCGGAGTGCCGGCGGGAGTGCGCCGCTTGATAGTGCTGGCATTACAGATGGATAAACAGAGGGTTGCCATGGTCGGGGGGGGACGGGCACCTGATGTCCAACTGTGGTTGACAGACATGGCATATTGCAGGGATCAACTGGTTTGCTATTATGAGGGACTTCCTGCAAGGTCGCGGCCACGTGACATCTGGGGCCCATATACAGCATATATGCTTTCCCTGGCTGATGGCGATAGCACTGGTAGCGGAAGTGGGGGTCCATCGACAGGTGGGGGTGGGTCTATGTAACTACACGAGAGTGCGACTGTGCTACGGTGGTGCCTGCGGTGTGCTGCTTTTCCCCCTCTATACAGGTTGTCTCTTGAGAAATGACTATATCGACGTGTGGCTGTACTATATATCAGCCAATGACTAGAGATACATGCAGGGTTGGATGATCAAGGGTTGCAAGAGCTGACCAACTGTTTTATTGCACTAATGCGTGTTGTGTGTTGCTTAACCTACGAGCTTTTGTACTACAAGACATTGCTACGACCTGAAACCGGGAATGTTTGGGTGGGGGGGGGTGTTGGGATTTTGTATTGTTGGTTATAAAATCACAAAATGAGACCGCATTTAAATATGTATGATACTACTACAAGATATAAGTTGAGTCTGACACACTGGCTAGCGATGGCTTTTGCATATTTTGTACGGTGTTGCCAGATGCCATTGATTATATGCTTCATTTTATTTGCTATCGAATTGATTGCAGCCGGCCCTCTCATTGGGTTGTAGGCACGCTGCTGTGTAACTATCACTTGCAATAAAGGTCTTCCAAAAAAAAAATAAACCACATATCAATTCTTTAGTCTTTCCAATTTGAAGACCCATTGGTAGATTATTAGATGCATGTATAGCTGCAAAACCTCTTAGTATAGGTTATTTCACCTAGGGTACTTTGGCTTGTTGTTGCACCTGATTTTTTATATTCTACATTTTATAAGACAATCAATTTCATGTTTTTAATTACATACATATTCAATCCCCTGTTTCCACAGCTTTGAAAAAGCCCTATGTACAGGATGAAACGTGTTGTCTGTTGTCACGTATCATAAAATAATTTTTATACTACATGGATTAGTTGGACAAAAAATGTTTGAAAAGTTCCTGTTTGAAGCCTGTATTAGTGATTGTTTTGACTGTTAAGGATATGTGCGATAGAAGTGGGCTACCAACTTATATATGTTTATGTAATGAGAGGATCTGTTTACACCAAAGTGAGCTTGATGCATTTGGTTTCAGCATCTTCTTCAACATAAATGTAGTCTGTCTGTGTTATTTCCCGTCGTATGAAACGGATGCGCAATTTGAATTTCCTACTGCTAGTTTTAACTTATCAAGGAATTTAATATTAATAAAATAATTCTTCCAATGGGATGTAGTACGAAAACATAGGAATAGCATATATGGCGCTCGCTACGCCTCCATGAGCAATCAATACCTGTTTCCCAGAACAGGGGACACAAAATATGACAAGCAACTAGTCTGAAATTCTAATGTTTTTAGTCCTGGGCAGGTAAAGTTGAACAACTTGTAACAAACAATGCATAGGTTAGTAGAGGATGCAAAATGCCTTTAAATATGTGTAAGCTGAAAGAGAAAGCCAACAAAGGTGTGTACATGTTTTGAAGATGAGTTTGATCAATAATTCGAACATGTGCGCTCCAGTACCTGAGTGGGAGAAAGTGCAGTTCCGGGGATGGCGTTTACTAATTCACATCTACCTGATTACAGCGGTTATCCAAGTGGACTTCTGCAAGCTCTTTTCTGCAGATTTCAGGGTGTACTTTAAATCTGATTCTCACTATTTTGGGTGAAAAATGCTAAAGCATAGATTCACTTTTAAGGTTTGTTAAGTATGTTCCTGTTAAGTCTGAGGCTACTTATTTTATGGCACCACCTAGTTTCTCTTCTCCCTTCTCTTGACCCTCCTAGTTTGCCTTGAAAGTCTTTGGAACTACTGACTGCCAGGAATCTTCAACTGTTGGCTTGAAAAGTTTTTGGGTACAATTTTTATATTAGCAGAGCAAGCAACCCTTCCATCCAAACATGCATCATCACACTCATTCACTAGCCTGCTCTGGGTGGCTGCTCATATCCATGCCCATCAGTTTCCACTTTCAATCTGCTGTGTATGAGGTTCACCGTATTTTGCGGGCTGCGTTTTATCTTACTCAATGTCTCCTTTTTAGGTCTCGCTAGAGCCCAGCGCATGCGCAGACCTAGCGAGACATTTAGTAAGCCGCTTTTGGAAGTGCTTCCAAAGCGGCTACCAGCTTACCTTCACTTGCCCAAGCACACGCGTGACTTACACAGCACTTTTATTTTCGTCGTGCGTGCACACAACTCACATTTTTTTTCTTTTATTTCATTTCGCCGCGCAGCCAGTGGTTGTTGCATATGAAGCAGTGACAGCTCCCCCGCGTTGCGCATTTTGAAAGCTTGCAGTCTTTGTCATTTTAATCTTTCTGTGGCATCCTGCAGTCACGTGAAACGAATGTACTTTGCTGTGCACATTACCAGACTTCAGTAAATAACACGTAAGGAGGAAAAGCCGCATTTCCACTTTCTGATGCGGACAGGAAATTTCTGGCAAATTACTTTCTAGCCTTTTAATAGGAGCAAAAAGGTTTTTCTGCTTCCTAATGAGCAGATAAGTTTACTCTCATTTCGCCGTACGACAGGTTAGATAATAAAAACTGAACATTCCGTTCTCAAATCGTATATGGGGAGTTTTAGCCACAATAACGAGAGACTAACAAGTATCAGAAAAATTGTAGGTATACAAGTAACATTTTCTAAAGAAATGTTGTCTTTGTCCTTTATGGATTTTAACAGTGGACCCTGAGATCAGACTGGCTTTTAGTGAAGGGAACAATTTCTAGTGCTTAATTTGTAATAGAACGAGTGTAGGTGGCCAAAGCTCTTCTATGAAACCAGCTGCGGGTGCTTTTAAATCTTGTTGTACTGAATATTTAGACTGCATAGTCTAGTTTTGCCCGCATAAGTCCATTAATTACAGATAATGGCCTTAGTTATAGTTCTATCCTTGCTTTCCTTATTAACCAATGAGGTTCTCTTGCAACCCACACAACCACCACACACAACCACACCCCCACAACCACACCCAGAACCACACCAAGCATTAGCATAACCAATAGGTCTCGCCTTTGGGACCTTGAAGTGTTTAGCCACGCAACTGTTGATGTGGTTGCACCAAGGATATTGTGCTGCATAACTAAATACTGAGAAGGTCCCAAAAGCGAGACCTATTGGCTATGCCAATGCTTGTCAGGTATTGACTACAGGCAGCCTTTAGCTGCCCAAGATTTAATGTGGACAATACCAATACGTATAGTGGACTTTGGGAAGGCCTATTTTTTACTGCTGGTTAGCTTTCTTGTCAACCTCATTTGCTTGCATCTAACTCAATGCCTTTCCTTCCTCTCCCTGCATTTAGTGACCTAGTAACCATTCTACTTGTCCTTCCACAAAAGAAAACAAAAAAGTGATTGATGAGCAGAATGGGTGAATTATTCACACCTCTTGCATGGCCTGATCCCACCATTTGGAAACTCAAAGATACGCAAGGGAAGCTTGTTCTGTTCCAGCCTCTGCTGTTACAAGCGAGTGAAGGTGATTGTCTGCATGTGTGTGCATGAGAGGCATGCACTCCACTTGCCTGAGCTGTATCCTTGTGTGTGCTGCTGCATGATGGTGGAAATTATTACCATATTGGTGGCATCTCTGGCATGCTGGAGCAATGGTGGCGTTCTCAGCACATTATGCACATCCTTGGCATGATGGTGCCATATCTTGGCATAAAAATATTTTTTCTTGGCAAGTGTGTTTTCCATGGAATGATTTTTCCTTCCAATGGCCAAATTGTGGCTAATCGGAGCATATTGTGAGCAACCCTCCCATGATGAAGCCAATCCCTGGCATGATGTGGGGCACTGGTTTAATGATGGTCATTTTTAGGTTTTGCCTAGCGATGCGCACAAAGTGCGCATGCGCTAAAAAACCTTATGAGTTAGAGTGTGGAACAGGGACCCGCCCCACTCTCCCATTGGCTAGCTCCATAAATGGAGGCTAGCCATTGGGAGACGGCTCTGTCCGTCAATCCCGGACCAGATTCTGGGGCGTTCCCGAGAATTTTTCGCTTTTGGCGATGTCACGTTACGTCAGCCAAAAGCTCTCGGGAACGCCCCCGAATCTGGTCCGGCATTGAGCCGGCACCCGCCTTCCTGCTCGGGGCCGGAGAGTTTCGTGAAAAACACCCCGAGCGCTTCATAGCGCTTTTCTGCCCTAGCCAAGGACCTTGACGCTATTGTTTATTTTCACCTCGAGGGAGCCCACCCCTCGGTGAATTCACTCCCCACCTGCAGTAGCTGAGACGGGCCGCCGCGCTGCCCGAGACGACCCGGAAGCTGAGGGGGCGACCCGGAAGTCCCGCCCCCCCAGCGCGGACAAGGAGAAGCAGCTGCACCCACCGGCAGGGCTCCATGGTGGAAGAGGAGCCCCACCGCCGCCCGTGAGAGCACCCGGCCCCAAGAAGCGGGACCAGGTGAGGAAGAGCTGCAGCGAAGTCCCGCCCCCCCAGCGCGGACAAGGAGAAGCAGCTGCACCCACCGTCAGGGCTCAATGGTGGAAGAGGAGCCCCGCCGCCGCCCGTGAGAGCACCCGGCCCCAAGAAGCGGGACCGGGTGAGGAAGAGCTGCAGCGTCCAAGTACCGGTGAGTGCGGCCGCAGAGAAGGGAGGGGCGCCGGGACACGTCCATTACCCGGAACTCGCTACATGGACGCGCGGACCGGATGCGTCTTCTGACTCAGGTGAGAGCCATCCCGTCCACCCGATGCTGACCGCAGTAGCCCCTTATTATCTCTCTCTGACCTCATTCTTATTTTCCCTCCCAGGTCGCCTCGAATAGTTCTGGACGCACCCATCCAGTACAGTACTCCCACCTTTGGCACGGGGTGCCATGGTCGTTTACTGTACTTTTTACCACGTGGCCGACTTTGTATCCAGTAGTCGCCACCACGGTAAGACCCCCTGCCACTGTCAGTCATCACGCCGCTCGTACTCTCGTCCTCTGATAATCACCCCGTACTTTTTTTCTTTTCTTTAGTCTTCCGAAGAGCACCTGGACATCCACAGAGCGCAGCAGGTGAAACGTGCATCATTTTACATTCCTTCCGACTAGCGGTTCTTCCATGATTTCCTCCCCCCATCCCCCCCCCCCAACCTCCTCTGTGACTTGTATACCTTTGTGGGGTTCTTCTTATGTTATTGACACACGATATTAATATCCTCTTTCTATGTAGACTCGACTAAGGCCTCTCCCAGAGACTGTTTTTAGACCATGCACTACTTGAGCTTCTTACATGTCACTATATGACACTATATTAACTTCTCCTACCACTCTCCAGTGTCACCTGCGTAACTGCCTTTATTCATTCTCCAGTGCGTTTGTGTGCTTAATACACGTATCATTACGAACTCTCGTCCTTTTCATTTACGTGACCCCCTTCTATTTGCCTGTAACTACGCTTGGGCTCGGGCTTGCAGTGTGTGTGGGGGCTTGCAGTGTGTGTGGGGGGGCTCGCAGTGTGTGGGGGGGCTCGCAGTGTGTTGGGGGGCTCGCAGTGTGTGGAGGGGCTCGCAGTGTGTGGAGGGGCTCGCAGTGTGTGGAGGGGCTCGTAGTGTGTGGGGGGGGCTCGCAGTGTGTAGGGAGGCTTGCAGTGTGTAGGGAGGCTCTGTGGGTGTGTGGGGGGGCTTTGTGTGGCTGTGTGTGTGGGGGGCTCTGTGTGGGTGTGTGCGTGGGGAGGCCTCTGAGTGAGTGTTGGGGGCTCTCTGTGGGTGTTTGTGTGTGTCATTTGCGAGAGATAAAGCTAGTGGCATTGTAAATGACAATGCCATTTATTTATGTTAAAAAAACATAAATAAAAATATTGTCAAGAGCAATGCCAATAGCTCAAACTTTAACAAAGGCAAAACCATTGCACTGTAAATGCTTGTTAATCTATAGTGACCACACCTCGGAAAGTGTTTCCCCACAGCCACAATGATGCTAATTATTTGTACAGTGTTGTCGTTTTTGGCATGGTGGGCTACACTGAGTCGAACAGAGGTCATCTCTTCTTATTATGAACATTTCTGACATAATCCCCTGACATGTGAAGATTTATTCAATCTTTGACAGTGATACATGGAAAGCAAACATGCCAATGTGTGGCAGTACAACACAAGAACATTTGAAAATGACAAGCAGATTATTTCAGAGCAAACCTCTGCTTACTGAAAATAAAAATCTGATATTGGAAGTTTTGCTTTTCACTAAAAATGTTGATGCAAAAGTAAACGATTACTTAATAAATTACAAGAAATCTCAGCCAGGGACACTATTTACTGTTGTTTTTACACTATAAATGTGTTCCTTGTCTTAATGAACTTAGAAGGCAATGTTTGAAATGTTTGAAATGTGAAAATTAGGAATTAAATTCAAGCATAGTAACAATATTTATTAAAATAAAAAATAATTTTGATATTGAGCAAATAAATTTACAAAGTAAAAATTGCTGTTTTTTTAGTATTATATTGCCATATTTACACAGTTATTAATTTCATTCTATCGTGTTGATTGTTTAGGTCCATGATTTTTAATTTTCCACTCCTAAATGTATTTTTTCACAATTGACTTAATTGCCCCAATTTAGGAATATCAGTTGGGGGTACCTCCTTTTCTTTACAAACACCGTGTGCATTAACTACACTGTGGACCATGTTTTTATTGATAGACTAATCCTATTGGCAAATAGTGGTTTTCATTGAGAATGTACCATCACTAAAAATGGTTGCGTCATCCACATTAATGCTGCAAAGGAGTCAGTGCAGGTTTTTTTCATCTTCGTTTACGTTTGTGCTATGAAGAATAAGCAATTGGTTCTGCCGTTTCCATCCCAGTACGCCAACAAATATGGCATTTGCTGCAGCCCAAACAAGCCTCATACTGATCCTTTCTGCTAAATCAATGCACTCACTAGTGCAGACTAAAGATCCATGTAAAGTTGGGGTGAGATACTTCCCACAAGTAGCAGTAAGCAAAACAAGTTAATAGATTTCTTGTAGGTGGTTTAAGGGAGAGTGGGCTGCTCCCTTGAGAATATTGTGGAACCTTTTGGGTTACATTTCCTAAATCTCCTAGGCCCTTATAGGGCATTCATGAAATATTCCAATACCTTCATGGTCCACTAGGGAAGCCTGGCCTATCCTAGGAGTAGATCCAGTTTTTTTTTCAAATGTCATAATACAGAAATTACCTCCACGATACCAAGGTCAGCATTTTTTCATGGGAGAGTCCCTTACACCAAGGAGTACATACAATATGATAGCGCCAGACATTTACCATGAATATTTCTGCCGTAGTCATGGGTACCTCTAAAAATTCCCTCCGGCATACAAGGGTCACCATTTTGCCTCTGACACCCCCTATAAAAAATGAGTACAGGAAACCTTATGTCAAGAATTACTTCAAATATCAGTTCCAACATTTTTCTATGGATGTAGCCCATATGATAAAAAATACGTGCATAATGTCAGGGTCTTCGTCCAGGTGTTGTGGCGCATGTTCTGTGTCCCTGCTGCTGGGTATGACTGGGCTAGCATCTTTCTCAGTTAGACAGTTCGAGTCCCCACAGCCAATGATAGTGTCTTAATAGAAATATGTCAGGGCCTGCAGTTTGCCACAGATAACACCTCCCATCCATATGCTATTAGTACCCTTGTCCATAAGGCAAAAATAGACTTCAGTATGACAGACCAGCAGCACACTTGCATGCATAACACACACTCACACACACAATTATTCTCACTATATCTCTTGCACTCTTTTGTACATCTGTACTGTGTTACACACACACGCACGCACACACACACACACATTTCCATTAGTTAATTTGCTTTAATTGTGTTAAAAAAATCTTGCCCTGCTGCGTCTGCTATACCTGTCTGGCCTTTTAATTAAGCTTACTAAAAACATATTCGATATATACTATTAAATAATAATAATATATTGCCTTGTCAATGTTTGTTACAAGTATGATGTGACTGAGAAGTGCACTTCCTTAAAATAGCTGCACAGGGCTTATATTTGGTTTCACATGTGGATCAAGCAAGTTACAGTATTGGAAATTAACTACTCCACTTTCTAACATGTAATATCACAGCATCCAACTGATCTTATTTGACTTCTTCAGTAACCATGGATTTTATCCAGTAACAGCTAGCATTTTGGGTTTTCAAGACCCAACCTACAATGTAAACAACAAAACGACATGTACCGGAATGAAGTATTGCGGAGAATGGAAAGCCAGGACTGGCTGAAGGCTTCACACGATCCTCAATCCAGCACCATACACTAAAACCTTAGCCCTATTCTTTCTCCTCGTGCCAGCCCACATTCTCACATCACCCTCCCCTCTTGCACTAGCCCCGTTGGTGTAGGTGGAATTAAGTAGGCATTAGAACTATGGAAAGAGCAGGTATTCTGTAGTTGTCTTTGTAGAAATATGTGTATATTCATTAAAGTTGTGTAACTCTTATATGGGCGGAGTAAGAAGTGTGCTCATGTAAGTGATGGTAAATAGTCTAAGTGCAGCGCAAGTGGTGCAAATGGAGGATGAAAAATGCGCTGATGTGAGTGTCATGTGAGGTGCATGAATGCAATGTGAGAGGAGGGCCCATGTGAGTGTCGGGTGAGAGGAGTGTGTGTAGAGTGAGAGAATTGTGTGCAGGATGATGTGAGCAGTATAAATTCAGGGTGAGTGATGCGACTGTGTATGGTGCAGGATGAGCAGCGAGGGTGAAGGGTGATCTGTGAGAGTGACTGGTGAGTGCACAGTGAGAATAGTTAGTGTAGCGTGATGGTGTGTCCTAATGAGTTCTGGCAGACTAGTGTCTATATGTGCATGTATGGTGAACAGAGTGCCTGTAGAAGTGCAGACTGAGAGGCTTGCCCATGTGAGTGCAAGGTGGGAGGAGAGAGTGCAGAGTGAGTGGTGTGACTCCAGGGTAAGAGATGTGTTCTTTGCATGGTGTGAGTGCAGAGTGAGTGCTGCGCCAGTGTGAGAGTAGGGTGAGAAGAGTGACTGTAGGTTGACTTTAGGTTGATTGATGTGACCATATGAGTTTGGGTGTGGGTGAAAGTGCAGAGCAGAACGAATTAAAGCATGGTTAGTGTTTTGCTTGTTTGAGTGAGCAATGAAAGTGACAGGTGAGTGAGGTGTCACATGAGTGCAGGGTGTGTAGTGTGCTTGTGTGACTGAGGCCTGAGTACAGGGTGATGAGCGCAAGTGCTTGGTGAGAGGTGTGAGTGCAGTGTGATCACTGAGTGCAGGATGAGCGGTGTGTTTATGTGACCGCAGGATAAGTCGAGGGAGAACGCAGTGAGTTCACGAAGAGTGGCATGAGTGCAATGCGGTCACTGAGTGCAGCGTGAGCGGTGAGTTTGGATTGTATTGTATTTGCATTTATATAGCGCTTACTACTCCAGATGAGGCATTGAAGCGCTTTTTCAGCAAGTAGCACACTATTCCGGAACCCATAAAGGATTAGTATTTTATTAGTATAGCTAAATACGAAAGTAATGTGAGTGGTGGATAGGTTAGTCAGTTATTTGGATTCAGAAGGATAGCGGGGGGCTAGAAGAGGAAAAAAGAATTGCATTTATATAGCGCTTGTTACCCCTGGTGTGCTGAAGAGCTTTTTTTGGCGAGCAGCACGTTACTCCAGGACCCATAAAGGATTAGTGGTGAATTAGAATAGTGAAATATGAAAGTAATGTGATTGGCGGATATTAGTCAGTTATTTGGATTGAGAAGGATAGCGGAGGGATAGAAGAGGGAAAAAGGTTTGCATTTATATAGTGCTTGTTACCCCTAATGGGATGTTGAAGCACTTTCTTGGTGAGTAGCATGCTTCTCCGAAGCCCATAAGGATTAGTGGTGAATTAGTATAGTGAAATATGAAAGTAATTTGAGTGGTGGATATTAATCAGTTATTTGGATTGAGAAGATTAGAGGAGGGATAGGAGAGGGAAAAAGGTTTGCATTTAAATAGCACTTGTGTGAGCACAGGGTAAGAGCAGGTTGAATGGTGTGAGTGCATGGTGAGCACAGGAACACCATCCGCATCACGACCAGCACCGACAACACCCCACCCTCCGCCGAACACCTGCATTTCCAGATCCACACCGACCCGAAGACCACCCTCAGAGGCACCCTGATCTACCGACCTCCGGGACCACGCACTCAATTCAGCGAGGACACCGCCGACTTAGTCAGCCCGCATGCCCTCCCCTCCACTGACTACATCCTCCTGGGGGACTTCAACTTCCACCTGGAGAACAACAACGACTGCAACACCAGCACCCTGCTCGACAACCTCGCCAACCTTGGACTCAAGCAACTGGTGAGCACCCCCACCCACCTCGCCGGACACACACTCGACGCCATCTTCTCATCCAGCAAAGACATCGCCTTCAGCCACGCCACAGAACTCCACTGGACGGACCACAGCTGCGTCCACTTCACCTTCAAAAGAACGACGATCCACCACCACCAGCAACAGGTTGCTCGAAGAAGCTGGAACAAGATCACAGCTGACCAGCTCGCCGCTTCCCTGAGCCAGCACCCTCCGGCCAGCTCTGCGAACCCCAGCCAGGCCGCCGACAACCTCACGAAGTGGATCAGCAACTGCGCGGACGAACTCGCCCCTCTGAGGACCCCGCCCAGCAGACCCGGCAGTAAGAAAGCCCCATGGTTCACCGACGAACTCAAGAGCTCCAAGAAGAACTGCCGAGCCCTCGAGAATGTCTGGAGAAAGGAACCCACACCGGACAACAGGACCACCCTCAAGCTCGCCACCCGGAAACACCACCAACTGATCCGCACCGCCAAGAAAACGGCTTTCAAGAACCGACTGGACAACAACGCACACAACTGCAAGGAACTCTTCAACATCGTGAAAGAGCTCTCCAACCCCAACGCCGGAAACAACGACATCACCCCATCGCAAGACCTCTGCAACTCCCTCGCCTCCTACTTCCACAACAAGATCGCGGACATACACAACAGCTTCAGCACCCATCCGACCCACGCCACGACCACAGCAACGCCGCCCACCACCACCCTCCGAGCATGGACCCCGATCAGCACCGAAGACACCGTCCGCATGATGAACTCCGTCCACTCCGGATCTCCGACCGACCCCTGCCCTCACCACGTCTTCAACAAAGCAGACACTGTCATCGCACCCCACCTGCGGGACATTATCAACACCTCATTCGACACCGCCACCTTCCCCGAGAGCTGGAAGCACGCCGAACTCAGTGCTCTACTCAAGAAACCTACGGCAGACCCCACCGAACTCAAGAATTACCGCCCAATCTCACTACTCCCGTTTCCAGCCAATGTCATCGAGAAGACCGTCAACAAACAGCTGGCCGCCTTCCTCGAGACGAATGGATCCCTCGACCCCTCGCAGTCCGGCTTCCGTGCCAACCACAGCACCGAGACCGCCCTCATCGCCGCCACCGACGACATCCGAGCCCTGATGGACAACGGAGAAACAGCTGCCCTCATCCTCCTAGACCTCTCCGCGGCTTTCGACACGGTCTGCCACCGCACCCTTGTGCAGCGCCTCAGCAACGTCGGAATCCAGGAGAAGGCACTGGAATGGATCGTCTCCTTCCTCGACGGAAGAACACAGAGAGTCCGCCTACCACCGTACAAGTCAGAGGCCACCGAAGTCATCTGCGGCGTCCCTCAAGGATCCTCGCTGAGCCCTACCCTCTTCAACGTCTACATGAGCCCCCTCGCGGCCATCGCACGCCAACACAACCTCAACATAATCTCCTACGCCGACGACACCCAGCTGATCCTCTCCCTGACCAACGACCCCGCTGCCGCCAGAGCCAACCTGCACGAAGGGATGAAAGAGGTAGCCGAGTGGATGACGACGAGCCGCCTGAAACTGAACTCAGACAAGATGGAGGTCCTCATCCTGGGCTCCTCGCCCTCCGCCTGGGACGACTCCTGGTGGCCCCCCGCCCTGGGCACCGCACCCAAACCGACGAACCACGCACGCAACCTGGGCTTCATCCTGGACTCCTCCCTCTCCATGACCAGGCAAGTCAACGCCGTCTCCTCGTCGCGCTTCAACATCCTGCGCATGCTTCGGAAGATCTTCTGGTGGATCCCCATGGAGACCAGGAAGACCGTCACCCAGGCCCTCGTCACCAGCCGACTGGACTACGGCAACGCACTCTACGCCGGAACCACCGCCAAGCTCCAGAAGAGACTCCAGCGGATCCAGAACGCCTCAGCCAGACTCATCCTCGACATCCCACGGAACAGCCACATCTCCGGACACCTGAGAGACCTGCACTGGCTCCCCGTCAACAAAAGAATCACCTTCCGGCTCCTCACCCACGCACACAAAGCCCTACACGATCAAGGCCCGAGCTACCTCAACAACCGAATCAACTTCTACGCTCCGAAACGCCACCTCCGATCTGCCAGCCACGCCCTCGCCGCCGTTCCACGCATCCGCAGAGCCACAACAGGAGGAAGGTCCTTCTCCTACCTGGCCGCCAAGACCTGGAACTCCCTCCCGGCTGACCTGCGCCTGACCCAAGACCACCTCTCCTTCAGGAAAAAGCTCAAGACCTGGATGTTCGAGCAGTAACGCCCCCCCCCCCCCCCCCTAAGCGCCTTGAGACCCTACGGGTAGGTAGTGCGCTCTATAAATGTCTTTGATTGATTGATTGATTGATTGATTGATTGAGCGGCGTGAGCGCAGAGTGATAGCTGTGATTGTGGAGAGAGCGATGAAAGACAAGTGAGTGGAGCGTCATGTGCGTACAGGGTGAGCGGTGTGCTCATGTGAGTGCAGGGTAGGAGGAGGGTGAATAGTGTGTGTGCATGGTGAGCAGTGCGATCGCTGTGAGTGCAGGGTGAGCATGAAAGTGAAGGGTGAGATTGAGGAGAGGGTTGTCTGAATGCAGGATGTATTCCCAGACACTTTTAACGCATCAATAGTTTAACATACCTAAAACCCTATGCCAGCGGTGAATAACATGCTATTATGGCATCAACCAGGGATGGAGGGTGGAGGAAATAAATAATGTTTTGATCCTGCAACAAACTTTCAGTCTAGTGATTAGGGTTACCAGCTAAGTATTTTAACAAATATAATTATAACGCACTTTTAAATGTGTTCTAGGGCTGCATTAATGATCCATGATCAATAATGAAAGAAAAAGACTTATTTTACAACCAGGTTTAGTTTCAAGGCCAGGTCTTGGCAGACTCTTTAAACAACAACAAATGGCAGGTATTTTTCTTTTGAAAAGGCGGCATTCCTACTTGTGATTGCCTATTCTTTACATTTGGGAGAAAGAATTTCATGAAAAGGCATGAGTGGGAACCTAGAGGGTACTGGAACTAGCGGAAAAAAACTAAGCCTCGTTAGCCAGTTTACAAAGGTATATAAATAGCCCTTTGAAAAACTCGGTTGTGGAGGAGGTGAGACACCAGACGCAGCCCTGTCGATGCCAGAGCAAGTCAAGCTCCAGCAGCCCAGCATGAGACACAATAGAGGGGCTAAAGCCCTTTTAGCCCTGTGGGCATTAAATAATAAATGCAAACGTTCCTTTTAAAATGGTTTGTGATGTTGTTGTGATACTCCGTGTTTCTTACCTATCTTTCTCGGTTTTCCTTCGAATCGAATAAGGCTAGCCTGTGAATTAAAAAAAAAAAAACACTTTGTGGGTCTCCATCTCACTCACTGAGACGAGGTCTATTCTCTGTAAGAGGTAGAATGAGCGTGCGTACATAGAGAAGCAGGCTGACCTTAATGGATTCAAGTAGCTCTTTGATTGAAATGAGATAGTTCATTTCTCAGGACTAATGGCAGTCTCTGCACAAGAAAGAAAACAGGCAGAATGTTTTGAGAGCCATTATCTGAAGTGTGGAGTGGTTAACAGACAAGCCATATGGCTCTTGGCTTTGAAGAAGCATCGCCGCATTCATTCAGTCTGAAAACAGCTTATTTGGGTGGGTGTGTTTTCACATATACACACACAATGAAACAACAAAGATTAAAGCTTTGTTATAGTTAGAAAAAACAATATTCCCTAAACAAAAAAAGCTACAACTACACAAACTTTAAACATTCTATAGTTACAACTTAATTTAGAATTTATCCAACACCAACTTATAACCTTATAATTTGTAATGTTTGTGTATTTTAAGTTGGGTTTGTGTACAACAAATACATTAGGTGTTTCTAACTATAAATTATCCTTAACCTTTATTGTTTACATTGTATGATCATGCTTTTCATTTTTTTTTACAAAAATGTGTTTCAAATCGGAGTGTGGAGTAGTTTAGTACAGTAAAGGAGAGTGTTGTAGAGTGGACTAGAGTGGAGTCAAGCAGAGTGGGATGGTGTTGCATACAGTGGAGTAAAGTGTTATACTAAGGAGTGGCGAGGTGTGTCGTTTTGTGGCGTATCGTAGAGTGGAGCAGCGTGTAGTGGTGTGTCGAAGACCTGAGTGTTGGACAGTGGAGTGATGTCAACTAGAGTGTCATGAAATGGAGTGTGGTGGAGTGGACTGTCATTGAGCAGAGTGGCATAGAGTGAAGTAGAGTGCAGTGGCGTAGAGTGTTGAACAGTTCAGTGTTGTAGAGTGCAGGGTTGTGCAGTGGAGTGGCTGAGAATCTCGTATGGTATAATGTTGTACAGTGGAGTATTATTTGTGAGAACAGTGCATGATGGAGAGGTGATTTATAGTTAGTGTTGTCTGGTTAGCGAGCTGAAAAGAATCTGTAACAAGGTGTGCTACTTATAATAATTTGAAGGTGGTGGATAAATTGTGAATGAAAGTTGTAACTAACTGTAGAATTTTTCGTTTCTGTAGTTTAAGCTTCGTTTGTACAGGGGGGAAAAAAAGTTTCCCCAACTAATAACTAATAAGCTTTAACCTTTGTATTTTTCATTGAAATTTATGGTTTTTAAAACTTTTAATACAAATGTGTTTCGAATATTAGAGTTCAGTGTCTCAAATGGAGAGGAGTTCTGTGGAGTGTCATACAGTACAGTGGAGGAGAATGTTATAAAGTCCATTGTCATAGTGGAGTATGGTAGATTGGAATAGAGTGAAGTAGAGCAGAGTGTAGTGGTGTATCTTAAAGTGCTGTAAAGTGTTATATAGTATAGTGGCATGGTGTTTCAGAGTGGAGTCAATTAGCAGACTGGCGCGGAAAGTTGGACAGTGGAATAGCGTGTCGAACAGAGGAGTATGGTGTCGTAGAATGTCAGAGTAGGGTAGAGTTTTTAGAGTGGACTATCATCAAGTGGCGTGTTGCAGAGTACAGTGGAATAGAGTGTCTTAGTGGAGTTGAATATCGTATAGAAAATTGAGTGGTGTGTCATCGAGTCTCAGACAGGGTAGTATATTGGCTTTGAGCAGATGGGCATAAAGTGAAGTAAAGTGTTAGAATGTAGTAGAGTGGAGTGTCAGACAATGGAGAGGAGTATGGCGCAGTGGCGTACAGTGGGATAAAGTGTAGTAGAGCGGAATAGAGAACACTGAAGTCTCGTAGTGTAGAGTGGAGAAAAGCATTGGAGTGGCTTGCCGTAGACTATAGCAGCTTGGAGTGCAGTAGAGTGCTGTATATAGTCGAGTAAAGTGTCATAAATTGGAGTACCGTGTTGTACAGTAGTGTATTGGCATGTCATACAGAATTGGAAAGTGATGTAGAGTAGTATATCGAGTTTTGTGAAATGGTGTACAGTACAGTGTTGCAGAGTGTGGGAGAGTGGACTGGCATACAGTGTTATAGAGTACCATGGAATAAGGTGACGTGGCGTGGCGTGCAGTAGAGTGGAGTACTGTGTCAGAGTAGAGTGGAGTATAGTGGGGTGCAGTGGCATATGAAGAGTTGCGTACAGTGTTGTACAGTGGATTTGAGAATAGTAGAGCAGCACAGAGTGGAGTAGTGTTGTAAAGTAGCATACAGTATAGTACAGTGGAGTATAGACAAGAGTAAAGTTTCAGAGAGTGGCATACTGTTTAGTAGAGTGGAATTGGATAGAGAACAGAAGTGTGTCAAATAGTGGAGTTGTGTAGAGTGGATTGTTCTATAGTAGTGTAGAGTGAGGTAAAGTCTTGTACAGTGGAGCAGAGTCTAGTGGACTGGCATAACGTAGTGTGGAGTAAAGTACAATAGGGTGTATTGGTGTGTTGTAGGGTGGCGCAGAGTGGCTTAGCGTATGAAGTGAACGTTTATAAATTGGAGTGGGGTCTCGAACAGTAAAGTGGAGTAGACTAGTGTAATAGTGTGTTGTACAATGGAGTATATGGGCATAGAGTGGAGTAGACTGTTGTAGTGTGACAAAGTGTTTTTTAGAGTACAGTTATAGAGTGGAGGAGAGGGTCATACAGTGGAGTGACATACACTGGATTTCTTGTAAAGTAAAGCAGTGTACATTGGAGTGCAGAAGAGTGGAACAGTGTAGAGTGGAGTGGCGTAGAGCGAAGTAGGGTATACTGGGTTAACAGAGTGGGGTGGAGTATATTGAAGTGGTGTAGAGTTGAGGAAACAAATTGGAGTGGCGTTTCATACAGTAAGGTGTAGTGCTGTGTTGTAAACTGTTGGTGCTGTACAATAGAGCGTACAGACAGACTTGAGTACACATTTGGAGAGTGGAGTGTAAGGGGATGGAGAGGAGTAGAATCTAATAGAGTGGTGAGCAGTTTGTAGAGTGGTATAGAGAGTGGAGGAGAGTACACTGGAGTAGTGTAAAGTGGAATTGAGAGGAGCAGCATAAAGTGGAATAGCAGAGTGGAGTACAGAGGAATAGCATATAGTGGAGTAGTGTACAGTGGAATTGCGTACAGAGGAGTAGCACAGACTGGAGAGGTATAGAGTGGCATGGAATGTAATAGCATATAGTGTAGTAGCGTACAGTGGAGTGGCGTAGACTTGGAGCGGTGTATTGTGAGGTAAGGTAGAGTGTAATAGCATACAGTTGGGTGGCTTACAGTGGAGTGAGATAGAGTAGAATACCATATAGCAGAGTGGCAAAGATTGAAGTTGTGTACAGTGTAATGGCGTAGAGTAGAATAGTGTAGAGTGGAGTGGCATAGAGTCAAGTGGTGAATAGAGGAGTGGGGTAGAACGGAATAGCATGTAACGAGTGGTGTCAAATGGACTAGCATAGAATGGATTGGAGTGGTGTATACTGGAGTTGCATAGAGTGGAGTAGTGTATAGTGGAGTGGCATACAGTGGAATAGCGTACAGTGGAGTGGTGCACAGTGGGGCAGCGTAGAGTGGAGTAGCATACAGTGGAGAGATGTAAACTGGAGTGGGGTACCGTTTACTAGAACTGAGTGGAGTGGCCTACAGTGCAGTGGTGTCCAATGAAATAGCGTAGAATGGAGTGGCATACACTGGAGTGCTATAGAGTAGCATAAAGTGACATACAGTGAAATACCATACAGTGTAGTGTTGTACAGTAGAGTGGTGTACAATGGAATAGCAGAGTGGAGTGGTGTGGTGTACAGTGAAAGGGCCTATACTGGAGTAGCATATATGGAGGAGCCAGATAGTGGAGTACATTGAAGTGGCAGACAGTGTAGTTGAGTACAGTGTTAGCGTAGAGTGAACCGACGTGCAGTGGTGTACAGTGGAATAACGTAGAGTTGAGTGTTGTACAGAAGAGAGGCATAGAGTGAAATAGTGTACAGTGGAGCACTGTACAGTGGAGAGGAGTACATTGGAGTGGCGTTCAATGGAAAAGTGTAGAATGAAGTGGGAGTGTGGAGTGCCATACACTGAAAATGCTTAGAGTGGAGTAACATACAGTGGAGTGGCGTACAGTAGAATAGCATACAGATGAGTATTGTAGAGTGGACTGGCATACAGAGGAATAACACAGTGGACTGGTGTAGTGTGTCATCGCGTACAGTGGAGTGGGTTGAGGTAGGCTCGAGTTCCATACAGTGAAAAAGAGTGGAGTGAAATCTTGTACAGCTGAGAGGCTTAGAAAGGAGTGGCGTAGAGTGGAATAGCATATAGTTGAGTGGAATACAGTGGTGTGGCGTATGGATTTATGTGACATGTAGGAGCAATGTAGAGTGTGGTGTGCAGAGTAAGGCAAAACAATGACTTGTTGTATTTCTCCAGATTTACCAATCAATGCAAGGCCATGCATTGTGGCCTTACGTTGCTTTGTAAATCAGAGTAAATACTGTGTTGCCCATGCAATACCATGCATGACGTAAGGGTACCGCAATTTAATAATGACGCTAGGCCTAAGTTATATTTTGGGCCATGGTGTGCCCCAGAAACTTTGCAGTATATCATGGTACATGGCGATGACAAGCTAGAATGTAACTGGCTAATGGATGTTTTTAGAGAATGAAAAGGCAGCCATATTGTTTTTACTATACTTTGGCTGTGTTCAGTGTTAGGGCCTTAGATATAGATAAGTGGTAGATCCCTACCTATTGCCACTTCATTTAAGTGGCAATAGGCGGTGAAATATATTTATATTTTTTATATATTTTAAATACGTTTAGGGTAGTTAACCATGATACTTTCCCAAACTTTTGTGAAATTCCATGAGAGTACCACGGTGACCGATATCACTACGTTTAAATGCTTTATAACTTAAAAAATAATAAACCTACTTAACTGCAGTGAACAGAAAAGCATTATCTGTGTGTCTGAATGTATAATCCTGCCAAATTTCATGTAAATACGTTCAGCTATTTTCACACTACGTCAAATACAATAGTCCATTGAAAATGCTTCAGTGGAAAAAAGCTTTTGGGACCCCCCCCTCTTTTATCTTTGCACCCCCCTAGCTATTCACCACTAAAATGTACATCATCTCAAAATGTAAAAATGCTATATGTCTGGAAAGTTTCGTGGTGGCTCTTCAAACTAGTGGAAAGTTATTAGGAAGCTAAAATACGAATAATTTTAATCTCTGGAAATACTAACTATAACTACAGCGTGGTAATCAGATTGAATATGATCTATTATATTTGTAATGTATTTATTGGTTTCCATAATCATGTGACCATAAATGTTTCTTTTAGTAGTTCATGTAGAAATTCTTAAACTTTAAAAATGCAATCTAGTTTATTTGGGCTTCCTTACTTCTGTTAGGATTGTGCTATATATGGAGCCTAAAGTGAAAGAAAGATCATGAATAAAAGGGAGCAGGGCCTCTGGTTTATTATTTTATTTGGGAAGAGGACAGAGCAGCCACCCTCCTGGGCTGATTTTGGCCTTGGGAACCTAATCCCCCTAGGCCTGGCCTTTTTATTTATATTTTGTATTCTTAATTAAGGGAGGGAGGCCGCACGGCCTCCCTCCCAGGCCGATTTTACCCCCGGGGACCCCAACCCCCGGGGCCTGACCTCTGTTGTGGGTGCCCTAGTCACAACCAGGGCACCCACTGTCCACTTGATAAGAAGCGTGGGGGGAGCTTGAATGCCCCTGCAGTTCATGCCGGCTTCCTGCCCCCTGCAGGAGCTGGCATCGCTTTTACACACAGAGCGCTGCTAACATGCAGCTCCCTCTGTGTAAAAGCAATTGTGCTCCGCATCTAGCAAGCAAGAGCATTTCTTATGCTCTAATAATAAAAAAAAAAATTAAACAAAAAAAAAAGAGCATTTCTTATGCTCTCTTGCTAGAAGCGGACCACAGTTTGCTATGGTTTGGCGGGAGCAGTAAAGCTCTACCCAAGCCATTGCAAACCGCTATGTACTAGGGGTGGGCACCCTGGGACAAAGCAGGAGCCGGCACTGGGGGTGGCAATCCCCAGGGCCATCTATGGCTCTAGGAGTGGGGGGGGGGGAGCGCGGCCCCCTCCTTCGGTAGAATTTTCCCCAAGGAGGTGGCAGTCACCAGGGTTGCAGAGGGGTTCCGGGCGCCCCCCACATTACTTAAAATGAAAGCCGCAAGGAGGCGGCAGCCCGCGGGGGTCTGCGTACCCCCCACATTCTATGAACATAAAGCCCAAGGGAGGTGGCGGTCCCCGGAGCTAGGGAGGTGGCGGTCCCCGGAGCTGGGGGAACCCGGGCACCCCCCATTTATAAATAAATAAGCCCAGGGGACATGGGGGTCCCCTGGGCAGCAGGGAGGCCATACGGGCCTCTCCCACATTTATTTTTAAGCACTGGGGAGGTAGTGGTCCCTGGGGCATCAATAAGCCCCAAGAAGGGGGACCAGTGTTCCCCCCCCTTTTATCAAAATGGCCCTCGAACTGGCCCACCCGGGGGTCGATTAGTAACGAAGTGCAAGGTCCACACTTTGGTTTTTTAATTTCAATTTTGCCACAGATCCACCTGCGAATTCGCTGCAAAAGTGAATTCAATTTGTTTTTTAAACCCCCCTCCACCAACCATACCTGTGGATATGGGTATTCCTACCCTGCCCCCTTTTCTTTATTTATTACATTATTTGGGGAATTCTGCTTCAAGCCAAGTCCCAAGATGGATGCCAACACTTCCTGGTTGAAGTTTGCAGTTTTAAAGAGTGTAAAGTGCTCTCATGACGCATCTGCTGGATTAGTTGCTTGATCGAGGTTATATTTTAAGCCTTTTTATGACAACCTATGCAAGCATTTGATGCTGTGCTGAGCTATCACGCTAATCAGATAGGATATTCAGTTATCTGCTCTGTTACCTAGAATATGTTGTCTTAATACCGAACCACAAAGGGTGCTATTCCTATGACACCGAAGAGCTTTGTTAAATCTGGGCAATGGGCATCCTTTTCATTCAGTTTTTCCATGCGTTGGTGCTCCAGGTTTTTTGGTTGTCATAGTTTATTGATTAGCGAAGACTTCAATTCAATTCACTTTCAAAGCTTTATTTGGTTTAAAATCACAAACCATAAAAGCATCCTAAAAACCATAACCATCTGCACATTACAAGATTATAAAACTCATTAAAACAACAAATCAAGTTAAAATTCCAGCAACCGACACCAACAGCCCATGTACATAAGGTGCTATATGCAAAATGTCTAGTTTGGTACAGCACGAAGACAAAAGGATTTCTTCTCTTCACGATATGCACAATGAAGTATATATAAAATTAGCCATGAAATTTAGAAACTTAATAACAGTCCTCAAATCAATAGGCACAATGTGCACAGTGCAAAAATGACAGTTTCAAGCTGGGATTTTAACTTCATTCATACTTATGTTTTATCTCAAAAATATACCAAGCTAAAGTGCATAGTTTAAATTTCCATCAATATTTCTAAAAAGTGTGATACAGAAAGTGCAAAAGTGCTAAGATATGTAGTATATAGAACACAGGCTATAATTTGGGACATCATTAATTTGTGACCAGAGTACTTCTATTTTTCTCAGGCTAGAATACAGTTAATTAAAAATTCCATCTATATTTCTAAAAAGCATGATACCGAAAGTGCAAAGTGCTAGAACATGTAGTGTACTAAACACAGGTTATAGCTTGAGTCATCATTCATCATTTTGTGATCTAATTTCCTCATAAACAAGGGCCTCAAGATGTGAGTTATTAAGTCTTATTTTAATTGCCTTCTGGATAAAAACTGATACTGCATTGTAAACTTTGAGACTTACTAGGCCACAAATTTATTCAAAGGCAGGTTTATATAAAAATAGCCTCTCCCTTAAGAACAGAGGTCGTAACAGACCCTTCCTGATCCCTCTATAGAAATCACAAAATAAAATGAAGTGCAATGTTGTCTGGTTGGATTTACTATCACAGGGACACTTTGGCAAATTTCGATTCCATGTACCCATTTTTGGAAAAGTATTAAAAAATGAGCTAATCTCATGCGTAGTCTAGTAAGGTAGAATCTATGTGTGTGTTTGTAACCCATAAAGGTAATTTTGTATCCCTATTTTAACCCCTCTGCTGCGCCGAACGTTCCGTGCTGGTGCAGAACGTTCTATTGCGCGGGCGGGGCCGGATCGTTCAGTGGACATGCGCAGCACTACCAAGGTAGTGCGTGCAACGTCCGCTGACCGTGCGCCGCACGGAAGGGGTTAAAGGTCCTATAACCGTATTCCTTTGTCAAGGGCTTCATATTAGCATCGACTTCCCTCAACCAAGTGCATGAGTCCCAAAGACTAGTCTTCAGTTCTTTTTCATCATACTCACAGTATTTGGGAGGGGTTTTCCAGATCATTATTTGTGGCGCATTCTTTTGAGAGATTTCTAATATATATCAGCCACATGATTTTATCCCCATGGTCGAGTGCAATGCAGCCTTTTATAACATCCTGTGTAAACTTTGTGCCCTCTTTACTCTATATTCCGCACCAGGTGTTTAAACTTATAGTGCTTATAAAATCGCTGATATACGGTGCCCCCAATTCTATATGTACATAGTATGTAGGGGTGGAGTTTGGTACGGCTAGTAATCTTCATTCAAAAACATTTTCTTGAGTTTGGAGGATTATATAATTTGCGCCCCCCCCTAAATGCTGCACCATGACATATTCCATCAAGGAACTTGCTCTTAAATAGTGTCATGATTTCCCCGATTGGTTTGTTACTCATCTTTTTTGAGAATCTAAAAATTGCTTTGGTCGTCCTAACAAATTTTAGTTTACAATGTTCAATATGGGCTCTCCAATATTCCATCAACGAAGACTTATAAAGTAGCTTTGAAAATAAAGAAGCTTACATGTGGAAAACATCTTTGTAATGTGTTATGTTTGTGGGTGGGTGTATTGATGCTTTTTCATTAAACTGACAGTTTATTCATTGCCCAGCCCTATGGATATTGTTTTTCAGACATTGGTAACCTTTTAACCCTCGATGCTGATGACTAGCTCAGCTCGTCATCACCCACGGGTGGCGTGTGCTGATGACGAGCTGAGCTCGTCATGTAACGCGGCTTTTAAAAAAAAGCCGCACAGCGCAAAAATCGCCGCAGCAGCGATGCGGTTAAAGAGTTGTGATGCAATGTTGCCTACATGATGGTGTGGTATATGTACCTTGCTTCTGAAACATCTAACATTGTTTTCATCTTTAAAATGCTTATGCTACACAATCTTATAAAAGTCTAACCATTGACTTATGTTGCATTTCTCCTCATTCACAAAGCCAATAGCACACTGTTGGAATCATTGGTCTATCTCATTAGTATTTTCAACAATGTTAATTAAATATAATCCGTGATGGCATCAATGAACTAATTTAACATGTCATCGGTGTTCTAGGGAGGTTTTAAGCAGTGCATGATCGGTGTGCAAGGTATATCTACTTGACTGAACTAGAACTGCCACCTTTCAGTGTTTATTTTTTTAATATTAGCTTGTGTCTCATTCCAATATATGTGTGTGTGTGTGTACTGAGAAAATGGGTGACTTGAATAAAAAAAACCTCTCTCTGTCTTAAGGCCTTTAAAAATAATATATATTAGGCCTGAAATTACTAAAAACCTATACATACCCTCACATTTTTAGCTCATTGGTTTCACACCTACATCGATATTCCAATGCTCATTTCCTGCAGCCTGCTCTTCAAGAAAGGCTTTATAATGAACAGCTCCTATGCCCCCCAAAAAAATTCAGGAATGACTCACTATTGTCTAGAATACAAAAGGTTTAGGGTGACACTAAAGCATGGGTACTCGCAAGCATTTTTACAGGAGACCAAAATGTTTGGTCACTTGGTGTGACAGAGGGTCACACAGATACCAGCAGGGGGTGTTTTTGGGGGGTAAGGTAGGTGTTGGGGAAGCGAAGCATGTAGGTCTACTGGCTAATATGAATTGTACAACTTGAGAACAAAAAAAACAGGAAAAATCCTGGCTTTCCCACTTGACCAAATTGGGTGATCCAGGAGAGTTGTTTTATTTAACCTTCCCTCCTGTTCCTTAATTTTCATGTATAGGACCTCAAAATACATGACTTCAGAATGTGCACTATACAAAAACGCCCCCTGTCATTCATTTAATAAACTATAATGTTGTTCATGTATGATAGCAACTGACTTGCCTCTTTAGTTCACTACTGCATCGTTGCCAGGTTGGTGGAGAAGCATGAATGTTCTAAATTACGGTTTGAAAACTATCCAGTTTAAAAAAAAAATACTTCTCAATGCACAGACAATCTGATTTACTAAAGTGAAAGGTTCTGCATGTTAATGAAATACGCTTTTTGAATCTTGGAGACTTTATCATATGTTTACGGATGTATGACGGTACAACGCATACCGTCACAACGCATCCCTTTACCACGCATCCCTTACAACTCAAGTCGTTACCACGATTTCGAATAGTATAATTTACTATTCTAACACCAATCCCCGTGGATCCTAGGGAAGGTGTTGCGATAGTAAATTTACTATTGTTAATCCTTTAGCGCCCTCTAGCGCAAGTCATGGTAACGACTTGCGTTGTAAGGGATGCGTGGTAAAGGTACAGCGTGGTAAAAACTTCGTGGTAAACAATGTTTACCTAGGTTTACATGCTTCTAGCAAGATGTCTTTATAAATGACAGATTTCCTGAAGTTAGGCAGTTCATGTCTCTAGATAATTCCTCTTTTTAACTTCAATTATCATTTAAATAAACCCCTGCCCGTTTATTTAACATATTTTTAATGTTCGGGCTTGGTCGGGTAAATAGCAGCCCAGTGATGCTGTTGACAAGAGGGCCGCACAAAGGTCAGGAGGGCAGCATGTGGCCCCCCGGGTCGTACTATCACAGCACTGAAGTATGGAATGGGATGCACCCTCGAGTAATTACAAGTGGCTGAGATTAAATCAAGCATTCCAGCCATCAAATTCTGTATACTTTAGTGCGTCACCCTCAGTGAAACAGGTATGCCCAAAAATGGGTCCCGGGCACACTGGCCAGTGGAACCAAGCTATACCTGGCTGATGAGGCCTAACTAGGGCAAAACCGGCCCTAGATTTCTTCTGTTCTGCTTCACGGAGGACCTGGCCTGGCAGTTCGGGCAGGATTGTTCCCACTGGAGTAGGTTCGATTGCATATGGCTGGGTCCAAACAGAGATGGCATGGTCTGCAAAATAACAATGGACTATGACGCGCTCCCAAGTAATTACCAGTGTTTGCGATTGCTTCAAGCTTCCATCAATCACACTGTGTATACTTAAGTCTATATTTTGAATTAAGGAGCTACAGGCAGGGAGTACTGCGGACTATGTATCAGGAACCTCACTCTGCCTGCAGGGCCGCAGCATGGTCTCAGGCTGCTATCCATGTCGTATTGGTGAGCTATGTGCATATAAGAGGTGGTTAACTATGTGCTGCTCGCTAAACCTCTGCAGCTTATTTACGAAGGTGGCATGTTTGACAGTGGGAGTGAACGTGGGGACTTGCACTACACAGGGGCAATGGCCACTGGTAAGGACCTCAGGTCTGCCAAGTGCCATGCATCAGGAGTTAGACTAACGCATTTTAATGCTGGTGGCCGCAACACCGTATTAAAATGTATTGGCCACGCATATATATCTCCCTGATGCGCTTTGGCGATCATGAGGCATTCTAAAAAACAGCCTTGTGTGCAGCACGTTACGCTTTACACTGCCGCTCTGCCTGCGAAGCATTTTAGCCTTCTGGTGGGCCTGGAGGCCTTCTTGTTATGGTGACAGCACAAAATACACTATCTTTCCTGTGCCCTAAAACAGGTTGTGCTCCCTCTGTTAGCCCCACCCGGCCTCCCTGAGAGACACGTGTAGCAGCTTGATCTTCTGGCAAAAGTGGGGCTACTAATCGTGCGTCCGGGTAGGTTTCCTGTAGTTTCCGGAGAGTATCACCTTGTACAACTTCGGAAGAGAGAAGGATCAGAGGTAAATGGGCACATCTAGCACCAAGGAGGTAATCTAATGTTATATTGGTATGAAACAAACATGGCTAAATAGGCAAAAGTGCAGCAACCTGCGACACATTTTCCCCCACCTCACTAATCTGAAGTACCTGAGATAATACAGGTCAGTGTTCAAGAAAGGTTCAGAAATCTAAAAATAACCCTGATAACAAAGTCACCACAAAGCCTGAAGGTACATCAAGGTTAAGTAGAGAAAACTGTCCAACATAAACGCAAAATAACCTGCTAAAAGATTGAAAAGCAAAATCCCATATGACTATGTCCCTTCATGGACATTTTTTCCAGCTTCAGATTTCTTTAACGTGAGGGTACTAACCTTATAATGTTAGCAAAAACTAGCCAGAAGTTTATTAGGCACCTCAAAGGCTGTCTGGCCACGTGTGTGTTCTCGCTGCCCTGACAGCACACCCGACTTACATCACATGGTTATCCAATGGGAAGGCATTGCTTTACGAATTTTCCCAAATACTGAATTTAAAAGAATATGGGCAATTTGAAACTATTCTTGCTTGAGTAAACTTATTAATATTAAGTTCTATGCTCAGCATTTTAATTGCGTTCTGAATAGTGTCAAAGCACTTCCAAAATCTACTTTCCAGAGGTTTCCTGTTTCTCGTTAACAGAATCAGTGTGGTCTGTTGTCACTGTATTAGGTCACAGAATACCGCCCTGTATTGTTTAGTAATGGCTCTTGTTAGAAATCTGGCCTCTAGTTGGCAGTGGTTTGTACCCTGTCCATGTAGGGACCCTCACTCTTTAAATAAGTTACACGCTTAAAACAATCCTGCTCACACCCATGGAAGCTAAGCAGTCAGGCTTATCTGAGAGGCAATGTGTGAAGTATTTTTACACACACACACTGAAAACACTACAAAAGGACTGCACACCAGTTTGGAAAAATAACCAATATTTATCTGAATAAAACAAGGCCAAAACAACAAAAAGAAATCCAACATACACAAGTCAGAATATAAATGTTCAAAGATTAGATAAAGTTGTAGTTCTCAAAAATGAATGGATGTGTTTGATCAAACAAAATCAAATGCGAGGCACAGGGGAGGTGAAGCGTTAAAAAAGCCTGTGATGCGTCTGTTGCTTACCGCTAGGCAGAGGAGGTGATGCATCGTGTGAGGGCACAATACCCCGGTTCCTTAGTGAAGTGTCAATGAAGAAATTGGCACTCAGAGACAATGCATCGAAAGTCAAGCCGTGCTGCGTCGATTCCACAGCATTGAAGCAGGCACGGGGAGATACGTCACAGACTTCGGTAATGCTGTGCTCAGGAATCACCCATCGGCAGTTCTTCGGAGGCACTGCAACAAAAAGCTGGAGCCTGCGTTTTAAGGCACGTTCATTGCCTCAAGCGGGGGCCACGCTCTGGTGCAGGCAGCAGCGGTGCATCTAGGTTTGGCTGTGCTGCGCCGATTCCAAACAACACTGAGTCGATGCGTGGATTTTCTTCTTTGTATCACGAGAACTCCCTTACAAGGGCCCAGGAACTAGATTTGTCACCACTTGGCAGGGCAGGACTCATAGCAACAGAGCCCAGGTGATTGCAGGTGATGTCTTCGATGGCCCTGAGAATTCTTAACAGGAGGCAAGCTCAACTCAAGCCCTTGGAGAACCTTGGAAGCAGGATGTAGAAAGCAAAGTCCAGTCCTTACACTTTCAGGACAGAAGCATCAAGCATCAGGCTAACACAGAAAAGCAAACAGCAAAGTGGCAGCTCCTCCTGACAGCATTCCAGCTCTTCTTCCTGGTATAATGTCCTCAACCCAGAAATGATCTGAGTATAGGGTATCACAGGTCCAGTACTTATACCCATTTCAACATTTGAAGTAAAAAGTTTTTTGTTTTTTTAAAGTCTTTGTAATGCCCAAGACCCTCTCCCTGCCTTTCAATGCCCTGGATTACGATGCTCTAAAGGAGTTGGAGGCTTCTTTGTGTGAGTAGAGGCATTGCCCTAGTCAGGTGTCAGTGTCAACTTCTCCCACCACTCTAGCTCAGGAAGGCCCATTAGTCTGGTGATGGTCCCTCAGGATATGCAGGGCACACCGCAGATCCCTTTGTGTGACTGTCAAGAAGGAATGCACAAACAGCCCAAAAGTCATCCTGACCCAGATGTGCATTCAGAGACAGGCAGAGACACAGCAAGGTTAAAGTAAGCAAATTCCAACTTTTCTATAAGTGGCATTTTTGAACCTGAAATTTAAAAACCACCTTCGCTAAAAGATGTACTTTGAAATTGTGAGACCAGACACACCAAACTCCAATTTTCTATCAGCTCCCAAATGGAAGAAACACTTGTTATAAGGCAGCTCCACTGCTAACCTATTGGAGAGATAGGCCATGCTCGGACCGTTAAGCCACATCCTTGCGTCAATTCAAAGCTTCTCAACTGTTTCTCACTATCACTTCCACATTTGTTCAGCAAGACCCTGTCAACACCGAAAAAGCATTTGCAAAGCCAATAGATCTCTGCAATACCTGAGCTATTGACTTTGTCAATGTGAATGTCTTTTAGCCATGTTGTCTAGCACTACATCTGCTGTTCAGCATGGTTGAAAATCATTGAAAAATGTATATGACGCAGCCAGCACAGGCTACATCATAGCACTTTTCTGTTAGGAGGGCAGGACCATAAACTCAACATGGGGGTGAAGAGACTCTGGGTCTGCTCAACACCCTGTAATTCTGTGCTTTCAGTGACTGTCAGCCATGTTAAACAGCAAATCTGCTGTTAAACAACATGGCTAAAAGACATTCACATTGACAAAGACAATAGCTCAGGTATTGCAGAGAGCTGTTGGCGTTGCCAGTGCTTGTTAGGTGTTGATGTGCTCTTGTTAAACAATATACACTCCACCCTGCCCACGGAGCTACCTAAGGCCTACCTTAGGGGTGCCTTACATGCAGTAAAAGAGAAGGTTTAGGCCTGGCAATTGGGGGTACTTGCCTGGTCGACAAGGTAGTTTAAAATTGATCTCACACTGCAGTGGCAGGCTAGAGTCATGTTTGCAGGACTACTCGTGTGTGTGTGTGGCACAATCAGTGCTGCAGACCCACTAGTAGCATTTGATTTACAGGCCCTGGGCACACACAGCGCACTATAAAAGCGACTTACTAGTAAATCAAATATACCAGTCATGGAGGAACCAATTACCATTACCATTTCGACATAGAGCACTTGCATTTTAGTACTGATCAGCAGTGGTAAAGTGCCCAGAGTCCTCAGACCAGAAAAAAACTAAATGCAGCACACAGTAAAAAACATGAGGTCAGAGGCAAAAAGACTGGGTAAACGAGGCAAAAAGACAGGGGAAACCAGGCTAAAAGATGCCACGTCTAACAGTCAAGGAGAGGACTGCTGGCTGTGACAGGCCAGCTCGGGCAAAGCTATAATTGCTGCTTACTGCTGCAGCCCATTGCCCACCCCTAGTGAGCCCAGTTTAAGAACTTTAGGCCCAAGACTCCTCCCAGTGCCAGAGAAAGGGAGCTGTAAAGAGTGCCAAGCATAAATATGAAGAAATATCACCTAGGTGTCCGTCTTGGTGAGTCTGACTGACGTAGTAAAATAAACTTCACAGAAACAGGACAATACATTTGATGTTTGTAGGTCCAAATGTTTTTTTCAAAAGTTAAACTTAGTAAATTGACAAGCATGCATATTTCACATTTCTTTGTCTGACTACGGAGAAAGGCAATCAAAGTCCTTATTTTTAATGCAGTGTATTGTGTCATTAATACCGTCCAGCGGCACAGGTTTATATATATAACCGATAGCACTTTAATTTCTGGAACCTGTACTTGCACTTTTCCCTGGTGAATTGACTGTAAACCGTGCCAGGATAATGATAGTTTAGATAGCTGAATTAAATGCCTCAAGTCTTATATTATATAGTGATGTATATTAACTCCATGTTTTATGTGATCACATTCCTTATCAGGAAAATAAATGTGTTTCTAAAGCAATGTTATGTCTTCCAGGATGGAACTGCTAACTCCCAAGCAAACAAATGTCAGCTATCCATGTATACACACCTTATGTTGGTCTGTGTGCACAATGGTGCAAGGCATAACTGTTTGTGTCAACTCGCAACAGTGTCACCCACAGGCAATGAAATGTCACACATGAGCACACAGAAATGGCACACATAAGTAATCTGAAACCTTGGCAACTTTGGGCCCTTAGTACTGCTCTAGCCGTCTAACACCACTCATCTTAGTCGTCAGAGTACCTGTGGTCCTCTAATCCTGCACCTACGTCTCCCACTACTTTGAGCTACTGTTCTCAGCGCATCTGCTTAGTCCCCATATTCTTTTGCACTTGCCTCAACCTCTCTAGTAAAAACCTGCAGCAACTCCTGCATAGACTTACGCTTCTTTCCTCTTTAAACTTCTACTCTACTCTGATCTAAGAGCAGATCCCAGGTCTCGCTGGTTTGATACCCCACCACCTGCCATCTCCTCCACTAATAGTGTCTGCACGTGCGTGCATGCAGGATACTAGATTGTAAAAACACCCATGCGGCGCTTTAACTTTAAAATCGGCCACACCCCTTTCTTTAGACGAGCCATATCTAAAGAAAGGGGTGTGGCTGCCATTAAATGGAAAGCGAGATATGGGCCGCTTTTACAAAAAAAAAGTGTTTTTGTCAACTTGACAGACAAATGCTGTTTTTTGTAAACACACCCCATGCCACGTTTTCACTTTAATGGCAGCCACACCCCTTTCCTCAGACTCGGCTCATTTAAGGAAAAGAGCACAGCCAAAATTAAAGTGTAAGTGCGGCATGGGTCAAATAAACATTTTTTTTTTAAAAATAAATAGTTTTAAAAAAACATGCGCACCTTTTGGCGCTGCAAATAGAGCAAAGGCACGGCCGCCACTAATAGCTTGGTGTGCCTTGCTATATATATATTTTTTTAAATGCTGTTGCGCAAAAACAATGAAACAAAATAGTGCTCGGAGGCTGTAATTGAAGCCTACTGAGTAACAACACGGGTAAAAGGGTGTGTCCACATGGGAGGTAACAAATAAAGACAAGGCGGTAGGTACTAAGGAGGGACTAACAAGCCTATTTTCAAATCAGAAGCCAGCATTTACGAAGGACAATGACACAAGCCAATGACAAATATGGGCGACGAGTGGGTGGGGCTTCAAGTGTATACTCCAATACAGCATGCCTCGCAGAGCATGCGCTGCCCAGGCCCGACCTAAAAAAGCCACACAAAAAAAACAAGAACCATGTACTGAGCCTCATCAGCAACACGCACCTTCTATCCATCTCTTCACCATCCAGCAGCTTACTTTTTCTGCAACCTGGAGTGAATGTTTAGGTTTGTCTACTGATGTCACCCTCAAATCCGATTTTATGAGGTCTTCTGTTTTGTTGAGCACCATCAAAACGTCCACTTATTATTGCTGACATTTTAAAGTCACATATGGAAGCCAGCCTGATCGAAAATCCAACTGACCAATTAAAAATGGTTTCTACTGGATCCAGTTCCTAGTATATGGATTTTAGACATCTACTGAAACACTGAGAGAAAATACAATTTGATTCTATTAGCGGGTTGGACATTTTCAATAGTGTGTATTGATTTGCGTTATTTAATCAATGCAATGTCCCCTTTAATATTGGACGTGTGTTCTCCAATGTAAAAAGTCCATGTACTGCAATGGATCTTATAAGAAACAATTTGTAAACAGCCACCGTAAACGCATTTTTTTTGTAAATGCCACTCCAACCAATATCATAATTAAACAAACAACGAATTTAAGTGAAAAGGCTACAACTCAATGCTTCAGTTGGCAAAAGGCTTCCAACAAAGCAGTAAAGTTGGGTATACAAATAGCAGAGGCATTTTACATTGAAAACAAATTAGAACAAACTTTGACAAAGCGGACAGTGGCTGCTTTTGGACAGTATGTTATCTTCTCAAGCTTGAAAACTACAGGTACAGTACGAGCAGCAGCAGTGACGGTTTCTCGTGCCAGAAGCAATAGTTGTATATCTTTCTCCCGCAACCCCCCCAACGGTGTACACGGGCTGCAATAGCTGTGCATCCTTACTTCAGCAGACAAAGACAAGGAACACCAAAGGCAGCAGCACAAAGCCTGAGGGGAAGCTTTCCTCAGACAGAAAAGGCATCATATAGGCAGGATCGGTATTATCTGATCAGGCACATAGAACAAACTGCCGTAGCAGCAACAGTGCAAAATCAACTCGCACACATGAAAACAAATGCACAGAAGGTACTTCAGCAGGGCAAACTGCCACAAAAAGCACATGGACCAGCATGGTACAATTCTGTCGCCCGTAGAACAGATACAGTCAGACACCAGTAGTGCAGACTTCACTCTAAAACAGAAGAGGTCTAGTGTGAACATCTGCACTTTATTAGCAGTAGTGCACGCTTGCCTCTGTAAAATATGTGAGAAGCAGGCAGACACAGTCACTCCAGCTCGGTCCACCGAAAGCTTTCCCTCCCACAGTTGGAGAGTGACCACAAGTATAGGGGCCTCTCTCTGTGAAAATGCTCAACACTATCAGTTGGCGCCATTAGACCAGGCGTGTGATGTGCTGTCACTGGAAATAATCCATACCCAGGGGCACAAGGGGAGGCCGAAGAGGGGGAAGAAAGTTCCTACCCAGTACTCAGCTGGCACAGTATTGACATATGTAGGTGGGGGGAATATGCCCCCACTCAAATAAGCCAATCACAGGAGGGCAAACACCAATTTCAATGCAAGAGTGTAAGTGACCCATACTCATACTTTTGTGCATTATGGCATGGCCGCACTGTTTAGTGGAAGTCAAATGCGCAGGGGCGGCACCTCCGTAATGGCAGAGGAGCATAGCCCCACTGAAGAATAAAATGATAAAAACATTTTATTTATTTTTTTACCTTATTGCCAGCTGAGTTTAGGGCGGGGGGGGGGCATGCTGACGAGCATTACCTCAGCAGTAGGGAGGAGTGGTAGGCACTTATAAGTGTGCATATCAGGTGGCAGACTCTCTTAGGCCGGCCAAACAGACATGTGCACTTCGGTTTCTCCAACCCAGCTGTGTTGTGCAGCCGGGTTGGAGCAAAACTGCAGGCTCCCTGTGCCTGGGCGAGCGTTAAGCCATCCCGCTCAGGCCAATCCAGGTGTATAGCATGAGAGCAGCGTCTTGTTTGGGTGGGGAGCCTGTGCAGTGAAGCCCATCCACTTCCGGGACGAGGGGCAATGAGGCGGCCAGCAGAAGGAGCAGAGCAGTAAAGTCTTTTTTTAATCCCAAGCCCCCCTTCTCCACTCTATCACTTTACTATAGCAGCAGCTGCTACAGCAAACACGTCAAGCGTAATGCCACTTTTTGCTAACTGCCCCTCTCCTGTAATATCAAACTAAATAGTTGGACTCCAGAGACGATAAAGCATATCTACAACAAAACTAAAACATCTTTCCCTGTAAAGGTGCAGAGCCATGTTAATCATTTAGTAAAACAGCTTTATTTAATTAGACTTAGTCGTTTGTGACAAACACGAACGGGTGATTTACAAAACACAAGCTGGTCGTTCCTTTCAACTCCGATTTATACCTCGCGTCTAACAATGCCTTTCCTTTCATCAAAGCCTTATATTTCTTTGTTTAAGGGCTGTGTGTGTGTTCGTTGTTGCACTCTGTCTCACTTCCAGTGCTCTGCATTCCAGATCCACTTGGCTGGCAGCTCA
This sequence comes from Lissotriton vulgaris, assembly GCF_964263255.1. NCBI lineage: Eukaryota > Metazoa > Chordata > Amphibia > Caudata > Salamandridae > Lissotriton > Lissotriton vulgaris. The sequence goes on from NC_141691.1 coordinate 1,211,911,412, forward strand.
TAAAACTTGGGTATGTTGAAATTGCTGCTATAAATAGTAAGCGGACCACTCACACAAGATGTACTGGTACCAATTTAAAGCACCGTTTCAATCTGTATGGGGCCACGTTTCTTTGGATAAAAAAAGGGAAAAAATAACCGATTCATTTGTTTGTTCACCATACTTCTAACAGCTGCACCTCCTTCCAATGTCGCTTATAAATGTACTTATTTTCATTCGGCATAGTATCTGAACTTTTCAACGGCCTTGCTTATGGCCCTTTTGGGATGTTTTCGCATCTCTGCTTTGAACACTTATTACTAAAGTAAACAAAAAGTGATGAATGAAATACTTTAATTCATCAAACTCCGTGATAATTACACAGGCCACATCACATTCCATTGTTATTTTGCTCAACATGCCATCTCAGTTGGAAGCAGCCATATGCAAATCAGTCTTCACCCTGCTGCAATGGAAAGTGTCCAACCGGAACTGCCAGGTCCTCCCTCAACTGGAACATTAGCAACCGAGGATAGGTTGCGCCCTAGTCACTAGTTGCTTCTAGTTGCTTCTTATATACATCTTTCTTTTGACTGTTTGCTGGACTTCGTTTTTGCTCGTTTTAGAACTTAAGGCACTTTACTACTGCTGATCAGCCTTAAGTGCAAGTGCTCCTTGTGTTAATTGCGATTGGTTATCCATGATTTGCATATTTGATTTACCGGCAAGACCCCAGTAAAGTACATTGTGTGTGCCCAGGGCTTGTAATTTAAATGCTACTTGTAGGCCTGCAGCACTAACTGTGCCCCACACACACGAGTAGCCCTGCAAACATGATACAGGCCTGCCACTACAGTGTGAGAGCAGTTTTAAACTACCTTGTCGACCTGGCATGTGCTCCCACTTGTCAGGCCCAAGCATTCCCTTTAACTGTATGTAAGGCACCCTTAAGGTCGGCCTAAGGTAGCCCCGTGGGCAGGGTGCAGTGTATATTGTTCAACAAGACCACGTCAACACCGAACAAGCACTGGCAAAGCCAATAAATCTCTGCAATACCTGAGCGATTGGCTTTGGCAATGTGAATGTCTTTTAGCCTTGTTGTCTAGCAGCATATCTGCTATTCAGCCAGCCGACACAGAGTCTCTTCACCCCCATGTTGAGTTTATGGTCCTGCCCCTCCTAACAGAAAAGTGCTAGGACGTAGCCTGTGCTGGCTGCGTCATATAGAAGGAACAGTTTGATTTCAAGTTATTAACTGGAGTCTTGGAGCGAAAAAGTTGCTTCCTCTTCGGCTGGTGAAGCTTCCACATCTTTCTGTTCATTATCTTGTTCTCAAAAGATATTGGGGGTGTCTTAAATACTCTGCCTCTCTTTTTGTCAAGGCAGACGGTCCCACAAGGTCTTCCTGGATCGAAACAACAGACAGGCATCACAATCTTCTCTGTGCTCCAGAGAGAGGCACAGATTCCAGACTTTCTGAAGGTCGGTGCATTGGTAATTAGTGACATCAAGAGCAGAACTAAAATGGAGTCCATTCCATCAGCGGATTACGTGATTAAGTTTCCATCAAGTGGAAGATATGGTGAATGAGCAAGGTCCGAAATGCTGCGGTTGGAGTATTCTGAAAAGACTTGGGAAAGTTTTCAGATTTTAAACATGTGAAGGATGGTGAAACACGTTTGAAACAATACAGACGAGGGTAGAGTGAATTGCGCATCGTAGGGATCTCGAAAAATGTCCAAACCGTAGCGCTGCAATACAAGTCTGAACCCGATGGCGGAAAGAAAACAATCTAACCATCGAGTTGATGCCCAGGCGCAGTATCACCGAAAGGAGGAGTCACCTTACCTCGAAAAGACTTCTTCAAAGAAAAACAACTTGCAAACATCCAGATCCAAGACTTGATTGAAGGAGTATGCAAAGCATGTGTATCTACAGAACACATAACTCTAACAAATAGAGACACAAACTGGGAGCAGTGTAAAGAGACATGTACTATGGAAGGGTGTTATAACTTGTGTCAAGATGCTAAAACCACTGGTGTGTGTATTATTTGAGGGTTTGTAGTGGCTATGTTCTTTGTGGTCACATGGTTATTGGAGGGCTATGCATTATATGGTCGCTCATTTGGTGTTGGTGATTGTTTTACCAAGAGTTGTTACACAACTCGTGTTGTGTGTGGGTCGAGTTTAGTTGTTGGGTGACTCATTAACTCATCTTGGTAGTGGCTACGTGGTATGTGGTCACATGGTTATTTGGGGGCTATGTTGTATGTCGCTCATTGTTTTTTTGGTTATGGTGTTGGTGGTTGTTTCACCAAGAGTTGTTACACAACTCGTGTTGTGTGTGGGTCGAGTTTAGATGTTGGGCGACTCATTAACTCATCTTGGTAGTGGCTACGTGGTATGTGGTCACATGGTTATTTGAGGGCTATGCTGTGAGATCTGTTATAACTTGTGTTTCCCTGCTGCTCAGCTTGTATGTATGATGTGTGGAATGTTAGATGATTGGAATGTTGGTGTGCTGTGAATGTCAGTTGAGTGAGGGCTGAGCAGCAGGACAGCTGCTCCTGATGGGGTTAACATTATATCTTAACTAACTAACTTAAATAAAGTAACTTGATCTATCTTACGTGAAGTATCTATCTTCTCTTTGAGTACAACAAAGGGCCAAACACAATTAGAGGGCATGACGCCTGCATGCCATGATGAAGGGCATCAAATTAAAAGAGAGCGACACTGAAGTTTACCAAAAGTAGGAGATGGGCAGCCTGGAAGCCCACAGATAGAAAACAGGTCTCTTTGAGAGAGTGCATACGCTGTCTTGCCTAGCAGTGGATGCCCGGTCTAGCAGAGACCAAAAAAGAATAGATTCTGCACAGGCAAAATCTACTGTCTTGCCAATACTTGCTGCGTTTAGAAAGGGGGAGATTAAGTGATTTATCTGTAATCCCAGAATGTAGAATGAGGTCCAAGCTAGGGGGGTGATATGGCATCCTATGTGGCATAAGGGCCAGGGCAGCCAACTATGGAGCTTGTAAACTGGGTTTGAGTTTCGGCATCCGCTTAACTTCCTTGATTTTGGGCAAATCACTTGATCGCCCCTTGCCTACAAAAATGAATATGTCCTTGTGTAAAGTAACTGATGCTTATGTAAAAACTTCAATATCTTTGGGTAGTGTTGGTGCTACATAGAACTGCACAAAACAATGTGAAAAACAGGAGGGAATCTGTGCAATGGACTTCAGCAGTGGCAAGCAGCGACGGGCAAGAGGTGGACGGGCATTCAACACCAAATGTAGGCAGCCACAGGGAGATTAAGTGATTTGCCTGTAATCAAAAAATGTGGAACTGAGGCCGAGGCTAGAAAGATTTGGCGTCCTTTTGTGAGAGGATGGGGTGAAAGCCCACACCCGCAGGGGACTTAAAGCGCCACAGCAGAAACTCTACCAAGGCCCAGGAAAAATGAGCGCCCAGGAGGAGAAAGGGTGCAAAAAAGGTGTCAACAGGAAATGGCACCCCGACACCCTGGCAGAGAGGAGAGACAAGGGGTGCAAGAAGCGCCAAACATTCAGAAAAGGCACGTATGCAAGCAGCAAATGGGAGGCTGTGTTAAAGTTTCAAAATCTCCCACTGAGAATGTTTAGGATGTATTAAGGTAGGCTTCCACAGCCATGACCCTACATTCATCGGGCAGATGGGCAGTAAATCGTGAGAAACCCACCCCTAAAAAGCAAGATTCCAGAGAAGTTGCAGGCTGGGCAGTGGTGAGGAGGTGCGAAAAGGAGCATAAGGATGGCAGAAAACATAAGAATGATGGGGAGGTCACGCCGACAAGGCGGGGTAGAAGTACTACCTACCTTGGGATACCTTATGATAGTGGATGGAGGAGATACACAAAACACAGCGCTCGCAGTCCAGGTATGCCAGAAGGCAGGCCATAACAAAAGATCAAAAGTAGCAAGTTAAGCCTACAAGGGTTAAAAGAAGTACCCCCCCCCCGCACACACAAAAGGAGAAATGCCAGCGCAAAGACTCAATTTTCTCACAAACTGTTTGTTTGATTTATGTTTAGTTGATTTAGGAGTGACAGGGTGACAAGACAATGATGCAGAAAGTGATTTATAATCTTTGGGATTTATTGTGCATAATAAAAATGGCAGAGTGATTTATGAAAGGCTGTCACCTATGATTTATGGCCCCCTAATGGGTCATAAAAATGCCAAAGTGATTTATGATAGGCCTGCAAAAATGATTTGTGACCCCTAGTAAAAGACTTGGAAGGGGCACATGCTGTAAATCCACGTTTAATAAACTGAAGCCAATGTTTTCCAAACTACCAAAGATCTATGTTTATCATTGTGTGAAAGTAGGCGGCATGTAGGAGTTTGTGGCGTACGGGCCAGAGCTGCCGACTCTGTAGCAGGGAAACCGGGATTTAGTTTCAGCGTCAGCTTAGCATCCTTGATTCTAGTAAAATCACTTAACCTCCATGGGCCTACAAAAATGAATGTGTCCTTGTGCAAAGGACCTGGTGCGAATGTAAAGCGCTCTAATACCTTTGGGTGCCGTTTGGTGCTATATAAAGCTGACTGGATTCAATATTTGGGTTAGTAGAGCTCTCTAATGCCCTAAGGAGTATTGGCACAGCCTCAAAGGATATAACTGCTACACTAATTGTTAAAAAGCCAGGTTTTTAGAGCTTTCCTGAAGGACAGGCGGTTCGGACTGTCCTTCAGCTGCAAGGGGAGAGAACTGCACATAACAAATGTAACTGGTGCTTATGTAAACCAGTTCCATAGCATTGGGTGGTTTGGAGCAACATAAAACTGCGCACAAAAAACAAATGTGAAAGACAGAGCTGGGGGAGGAGGGGCATCATGGAGAAGAGATCTGTGCAAAGGGAGTTCAGCGTAGGCAAGCAGCAACAGTTGACGGTTGACAGGCAGATCACAATTTCCCTTTGGCATCTCATATTTGCTGTTGGTTGCCCAAGTTTACGGTGTCCTTGTGAAAATTAACTGTTGTTCATCTAAAGTGCTCCAATATCTTTGGGTGGTGTTTGCGCTCTAGGAAACTGCACAAAAAAGTAACTGGTGCTAATGTAAAGTGCTCCAATACCTTTGGGTGGTGTTTGCGTTATATGAAACTGCACAAAAAAGTAACTGGTGCTAATGTAAAGTGCTTCAATACCTTCGGGTGGTGTTTGCGCTATATAAAACTTTTTTTAAAAAGTGAAAAGTATAGTTGGGGGGGTTTGAGAACTGTGCAGTAGAGTTCAGTGGGGCAAGCAGCGATGGGCGGTAGGTGGACAGACAACCAACAGCAAATGTGCGCTGCCACAGGAGATAAGAGTTTGGCCATAATCACAAAATGTGGAACTGAGGCCAAGGCTATGGAGACAACATGGCGTCCTCTTGGGAGAGGATGTGGAATAAGGGCCACAGCTGTCAACTAAGGAGCTGGGAAATCAGGTTCATGTTTCATCATCGGCTTAACATGCTTGATTCTAGGCAAATCACTTAATCTACCAGTGCCTACAAAAAAGAATGTGTACTTGTATAAAGGAGCTGGTACTAATGTAAAGTGCTTCAATACATTTGGGTGGTGTTCGCGCTAAATAAAACCGCACAAAAAAAAGTAAGTGTCCTAATTTAAAGCACTACCTTACCTTTGGGTGTTGTTGGCGTTAATTAAAATTGCACACAAAAAAACTGAAAGAATCAGTGTTAGGCTTGTTTAAAGTAGTGAACATGAGAAAATACTTTGCATCGGCAACCACATTAGAAGGTCTACTTTTGTCAAGTACACTGATAGATAGGCTGACAACCACATTAGAATGTCTACTTTTGCAAAGGACACTGTTGGGTAGGCAGACATTGATGACATCAAGACTCACCCTGGCTACTTTAAAGAGAATTGAAGTTAAACAACACTGGTACATGGAAACACTTCACCAGTGAATGTGGAAAGTGTCCCGGTGGGAGAAATTTGAAGTAATGGTGTCCCATCCCATGACTATTGACAAGCAACAAGGTGAGACACAAACAGTTCAATCATTTTGCACAGGATAAACATGACTATGCTATTACAGCGAAGACACAGGTACTTTTAGAAGCTCTGACATGCTCTGCGATAAAGCTTACCTGATTCACTTGAGGTATGAATTCCCAGCTACAAACACCATTGCCTAATGACCACATATGGTGTAAACAGGCACACATACCTACTATCCACACATGCGGAAAATAAACAGATTACACGTGTGCCAAGTAATGGCAGTCATGCACACATGCTCCAATCACCACGTCAGCTATGCATTAACAGGACATTAAAAGGTAGTACATCACCACTCACTAGAATGAAGCAGACAACAATGGGGGTTTAAAGCAGTCAGGGGAGGGGGTTATTTGTGGACAGGGCAAGCACCAGGAGGTGCGAGGTGAGCAAGCAGAGACAGGAGGGAGGAGGTGGGTGAAAGGGAAAGCAGCAACAACTGGAAACACAGTGAAAGGGGAGGGGCTGATCTGTGGACTGGGCATCTCTAGGGGTGGGGGGGGGGGCTAAACAGTAGAAAGGCATGACAATACATTCCTACGACAAATGGTGGCAAAGAATATGAGACAGACGATGGAGCGAGCAAATGGGAAGCATGTGGGCAGGCTGAAACCCCCAGATTAAATACATGTCTCTTTGAGACAGCATATGCACTGTCTTGCCGAGACCTAAAAAGGAACAAACTACAAGGACAAGCGATGGCAGACTTTATGGTTTTGGCACAGGGCTTAACTGCAGGCAAGGCTCTACAATCAGTCAACGTTATTCCCTTATACTGTGGATTTGAATTAAGAGTAATCAATTAAGCAATTAAACGAGGTCTACATTTCAAACTATCTTTTGGTTTAATTTATTAAGCCTATGTTAAAGGCTTGTGGGCTTCAATGTATCCAGGGGCTTGTCATCACGTTTTGAAGGACTCCCTTAAATCCTGCAGGCTAATATAGTTGAAAAACATGGTTTAAAATCGCATCAATCCATGCACTATCCCAAACGTGTTTTGGGCAGCACTAGGAACTTCCGCAGTACCAGACACTTAGGCCAAACCATAAGCCTGAAGACCTTGCAGGTTCGGTGGAATGGAGCCTGGGCACAGGACCTGCCCAAAGACTTTACACAGTGGGTAATGTCCACATAGGGCCTCCAGCAAGCTTTGGCAAAAAGTTTCACACAATCTCAAGCTCACAGAGTTAAGTGCAGAGTCAGGCTTCAGGCCAATGTTTGTGCCAACTGCTGCTGTGACCAATTAAAGGCCATGAGCAGTGGGTTATGCCCAGAGAGGCCAGATGCTTTGCTCTATCCAAGGTGCACATGGGCAAAGTCTATGCAGAGAGGACTATACCCACAAGAGGCTAGGTGCAGGGTCAGCCAAAAGCCAGGCACCACACTTAAAACCTGGTCAAAAGCATTGCAGAGTAGGATGGTCCCAAATGGGGTTCATGCACAGTCCATCTGACATTATCTTTGTTCATACATTGTTTTCTTGATCAAACAAAGATGTTATTTGACACTGTCATCAGTGATGTCAAATCAGTGATGCCATGCTCGAATTCATGAGCTGCGCAAAACAAGAGATAAGGCATTTCTGTGGTTTGAAACCACAACATGCAGCCTTTAATACATTTCAGAAGCACCTAAATTTATCGAATGCAACCAGTAGTGTAGTCTGTTTGCGTCATGGGCCCTCGTGCAAGAAGGAGGAATGGGTCCTTTGGCTGCTATTTGAATGGTAAAGTACAGCAACAGGATTTGGTGGGCCCTTCATGCCTCTGGGCCCAGGTGCCACTGCGCCTGTTGCACCGATTGAAGCTACGCCAGTGTGCAGTTGGCAGCCACGTTTTCATTTTAGATTTTGTAGAAGCATGTCTACTGTGCAAAAAGAGCAAGAACAAATGTTGCAAGCAATACATTTATGAAAAGTAAACATTGTGAACTCTACAGGCTATCACTTCCTACATCTCTCAAAAGTATTTCCATGAACAACTTCAACACCACACAGTGAAAGTAAATGAAATAAATCTACACAATGATTGCACTTGTAACTTTGAATCATCAGCATATGCAATCCAGAGGTAAAAGTCGAGCAAGTCGATCACGATTGTTAGTTTAGCAAGAGAACAGTTATGGATACAAAAAGTAGAACTTTAAGGTGAATGATATGTCGCTTGCCTTCCTCCCTTTCTCCAAACAAGCATTTGTAATTCAATAGGTCTCGCATTAAGGCGAGTTTGAGCTATTAACATTGCAAATAACAATTTATTTTATTTTTGTTTTCGTTTTTAAAACTTAACTAAAATGCATTGTCATTTACAATGCCAATAGCTTAAACTCGTGTAAATGCGAGACATATAGCATTCCAAATGCCTGTTTTATGAGGGATTACAAAAAATGATTGGCCGAATTACAACTGAAGAATATTTTGTTAGCGCCATTTCGATCTCGTGAATCCAGTTTCGTCCACAGCTGTGAAGGTTCTACCAAAGATGAAAGGCTACCCGGTTGAGAACAGGATTTCTACTCATGCTAGGAAAAAACTGTCAGAAGCTGCTTCTTCTACAAACCCTGTGCACATCGAGCAAGAACCACGAGGCATGATGCCGCTTAGTACCAGCGAGTCTTTTTGCAAGGACTTCCGAGCGAGCCCCATTATTGGTTGTAAAAATCAGGCCGCGCCTCCTGTTCCAAAGAAACCTCTACTGCTGCCTGCTTTCTAAATTAATTAAATAAATAAACCAAGCGCGCCCGCTATAGTCAGTGGACTGCGCTCGCACAAAAAAGCATGCTTACTAATTAACAAACATTCTTACTAATTAGGAGACGGCTACACATGACACAAAAGCACATTTACACGATATTTTAAAAAAAGATTACTGCTCCGTCTCGCTAGCTTCAGTGCTCTATCGGTCCGGGCCGTCGGAAAAACACATAGCAAAAAACAAGTGACAAAATAACATGGCGACCATTATCGGTATTGAAGCTACCGCAATGTTAAACGACGATACATGAATGCAAAAAAATAAGTGCTTATCCAGTAATTAAAAGACACCGTGTAACGCTGCAAGTAAAAGATCCAGTCTGGGTGGGCGGGGCCAGAAGGAGACATGGCGGTAACAAGGAGGGACTAAGTAGTCTCATTCGCAATGAAAAGAAAGCGCTTATCATGAAAAATGACGCAAGCCAATGGAAAGAAGGGGCGGGGCTTAAACGCCACTTCTGAAATCTGCTCGATTTCAATAAGCCTCACAGAGCGAATAGCGCAATCACGCTGCAACGCAGGTCTGCAAGACCTAAAAACAAGACCACTGATGACGCCAGAAGAATGTAGAGCAATGGACTGATTTTTTCCACATTAACACAACAAAGCATCATAATGATCATACATAAATAAAGGAATTACAAATATTTCCAGCTATTCCTTTTCCTACACCCTTCTTGCTAGAAACAGTACCACATGTGGGTAGACCCTGAGTACAAGACAAGAAATGCATTTTTTGTCTTATGTTACCCGTAGAAAACGTAGTGCAAGGAAACATGGCATAATCACATATTTGATATTCCCACTAGCAGACAATGTAAGACCCTACATAATTGTCATGCTGTTCTAGACACAAACAATGTCTTGAGTGTGGCTTCATCCACGCTACAGAATAAGAAACTCCCAAGACTGCAGCCATTCAACCCACCACCTCCATTTAGTGACCCAACCCACAGACCTAAAGATGTGAACCTACTCTGCAACCCCAGCACCAGAACAATGAAGTTAACCTACTCTGCAACCCCAGCACCAGAACAATGTAGTAAATCACTTCAGACATTCCTAAAAACTCAGAACATTAAGCAGTATACCGGCCCCATCCAAAGATAACATCCTTAACATAATTCTGCTGCCATCACAGTCAATCCAGTGGGCGGGCTCCAGTATCGCTTGATGGATCACTTAACTATTCCATTCTCCACATAATACAACTCCCTGTTACATAGAGTTCATTTCAAGAGAAAAATATTATTCCACTGCTTCAAAGACCTTCCCACTGACGATTATTTTTGACTGGTTGACAGGTCAATCTACAACACAGCACTGAAAAAACACATAGAACCCATCAACCCACCCCAAAACCCGATTTACTATCACCAAACTATAAGCACCTTTGCACACGCATTCTGACAAGTGCATCACACAAAGAGGAAAAAAAGTTGCTGAAGAACCAGTCCGTGTCCCCAATGACATCACCCAATTCAAACACTCTATTCTGCACAAAGCAACCAATAGAATCAAAGTACTTCTCAAGGAAGTCTAGCAAGTTTCTATCCATTCCCAGGTATACCAGTACCTAAGTCAATCAACAGATGCAACTCTATCAATCTCCGATTCACCGAAAACAACATAACAGTTCCCACACTGAGACTAGATACAGACATCTACATCCTTTTTGGTCTATCCCCAAGTGGTTAGCCTTCGACCTCCTCTGGCATACTGCACTCATCAAGACCCTGAATCCAGCCAAGACCACCTATTATAAAGGTAATATGTTATCATTCATTTTCACATTTCTTCAAAGAGATGCCTTTCACTCTCCTCAACACCATCAGTAACAGCATCAGTTCCTCCATCAGCTTAGGAAGTTTCTCAGACATCCCCTAACCAACCTCATACGGAAGAAACAAATCTTGTACCCAAACAAGCTCTTCACCTTGCACCTCATCACTCACATGCCATCTATAGAAAAAATCAGTGGGAAAGCAGTCTCCACTAAGTACAGAAGCAGATTAACAAGAATTATCTTCAGTAGTGTGACCAGTTCGTTTTTTGACAACGCTCCGATATGGACAGCTATTTTTTAAGTAGTAGCCAATGCCATCTTTACCAATGATCAATGACCCATGCAGTCTGATCCTACACTCTCTCGCATAGCGTTTGGAAAAACTTGACTATCAAGAAGTGATTTACATCATGCCAACAACCACCCTATCTCGAAACTGCCGTATCCTGCGAAGTTAGTCGAAAACATCATAACCACTCAACGGAAGCAATTTATCCAAAATACCAATCTGCTGGACACTACTCAGTTTGGCTTCAGGACTGAACAAAGCACAGAGATGGCTTTGATCAAAGCCACCGATGAGTTAAGATTAGCCTTAGACGATGGGGAAACAGCTGCCCTCCTCCTTCTTGACTTATAGGCGGCTTTTGACACCGTGGACTTCTCCACTCTGGTTCGCCGCCTCAAACAGCTCGGTATTAATAACAAACCAATTGCCTTACTAGGATCTTTCCTGACAGGCAGAGAACACTCAGTGATGCTAGACAACTTCACGTCTAACCCCTTTTCCCTTCCCTGTGGTGTATCACAAGAATCCTCACTTAGTCCTTTACTTTTTTAATATATATGTCTCAGAACTAGCCTGCCTTATTAGATCCTTTGGTTTCTCACCAACATCCTTCGCATATGACACAGATCGTGCTGTCGGCTACTAACAAGGACAACAACCCCAAACTCCAATTCCATAACTGTACGAGAGTTATTTGCAGCTTGATGGGCAAACACTGGCTCAAACTGAACACCGAGAAAACCAAGGTAAATTTTTTGGGCAATAACTTACTATTTTGGAATCCTACTTGTTGGCCGACAGAATTAGGGTCACTCCCATCCCTAGTTCAAAGAGCAATGAACTTGGGAGCTCTGATTGATGATAAATTAAACTTTAGCAAACACGTCAATGCAGTGGTTTCCTCATGTTTAAACACACTTCGATTTAAAAAGACCTGCCTTTTACAACCTTCAATTCAAGGAAAACAGTGGTTACCCTACTAATACTAGCCAAACTTGAATACTGCAACAGACTTTACCTTAATCTCCAAAACCAATACCTTAAGACTGCAATGTGCACAGAATGCGTCTGCCACACTCCTACTGGACATTCCAATATTTCAGCCAGTTTCTCAAGCCATGAAAGGGTTTAACTAGCTACCAGTAGGAAAGCGCATCAAATTCAAAGCTCTCCATCTTACTTTTAAATCGCTTCACAACTCGGACCCCGATCACCTCAAATTTTTAACCAGGTATGCACCCAGAAGGAACTTATGCTCAAAAAGATCTTTTCTGGTCACCGCCCCAGATTTTAAAAGCAGAAATGGGACAGCAGCCGTTTCGCCTCAGGAGCCTCCAAAATCTGAAATTCCTTACCACTCTCGATAAAAGTCGCTCCTTCTTTACTAGTTTTCAGAAAATTGTTGAAAACTTGGCTTTTAAACAATTAATACATGTCATCACTTCCACGTGTGCTAAGCTAGGCCAGCGCCAAAACACCCCCGGGTATTCAATCGCTTTATAAATTTGTTAACATAACATGAAAGGGGAATGTATTTCTAAAGTATATTCTTACGCTGCTTCACCTACTTATTCACGAACGTTATCTACAGATAAGAATAACAAGATCCCAAAAAATACTATCCCAAAAATCGATTTCTCCTATCAAATGCAATTTCTACATGGAATCTCTCTGAGACTTAATCGCCGACAACATCAATAGCCATATATATCAATATGCAAACTACACTAAACCTCTACGTCAAAGTCTCTTCAACTCAAAAGCTACTTTCAGCTAATAAAGAGCTGGATGTCAAGTGCCTACCTGAACTCCTCCTATATGCCAACTGCTGCAAACAACCAGAGCCTGGCTGCTTAACATGAGGCTGGACAGTTGTACCCCTAAGATGATAGATAATAGAAAATCCCTGCATCACCAACAACAAAACTCAGAATCAATGAAAACATTACCAGGAAAACAAAGACGGCATGTTATTAGCTCTCCCTCCTAAACAAAATAAGCAAAACCTTTGTTCCAGAAATCTATTTTGGACAGTACAACCTGGATGAAGGCAACACTCTGCTCAGCAGCCCACCAACCAGTCTAGCGTGGCACGCCTAATCACACCTTGAGAAATTCACCACATCACACAGACTTAAGTAGTTATATAGGTTCCCTCTACAGGCCTGTACAATCTTCAAAACTGATCACCTACTAAACTTCCAGAAGCCCCCCACCACCACCGAGGCGGACTTGATGGATTAAAACTTCTAACCTGCTAACTTCGGATTTGTTCCAGCAGCGAGCATTCAACTCACTGGGCATGCCACTAGTTTGCTCATCAGACAGACTATGACGGAGTGTTATAAAAGTGACACCTAGCATTATTTCAGAGAGGGCATGGTATCAACTGTGTCTGGCTCTCTTACAAATTGTGGGTCAAATGGTGTAACTGACTGTTATAATATAATGAAAAAAAAGCATTTAAGGTAATTCAAAAAGGAGCGCATTCCTTTTCACCCCCAGTTATTTCTAGCCTTTCATGTCCTAATGCACAGAGTATCTCATGGCAAAAAAAGGCATTCTGATGGATTATAATGAGCAGCAGAGAAACATCTTCTGCTACAAGACACACCCACTTTGATCAACCTCATCATGCTATGTTATCTGCCTATTTTAAGTGCGGTCTTTTCAGAGAAAGGAAAACAGGCTGCTATGGCACACACCACCCTATGGGCTATACGCATTGGAAGAAAAGGGTTTTGGAGAATAATAGGCCTGCCTAAGGCATACCCCGTTTTAGGCCCCACAAATCAATACACACACAATAAGCTAATGTAATAATGGGCCTTTATTATACCCAAAGATATTGTAACATACACTGGTTAAAATGGTCACGATGATACATAAACTAGCAAAGACTAACATTACAGTAAAAAGAAAATATACACAACAGCTCCTTAGTGACAATCCTAACTTATTTACTTTTTCATACCTGCTGAGTTATGCAAGACTGCCCACATACCTTAGTATAACTAGTAATACTGGGAAATGGGCTTATTATCCAGAATGTCCTTGGGATGAGCAAGACATGCAGATGCTGCTCTCCCTTTCAATATCAGTGACAGGGCATTAAAGTCTGTCTGGGTGCTGTGTTTGCCTGGTGAGAATATCAAGGCAACAGTTACTGGGTGGGGCTGCTTTGCAAACTTTTGCTGTGTGTGATCACTTCGTAACCTTCTACAGGTCTGGCTGCTTAGTAAACAGTTGCTGGGCAAGGTGAAATGCCACTACTACATTATATGGCGATCACATGTAAAAGCCATTAGTGAATATAATGGCAGAACACAAGCAGCATACACGTTTTTTTCCATTAGAAACAAAATAAGTCTCCATAATGCTATGATTTAGTACTTCAATATCAGCTTTAAAACGATTTTGGGGTTCGTGACCAAGAAGGTGGTGCTGAGTCGCACACCGCCATTGCTTCCACAGGACAACTGCTTCTGAGGACGCGTAGACATCCCAGACTGACGTAACGGGCCGATGCACATCGCTGGAAGCAGACGGTTGATAAATTTAAAGATCTTAAAAATTGCTGGATATGAGAGAACTTATAGCTCAGCGGACTTAGTGGAGAAGACCATAGCTTCAACCGGAAAGCCTTTGTGACTTGCATGCACTCATCCTTATCGGGCAGCGACCATCCCCAGATCCTAATCAACAGGATCCAAGACACAATCCCAACAACAGAGACTTGGAGATGAGTTGATCAGGTTCCACTACATCTCAGAGAAAGAGGAAATCCTACACCATACACAGAAAGCAGGAGAGTTGAGCGTTCAAGAGGGGGGACGGGGTGGAGGGGTTCAGAGTCACACTCATGGATGTGCAGAAAGCGGCAGCCCTGATGAGGCTCCCTTTGGATAGATAATCAGAAAACTCGCAATCTGGGAGCACTGAACAGAGTATGCCCCACTAGAAAACATACATACTCACCAACCTGACTGACTTCCTGTACTTATAGCCACCCAAGAGGTCGCCTCCCGAAAGGTAAGTGTCGACCCAGGAGATTAAGATCTGACATCTGCTCTTTCAGGGGCTTCCACCCGGGTGGCAGGGAACAGGGTTACTGCCCCCGGGGACACTGGCACTCGCCCACCTGTGGATTAAAGTGTCACTACATTGGAGCTTGGAACCACCCAAGAGCCCAACCTATGCGAGACAGCTGTTGGCCCAGGGAATCAAGAACGGCTCCGTCGGCAACAGGAGACTTAGGACTCCACATTAAACACATTGTATACCCCATGTCCCGTCACTCCTAAGCACTGAATTAAGAGTAGGAAGTGACAATCTACGTGAGGCGCAGTCTACACCATGTGATCTCACACTTCAAAACCGACACAGATGGTAGGTACATAACACAGGAGTAAGGGGGGGGGGCTGGAAGGGCAACCTGTCACGCTTGCAACAGTATATGCACTCAACCAGGGCCCAGGATGCCTTTTTTCTAGATTTCCTAGAGGGCCTAACAGAGGTGGCCTAGGGAGACAATCTGCTCACATGGAATTTCAGTATGGCATGGTATTCCCGCACCGATAGGGAGGGAGGAGATGGTACACATACAGGGAACTTTTCAAAAATATATTTTTTAAAAATCAAAAAACTATGGGTGACTTGGGCCTCAGAGAAGCACGGAGGTAAACACACAAAACAACACCTGGTTTCACTTTATACACACACGTCCAAGGAATACTGTCCAATATTGATTATATAGTATTGAGTAACCCACTGATATGGCTGCTACGAACGGCAGCGATAGGACCCATTGCCACCTCTGATCTCAACCCCATACTGATAGGATTGGCCCTGGGACAGTGAAAACGTCCCTTACCGAAAGACTCTACCCTGCTTTGCTGAGGGACCCAACCATTCAGCAGGACTTTGGCAGTCATATCGATGAATACATCAAGCTTAATTAGGGGAAGAGGTTGAGATCCTGAGAGTCTGGGACACATTTAAGGCGGTCATTAGGAGCCTGTTTACAGCAGCAGAACGCACCACACTCTTCAAAATGGAGGTCTAGCAGTTGAAGGCTGAGATCCAGAAACTACAAGCCAAAAGCCTTCGACACCCATATCGCCACACATGAGCTTACTACAGCCTGAGGCCAACTCCGCATGAACTATACAATTAAAGCGGAACTCACGCTTTTGTATCTCAATTACCACTTGTATGTTTTTGGTGACAAAGTAGAAACCCGACTAGCACGTGCTTTGAGGGGTAAGAGGGGAAAAGGAATTTATTAGGGAAATTCTAAAAAAGATGACTGGTCTCATAGATGAGGTGGGGAAGGTTCAGGAGTTTAGTCATTTTCAATGAGCATTCAGAGACCTTTTTTCAGAACGGGTATAACTACCAAGACTCTCAGAAACCCAGTGTGACTCTCTAGAGAACCCGGGCACCGTGAGGAGGTACGACTGGACATTATAACTTTAAACGCTAATAAAATGCTAGGACCAGACAGCCTTTCAGCCTGGTGACGGTCATACAGAAACCCTGCAAAGACCAATCCATATCTCCATCGCTTGATAACCCCACAGACGCAAAGTTCTTTACAAAGATCCTGGCCATATGCCTCAGTGTTATTCCCTGGCTCCAGACCAATAAATTAGGTTGGCTATATACGAAGGTCTCCCTCAAAAATATTCCTGTGAACCTTCTGTCATTGGACACCAAGAAGGCCTTTTGCAGAGTGGATTGGGCTTTCTTGAGTTTAAACCTCCATAAGATGGGCCTAGGTCCAAACTTTATGATTGTTGCAAGTTACACAAGATTCATCGCAAAAGTGGCTATAAATGGACATCTATCTACACCCTTACTGTTCTTCAGAGGCACAAGACAGGGCTGTACTCTATGGCTCTTACTATCTGCCATGCTCATAGAACCCTTAGTCCGTCTGATCTGGCAAACCCAGGAAGTAACAGGGATAAAGTTCTGGCCGCAGGGATTCAAAGTTTTGCTTTAAACCAATAAGGTCCTTTTAACATTACCCAGTCTACATCTTTTAGTTCTAAATCTTCCTTCCACTTCCCCAAGAGGTTCCAGAGGGGTCATAGTGTCAGCCTGTAGTGCTGACAGTAAAGACATGCGACTGCGACCATTTGCAGTGCAGAGTATGTGGCAGCGTTCATGGACAGGGGGTTCAGCTGCTCCGGTCTTCATATAATCTCTACTCATAGCTACCACTGCTAGGTGCAATAAGAATTGTCCCCCAGTAGGTTGAACTTAGTAGTTAGATATTCTCACAGGAGTAATCAGTCTCTGAAGAGATCTTCTACTTTAGTCACTCCACATGCAGCCCATTCAGCCAGCCCACACAAGACATCGCCCAGAGTCACCAGGTCCAGCCACTGCAATGGCAGGTCTGGTGAGTAAGGCACCTGGGTACGGGTTCGCTGCAGGCAGCGCTGCCAACAGTGTCTACCAACCAGCAACTCTTGGGATGCATCGCAAACAAGCTGATGGGGAGGTCTAGAGGAACTGAAACAGAGCACGAGAGTCTGGGATCGAAGAGTGTGCTTCGCCATCTGGGTTGAATCAGGAGAAATTCACTGACTGAACCACAGCAGCAGCGCTGCCAGGCAGTAAGCTTCTAAGTCAGGTGCTGCTAACCTCCCTCTATAACTGGATGCTATAATTTGGATATTACGATTCGTCTTTTGCCCTTTCCCTATACTAACACAATCATCAGTGTCTCGAGGTCTCAGAAAAGCCGGCAAGGGGACAACTAGTGGCTAAGCCGAAGAAAAGTAAAGTAGTAGGGACGGTGCCACAATTTTAGCCACAGCAATTCTATTTGCAACAGACAGCAGAGCGCCCTGATAACGGCACCAAGATTCCCATCCAGAAGGTATCAAGGGTCATGGTAAATCTTGACACCTAAATAGTTCAGGCAGATCACTTCCCATGTCAAGCCATGCAAATTTAGGGGAGGAGGTGCATTGCAACAGAATAAAAATAAGTGGGCTTTCTGCCAGTTCATGCACAAGCCTGATACCCTGCTAAAGCACTCCAAAAGAGCTATCGCTCCAGGCAAATTCGTGTCAGCATCCCAGAGGAACAATGACATGTTGTTGCATACACGGCTGAGAAATGAGGAGTGCTTCGCATCTCCACTCCTCAATAAAATTCTCCAAATTGATAAAGGCTGGAAATTTACTCCTGACAAGGGCAAAATTAAAACTTCTTCCAGGGTTGAGAAAAAAGGGGTTGGGTGAAAACTGAACTTGAAAACACTTAGCAGATTTTCAAATGGGCAAATCTACCCATGGTTATTTACTCATGTTAAAACGCAGTTCATCAATATTTTTTAGGAATACTATTTCCTAGCTAACTTCTGTTAATTGTTATAAATTCATGAAAGCTAGTCTGCACTAATGCTAGAACATTTACAATTGAGTGTACTTTTGTGATTATCTTTTAAGAATTGGGCCTCTAGTTAGGTATGGTGTTAACTAAGACCTTTAGGTTTTTATTAACATTCTATCTATTTATATATCGGCTGACTTTACTGAGTGGCAAGATTCTGTTCTTTCAGAAGGTACATATTGGCACACAAAGTTTTGTTCAGTGCAAGGGACTACTGTGCCAATGTGTGCTTTTTGAGAGCAAAATATATTTTAGCTTTTTTACCAATATTTGCTTTAACGGTGAGGGCCCAATAGCTCCCAAAACAATAAAGTTTTGCAATACCAGGTCAAATCAAGAAACGCATTAACAAAACTAAAACGCTGACCAACATTGGCAGAACTATTGGATTTGCGAATGCTTGTTTAGCTTCAGGTTTCCCATAATCTTGTTTAAACTGGTAACACTGAGTTTTCATTATGGATATTTTTGGAAATACTGTCATGCACTAACACATTTTACTAAATGATGGTTCAAAGAAATGGTACCCAACATTTCACAGTAGTTTAGCAAAATGTTTTTTTCCTAATTGCATTTTTCTGTGAACATTTTATTTTGAAAGCAAATAATCATCAATCTTGCTTTAAAGCTTAAGTAAATATCTGCATCTAATTAGAGAGTATTCTGGGAGCATTATACATAGTCTCATACTGTTAAACTTTGCAAACATGTGCACACATTATTATACTGGAACCACTGTCATTAGTACCGTCCGAGCTTACAGCACTTCTTTAGAGCGCTCACCCCAATAATAAAGGCTTTGCTTTAATGAAGCATGAATACAAGTTAGAACAGCATCAACATATGGACACAAATATTACCTTTACTCCAGACAATGCCCTTCACTGATTCATAATGTGGTACTGTGAACCGGCAGTCAAAGGGTTTGCGCTGCTTGTGGTTGGTCCTACTTGTCCCAAGGACAAAAACATGAAAACTGGTTATCCTAGACCCCAAACAATATGTCCTGGGTGTCAAGCTATAGGAATTCCACACCCCTGACAGAGGCATAAGCCAGGACTCATTAAAGCCTATGGATGTTAGGTGCTGTATCGTGCCCATGTATAACACCTGCCTGGTTGATATGGATCAGTTTGGGCATTTGAAATAAAAGGCGAGTAGCAAATATCAGACTACGAATTTTATAGTCCAAATTGTGCAGGGACAACGATAGGTCAGCCCTAACATGTGTGTGTTTGGGGGAGGGGGGGGGGGGGGGGGGGTTCAGTAACCGAAATCACCAGTGCTTCAAATGTGGACACCAGTAAGTGGCCCAAAGCCTGAGCAGCAGCATAGAGATCGACCAGTCTAGGCACCAGTTCCTCCCTATAGGTGGTATAAAATTTCACAGGGAGGCCATCTGCCCCTGGTATCCAGCCTTGTGCCATGGTCTTAATGGAAGGCCTAATCTCCTGGATTGTAATGGCACCGCCAAGCTCATCTGCCTCTTCTTTCGTGAGGACCGGAAAGGTTATCTGGGTCAAGAACTCATCGGAAATCAGAGGCCTCAATGCAGGCGATGGGGCATAAAGTGACACATAATACTACATAAAGCAGGTGTTAATGCCATCCTGACTATATAAGTGATCACCTATTTCCAATTCCACCTTCAGGATCAATAAGCCCCTAGAAGTAGGATTAATGGACCATACCACCAATGTTACTGCCTTATCGAGCTCCATGTGGACGCAGCATTATAGCACTCTGTGTGGGCGTGGATCATGTATTACTGATAGGCAAAGCAATGGAGCATTCACACTCAGCCTGGTAAGAGCTCGCTCACCTCTTAACTGCTTTCGCGCTGAATTCCCCAGTCTGGATTTATCAAGGTCCCACAACACACGCTCTCGATCTTCAACTTCCCCCACCAGTGTACGTCACATCCGCAAAACCTCAGCGATGCAGCGCCCACTAATAACTTTCAAAGCATCCCAATCAAACAAGGGTGAGGGAGCAGTACCTATATTATCCACAAAGTAGTCCCGGTTTTGAGTAAGAGCAATAGTGTTTCTTCCTTAGGGCCCCAGTTATAAGTAGGAACTCGAAATGGGCCACATTTAGATGCCGCTTTCAGGCCATTCCTTCAGACAATTTGATGCCTGAATATTCAAAACTACTCACTCTCTAGGGGGATGTTGTTCAGGGTTAAGCACCCCTTAAATGATTTGTGAGGGTTCAGCATCATCAATTTTGTCTTGGTGGTGTTTATTTCAAGACCTCTCTTGTCGCAGAAGCTCTTGCATCGTTTTAGTAAGGTTTGCAGCCCCATTAGTGTTTTGGAGACAAGGAGGGTATGGTATGCGAACAGCAGGGTTGCAATTTTTTGTTTCTCTAGAGAAGGCACAGCCGTAGGGATTGCTGCTAGGCATTCAGCCACTTGGTTGATATACAGCCAGAACAGTGTTGGGGCCAAGACACAGGCCTGGCGGACCCCACGCATAATTTTAACCAGGTCGATTACTTGGCCCTGGCTGCCTCATCTTATCCTAGCAAAGTTCTCTGCGTGGAGGTTCATGAGCAGGGACAAGATTTCCATGGGCAATCCCATCTCGATGGGGACCTGCAAGAGTTTGCCCCTGGACAAAAGGTCAAACTTTTATGTATAAGCTCCCTTTACCTAGTGTTACCACTTTCCAATAGACCAGGAGAAAGCAAAAGACTTGATCGATTGTTCTGTTTTCTGGCGAAACCCTGCTTGTAGTGGGGAAAAGATGTGATTGTCTGCCATCCAGTCTTGGATCTTCACCAAGAGGGAACAACAGAAAACCTTTTGGATGCAATCGATCAAACTAATGGGCCGATAGTTGGCCGGATTGCTCCTGTTGCCCTTCTTAAAAATAGTGATCTCTTCGGCTCCCTTCCAGGATGCGGGAATAGATCTCCCACCCCATGCAATGTCAATGGCAAGTGCCATTACATATAGAGCCCAGTTGTCCCTGTCAGATCGAAGAGATCTCCCGGGATCCCGTTCGGGCCTGGTGCCTTGGCAGGAACAATGGCCTCTATAGAGGCAACCGTTTTCCTCCTTAGAGAATGAGAGGCTTGGTATGGGTCGGGGTAAGTCAAGAGAAGATAGGCCTGAGGCAGAGCTAGTAGTGTTCTTATATAGGGCATCAAAGTGCCCGAACCATATATTGGCCAGAATATTATTGGCTAGGGAAGGGGATTTTTCAAGTTTCGATTTGCCGCAAGGGCCCAGAAATTCCCTGGTTGGGAACAAGCCTCTCAGTTCAGTCCACCTCTTCTCGTCCCAATCTCGCTTGGCCCTGCTTGAGATGATTTGTAAAGTTTCCTTAGCTCGTGTGTTAGGGGTATATCCTTAGTTCTGATGGCCATGGCCAATTGTCTCCTGAGGGATCTACATTCCTGTGTGACCCACAAATTTGCCCTTTTTGCATCTTTCTGCTTTGGGCTAGGGTTATGACAATAAGCAGTAAAGTTTCGAGCTAGTTGAGTGAAGAACTTTGCATGCAAAACACTGGTGTTTGCAGCTGAGCTCGGCTCATCAGATGGAAATTGAATCGCTGCCAAGTATGCCTCAAGTTCCCTTTTTTATGGTGTTATGTTTGGATTCATCACTCATAACCGCTGGTCATTTAAGTTGACGCTTGTCACTCGATGGTACCACCTCCTTAGTGAGCAATTGATTCTTGCCTGTGTTGCTGTATTCACCCCTGGTTGATGTCACAGGTTAATGCAATGCTAATGAATGTTAGCAAGCCTCCTGACGGGCGGCCCTGCTTAGGGGCTACTGCCTGCTTATGGAGGGTCACCAATCCAAAAAACAATAGAGGAAGTATAGAGGTAGTGGTGATAGAATCACCCTCCAAAACGATATGAAGAAACAATGGGATTCTATCAATGAGAAGTGAGCGAATTATTTTTATGTGTATTTTCAACTTTTCAGTGAAGGGAAGTGGGACCGGCTCTCTTCGCGGTTGGCAGAATGAGAGCACTATGTGCTTTTAAAATACCCCTCAGGGGGCGTGGCCAAGATGGCGGGGTGAGCGGACGCTTCCTCCCGTAGCTCCTCCGGCCCAGCTCAGCTCGAGCCCCGATTCCTGCGCTTCTCTCCCCCCGCGGCTGCACTGCGGGCGAGAGAACTGTGCCGGAGTTCTTGGGGCACATTTTGATGCCACTTTGACTTCTGGTGCCCCGGGGGAAGTCCCCGAAAAGTTTGATCAACGATCGATTCGAGGAGTGGAGCCTGGATCGCCCCGAGGAGAAGGGCCTGGAGGCGGAGCGTATCGCGCCGCTGTCCGCGCGCCTCGGCTGGGCCGAGTGCTGAAAGCAAGGGATCCCGAGGGAGCGGACTCGACGGACTCCGCGGAGTGCGGAGGCTTCCTGGACGGCGCCCTTGTGACCAGAGTCATCGCTGGGCGGCAGACCCCAGCCTTGCGCCGGCGATCTATCCCCCTGCCATGGGTGTCGGGGTGTGACGCCTGGCGGACCCCGAGCCTGGAAGAGAGGGACGGTGGAGCTTGAGCGGTGACCGAACTGGGCGTACTAGTTGGTGAAACTGGGGGTCATTGGCATCGCACTTTCCCGACCCGTTGATGTTTGAGGGTCGCCCATAGACTTGCTGGCCTGGGCTGCCCTCCTTGGTTCCGCCCTCCCGCCATCTTGTCGTTGAGGAGCTGGTATTGGTGACCCTCGCCCGCGCCCTTGTCACACGGGCGCCTCGGCTCATCCTGGTGCCTACGCATCTGCCGTCCTCCCTGGAAGCACGCGGCTGAAAGCCTCCGACCTGAACCTTGATTATCGCCCTGCCTGGCTCGATGGTCGTGTCGCCCTGGCCCGTGCCGCCATTTTGTCGCCTGTGACGCACTACCCTTGTCCTCGGTGTGGTCTTCACATCTGGTGCCCACGAGCGGCTGGGCGCATCTACAGCGGCCAGCTCTAGGCTTCACCCACCGCGGAGGTCAAGATGGCTGGGAGACGAGGCGCGGCACGGGGAGATCGCACTCTGCCGGACATGCTCGGCAGGGCCCAGCAACTGCGAGACAGGACGCAGCCGTCCCCGGGGTCCTCCCGGGCCTCAACGGACGCCACCGGAGGCGAACCACAAGTCACGAGGTCCTTCATGGAGGACTTATTCAGCTCCCTCAAGGAGGAATTCCAGACTCTCAAGACCGAGGTGGCCGGAGAGGTCCGTGAAGTGCGCAGAGACATCGAGGGCCTGGGCGAACGGGTAGACACTGTGGAAACGGCGGCCCAGCGTCGTGATGAAGAGATAGCTCATCTCCAGCAGGACGTTCTCCGCCTACGGGAGCAATGTGTCGAGCTCCAGGCCCACTCTGAGGACCTCGAGAACAGGTCCAGGCGGAATAACATCCGGGTGCGAGGCGTTCCGTCCGCGGATGAGGGTGCGGACCTAGTGGCCTACCTGCAGGACCTGTTTCGCGACATCTTGGGAGAAGGAGCGGACTTCCTGATCCGTATCGACAGAGCACACAGGGTGGGCCGCCAGCGCCAGTCATCGGCACCCCCACCTGATATCCTGGCATTCTTGCCGGATTTCCCCCTAAAGGAGCGCATTATGACAGAGGCCCGCAGGAAGCAGCCGCTGTCCTTCCGAGAACGACCCGTGGCGCTCTATCAAGACCTGTCCGCCATCACACTGCAGAAGCGCAGTTCTTTCCGCATCGCTACGGACTTTCTGCGGGAGCATGAGACGGCCTACTCCTGGGGTCACCCCTTCCGTCTTATCTTCCGATGGAATGGGGTGCTACATCAGCTGCGCTCCTTACAAGATGTCTGTGGGGTGCTGGGACTCACAGCTACGGAGGAAGAAGGGGCGACACCCGCATGGAGGCGCCCCGAGCGGCGGGGCCGACGGAAGTCGAGAAGGCGCCAATCGCCGGCGACGGCGAGTCGCCCTGACTCCCCTACCATCAGGGCGGATATGGCGGAGGCCCTGACGACTGCGGCCAGGAACTTGCCTGAATCTAATGGCGTGGCCCAGACGGCCTAACTTTTCTCCGGGGGGAGAGACTCTTAGCTTCTGCGACGCTGAGCTGGGGCTGGGGGTTGGGGGGGGAGAGGTCGGAGGTGTGTGGCTGGACGTCCACCTGACTGGTTTCTACAGACTCGCCCACTAGGGCTAGACTGAGACAATGGGGTGTTTTTCTTGTTTTTGGTTTTGGCTGGTTGCCATGGGTTGGTTTTGGGGGGGTTCAAGAGCTGGTTTGGTGTTGGGGGAGCCCCGTCCGATATTGTCCGAATACATGCGAGGCCGACTCTGGCCTTCCCTGCACCCTTGCCCCGCGCGCCCCTTCCACTGATCCCTCGCTTGCTGCATAGCGCTTTGCGTCCCTGGGAGCGATGCCGTCCCTGAAAGTAGTGACCCTTAACGTTAAGGGTCTGAATAATCCTGTGAAGCGTAGGGCGATCCTTTCCCTGCTAGAAGGGTCGCAGGCGGATATCTGCCTCCTGCAGGAAACCCATTTACTCTCTAAAGATTGCCATAGGTTGCGCTCTGCCAAGTTCCCCACACAACTCTTTTCCTCGGCTGCGACTAAGACCGCGGGGTAGCCATTCTTCTAGCCAGCTCCTTCAGGGGTGAGGTGTTGTATAAACATGCCGAGCAGAAGGGGAGGCTTCTAGCGTATCGCATGCGTCTGGGGGGTGTTGCCTTCACGGTTGGCTCCGTGTACAGCCCAAACGACCACCAGGATCGCTTCCTGGAATCTGTGTTGGTAGACGTTACTGCCTCGCCCGATCGCCACGTCATTTTGGGGGGAGACCTGAACATGGTCTTCGACTCCACCTTGGATAGGTCTGCCCAGCGCTTTCCGCAGACGGGAGAGCTCTCCAGAGCGGTACAGGACCAGATTGCAGGGATAGATCTGCATGACCTCTGGCGCACCATGCACCCCGCCGATAGGGACTACTCATATTTCTCCCACGCACACCACACTTATTCGCGGTTGGACTACCTCTTGGTGAGCGGACCGCTTCGCTCGGCCGCCACGGCAGCAGACATCGGGGTTTTGTCCCTGTCCGACCATGCGCCGGTATCCGGAGTTTTTGCTTGGCCGGCGGCCCCCCCCTCCAGAGGGATGTGGCGGCTTCGGGACACGCTTCTCCATAAGAAATCGGTGGTGAAGCGAGTGAAGTAGGTCATTCATGAGTACCTGACCCACAATAACAACTCCGACACGTCCCTAGCCACGCAGTGGGCGGCTTTGAAGGCGGTTGTCAGAGGGGAGTTTATCTCCATTTCCTCGGCGGAGAACAGGGAGCGGCAACGTAAGGGGGAGGAACTAACGGCGCAGGTCAGGGAACTTGAACAGGTTTACCGCCGGACGGGAGCTCCTCGAGTCTGGAGGCAGCTGAAGGCGGCGCGGAAACTCCTCTCTGCGTTGGACCTGGACCGGGCGGAGTATGCGGCGTTGCGCTTGAAGCATGCCTTTTACACCGGCGGAGACAGATGCGGTAAGCTCCTGGCCCACCGGCTCAGGGCTGCGCAGCAACGCAACGTGGTAAAGGAGCTAGTGGGAGCGGATGGGGTCCCGGTTTCCGGTGACGCGGAGGTGGCGGATTCCTTCTGTGCCTTCTACGAGGCGCTGTACGCTGCAGAGCCCTCCCCACCGGGAGAGGCTGAGGCCTACTTGGAATCAGTAACCCTCCCTGCCCTGGATCCCGCCCAGGCGGACCACCTGGAGAGGGACATTCATGTGGAGGAAGTCATCTCCGCTATTGCACGGTTAAAGCACGGCAAGGCCCCGGGCCCAGATGGCTACACGGCCTTATTTTACAAGACCTTCTGTCCCACTGTCGCGCCTCTCCTGGCTCGCTTATTCAATTCCTTCTCTGAACCGGGAGCTATCCCACCGGACCTTCTCTCGGCGACTGTGTCGGTTATTCCGAAACCGGGGAAGGACCGGACTCTGTGCGGCTCGTATCGGCCCATCTCGCTTCTAAATGTGGACCTCAAGCTTTACACGGGGATCTTGGCGGCCAGACTGGGTCTGCACCTACCAGGTCTGGTGGAGGCGGACCAGGCCGGTTTTGTACCCGGTAGGCAGACGGTCGACAACACCAAGAGGGTGACGCACGTGCTAGAGAAGGCCTCACGCGTCCCGGGTGAGCGGATGCTGCTGTCGGTCGACGCGGAGAAGGCCTTTGATAGGGTCCATTGGCCGTACCTCGAACTGGTTCTCGGGAAACTGGGGATCGGCGAGAAGTTCCGCACTATGGTTTTTAACTGTTATAGGAGGCCTTCAGCATCGGTGCGTGTCAATGGACACAGCTCCAGCAGCTTTGCCATTGAGCGCGGCACGAGACAGGGCTGCCCCCTCTCGCCGCTCCTGTTTGCCCTCTATATGGAGCCGTTTGCCCAGAGGATTCGCGATAACCCGGACGCTATTGGGGTGAAGATGGGGCAATACACACATACTGTCAGCTTATATGCGGACGATGTCTTGCTGACCCTGGATGACCCCAAGCGGTCGCTCCCTGCCTGCGTCCAGGAGCTGACCTCCTTTGCCCGCGTGGCGGGCTTCAAAATGAATATGTCTAAATCGGCTGCCCTGGATGTGTCACTCTCTGTCGACACCAGGCGGGACCTCCAGCGTCTTTTTCCTCTGCAATGGTCCTCCTCCACGGTGCCTTACCTGGGGATTTTGCTTGCACCCTCCCTACCTGCAATGGTCGCAGCTAACTACTCCTCCCTGGGCAAGAAGATTAAGGAGGAACTTGGCCGTTGGAACAAAGGCCTGCTCTCGTGGCTGGGCCGTATCGCAGTGGTGAAGATGACGATACTGCCTCAGATCTTGTATCTTTTTCGCGCTCTACCTCTCCAGCCCCCTGTAGGTTGGATACGGCAGGAGCAGGCTGACATCTCCCGCTTTGTGTGGCAGGGCCGTAAGCCTCGAATGAAACGGGTCCTCTCCATGCTAGCCCCGGAGGCGGGGGGTCTCGGTGTCCCGGACCTCCGGAAGTACTTTCAGGCGGCGCAACTCCGATATTTGGTGGAGTGGAGCCGGTGGGAATCGGACAAGCACTGGCTCTTTCAGGACCAGGCAGTTGCGGGTCGTACTCTCCAGGAAGTCCCGTTCCTGCGGCGCACTCACCGCCCGCCTAATCTCTACGCCTCCTTTATCACCCGAGTTCCGCTGCGAATGTGGGACGCGGTGTGCGAGCTTCGTGAGCTCACCACTTTTCCATCACCGTTCACTCCCATTGCTGGCAATCCAGACTTCACTCCGGGTCTGGAACCGGGAGCCTTTTCCCACTGGGTGAGCGCGGGTTGCAGGGCGCTTTTCCAGATCTACGGGCCGGAGGGGGTGCTCCCCTTCGAGCAGCTCCGACAGGAGTTTGGTCTGACGGAAGGGGACAGACTGCGTTATATGCAAGTCCGCCACTGGGCTCTTCAACCCCCAGTGCGTGACGTCGCGGCCCGTTCGATTACACCCTATGAGCGGTGGCTGGTAACCCGGACCTCGGATGCCAAGCTTATCACCGACTTGTATAAGTTTCTCCAACCCCCGCCGTTTCATTACCATAACCCAGGGAGGGAGCGCTGGCACAGGGAATTGGGCAGGACCTTGAGCCACAAGGAGTGGGACAGGATCGCGTATCGGGCGAGGCACTCTGCGTACCACACTGGGCTGACGGAGACCTTTACTAAGGTGTCCACCTATTGGTACTACACCCCGGAGAGGCTCTACGAGATGCACAAAATCGGCAATAAAGGTTGCTGGCGCGGCTGCGGACAGGAAGGTACCCTCACGCACATTCTCTGGGAGTGCCCGGTGCTGTCGGCCTATTGGAAGGAGGTCTTGGATGAGGTGGACAGGCATTTTGAGATCGAACTCCCGCGCTTCCCTGCGTATGTCCTGCTAGGCCTCCCCAATGACCTGATGTACCCGCTGAAGTCCCGCAGGGGTAGACAGATTGCGATTGCGCTAGGCTCGGCGGTTCAAAACATCCTTGCACTCTGGGGTACCCCCACTGCCCCCTCTATCACTGGCTGGCTGCACAGGCTCTGGCAGGTACTGGGTATGGAGAAGATGTCGCTAACAGTGGCTGGGAATGTAGACCAGTTTGAAGAGCTCTGGCACCCCTTTTTAGCGCTGCTGTCCACGGAATTTCGCGAGCTCACATGTCCATGGTACCTGCGACTCCTTAGGCTAACGGCGCCGGCGGCTCCAGCGGAGTGAATGTGGCGGGATCGGGGGTTTGGGGCTGGGGGTGGGAGGCGGGGTTACATGCTTCTAATGCTGACTTTCGGACGGGGAGGTTGGGGTATTGTTTTCCTTCTTTTTCTCCTTTGCTTTTCTTTCTTCTTTTTCTCAGGGGACGGGGGGTTGGAGGGATGGTGCGTTTTTCTTTGTGTTGCGGGACGCTACTCTAGCTCGGCCTTGCTCGGGGAATGGGGGTCTTCTGGAGGGTCATTTGTATTGCCTTATGACTTATGCCTTGTTACCCTCCGGGGCTTCCTGCCTCCCTACTTTCCTTCTAAATCGCTGCACCGTTCCGCATCTTGTATTGTATGTTCGCTTGACCTCCTATTCCCTTCCCCATGTTTTTTGTACCTTAATAAAATACTTTAAACCTAAAATACCCCTCACACACTAAGAATCCCTTAGTGTCATGCTTCATCATAGGGATCTTCCCGTCCCTCTACGGGGCGGGGCGTGCTACGACCTACGAGGTACGCGGGAGCACTGATATTAATGAAGATAGGCTATGTGTGGTGCAGGACAGTGATAAGTGATAATAGTGTAGGGACCCAAATACGTGGATGTAAAAAGACAGACAGAGAAAAAGATATCACTGTCTGTCTACATGTTTAGTTGATTAATAAGACAACAGCCTTTAACTAAAACATGGATACTATGCCACAATGTGACTCA
This sequence comes from Lissotriton vulgaris, assembly GCF_964263255.1. Lineage (NCBI taxonomy): Eukaryota > Metazoa > Chordata > Amphibia > Caudata > Salamandridae > Lissotriton > Lissotriton vulgaris. Next base: position 1,211,940,588 of record NC_141691.1, read on the forward strand.
CGCAATTTGAGACCTTTAAGGAATATGTGCTTATCTTTTTTGTGTATTTACAAGAGTATATTTTCTTTTTCCTTTTCCTTTCCAGGGACCACACCAGGTCAAAACATTTGTTCGCTTCACTGAGGGCCCACTAAAGCCCCGAAGCCTAACCAAGTAGCCGATTTTTGCTACTAGGTTATAGGACTTTAGGCATACAACATTTAGTAATTGAGTTTTACTAGTAGGGACCATCAGAGGTCCTGATGAGTAAGCAGTAGGGGACTGCTTACGAAACATGTCATGTCGACTAGGTAGTTAGTGTATTCTGTTCTACCTCTCAAGCCCCTTTTTACTATTCCCAGCTAGGGAAGCCAACAAATCAATTTTTTCCACTAGCCAGGGGATTTTTAATCTTTTTACATCCACGTATTTAGGTCCGTACACTCTTATCACTGTCCTACACCACACATAGCCTATCGTCATTAATATCAGTGCTCCCGCGTACCTCGTAGGTCGTAGCACGCCCGCCCCGTAGAGGGACGGGAAGACCCCTATGATGAAGCATGACACTAAGGGATTCTTAGTGTGTGAGGGGTATTTTAAAAGCACATAGTGCTCTCATTCTGCAACCCGCGAAGAGAGCCGGTCCCACTTCCCTTCACTGGAAAGTTGAAAATACACATAAAAATAATTCGCTCGGGTCACCAATCCAAGCACAAATACAGGTGCTAAGCTCCAGGTTTCCTGGAATATCCGAATTTCACGAGAGCTGGTGAACTCAACCCAATGTGGTAGGCATAGCTTGCTTTGTATTCCAGCCACGTTCCATGAAGTTTTGAGCTGGTGCGAAACTGTAGACAGTGTTTGGTCAAGGTTAGCAGGAGGATTATAGGGCTTGGCTTTCCAAGCCGTGGAATTGCAGCAAACATATGTGACAATATCTACAATATTATTGGCAACTCCCTCAGCTGGTGACCTCTGTGGGGTGTAATTACTGGATTCTAGACCAGTCTGGAGTTTGAGATCTGATAAGACTCCCCTCGGGTGACAGAGAGGCTATAGAAGTAATGAGAGCAGAGATGCTAGGTACAGCAAGTTTAAGTGAGGGCCCTAGTTGCAGTCAATCATTTTGAGCCAGGGCGAAGACCAAGATGGCCTTATCGCCATTCTGTTGGGCGTAGACTGGCTGGTGTTGCTAATCATCTGGATTTTAAATTGAATATTCGATGTGGGTGGAAGGCATGTCCTGGCCTATAGAGCATTTAAACTATGAATTAGGCTTTCGTTGACAGTGAGTTCTATTGCGCCCTCATCATGGACCTACACCCCTTTACATGCCTAATCCAGGGTATGAACGTAGTTCTAATGGACTCTTCGTTCTCGTGATTGGCAAATTTGCCACTTTTAGGTACATTTGTCATATAAATAACCTGGCTGTGTCGACTAGATGAGTGTGGGAGAACTCATAGCTGGTTAGCTAACTCGTCACCTCTTCCTCTATGGGGAAGTGTATGCTGTACGGAAGCCCTCATGTGTAATACATGTCTCCCAATGGTCCCCCCCCACCCCGGTGTTTCACCCACTGTGGTGATATGCTGTGACAGCCAGTGTCGTGTTGAGCTGGGTAACATATCAGGAGTGTGGGGGAACAAGTGAAGCAGTATATGTGAGTTGTTAGGGTGGTGTCAAATTAGCATCTGACCTTGAGTTTTCTGCTGCAGGCAATCAGTCTGGGTTGCCCTGTCCTTCTGATCTTTCCAGCAGATTGCGAATAAGCCCAAAGTCCCTACAACTTTTTTCAAGGTAGAGATTTCCCTGCAGAGGTCAATTTTGGGTGTTGAGGGTTCAAAGTGCCCCGTCCAACCACCCCTGGCCCGAGGAGTATTGTCTATCATGCTGACCACTGCATCTTCCCCAACCACCTGGTCCCCTAAGGTAGGGGTTGTATCCAATAGTTCTTGTGAGTCTGCAAGGGGTTCTAATCTATTACTGCATTGGAAATCTACTATGATCGCAGGTGGGGTGTGGTTGTTGCAGTCAGTGCTAGTCATATTCGTAGGTGGCACATCTGTGGCTTCAAGGGGTTAAATCCAGGTGGATAGCTTCCAGAACATGTTCGCAATGCGCCTAGTTTCGTAGCGCTGGGGTGTGCGCATGAGGTGTTAGGCTTTGGATCACTAGCGATGGCTGTTGGTACCAGGAGCTCCTCACGCTCAGACAGCGAATTGTCAATTCGCTCCAGTATGCCAGCACCTGCCACAGGACTCTGATTCCGAACTCTCTTCTTCATCCTTTTCTTGTGGACACCAACCAACCCTCCCTCGGATACTTTCCTCTTTTCCATGTTACCCCAATGTACAAAGGAGAAGGGGTAGGAAGGCAGTGGAGAAGTCCCGTATTGCCTTAAGGTGATTAAAGAAATAAAATGGTGCACAGTAACTTTTGGATGTTGGGTGACAGACGTCCTCTGGGGAGAGATCTCAAGGGGCTGGCCCAGCACGGTCTAAGACTGGCCTGTCTTGGCCCGGGCACACCTGCGTGTGTCCCGTGCTGCGTACGCCTCTTTGCTTTTTTAAGCCTTTGCTGGAGCTCCTGCACCGTGTCATATCCCCCAGGTGCAGGGGAAAATCAGGCTGGTTCGATGGAGGCTCCCGCGCTGTGGGACACCTCTCTGCTTTTTGAAGCCTTTGCTGGCACTCCTGCGACGCGTCACACCCCCCAGGTGCAGGGGGAAATCAGGCCGGTTCGATGGAGGCATCCATATTCTAAAATCCAGATACCTGGGAAGGGCAAGAGTCAGCTGCCTCTTTCTTCTTGTAGTATTAACCCATAACGGCGAACCTTTAGACGGGGCTCAATTGTCCAATGTCAAGGCAGAGACACCACCAGAGCCGCTGGAAGGTTTCACCTCCTGCTTCACAGCACTGTCAGGATCTGGTCCCAGCAGCTCAACCCGCTGTGCAAAGAATATCATCCCCTGCCTCAGAACACTTTCGGGGTGAAAGCAAGGGCAACAGAGCCATGAGTCTTCATCAGTGCCACAAGGTAGGCCTCTAGAACACAAGCCTGCAATGGGCGACTAGCCTCTTGCTACCGAAGCACCCCGGGTCATCAGGCAAAGATCTTCCTCACTTCTCACAAGTACACAAATAGGGTCAGTCCTCTAGCAAATTAATGCATCACCAGAGGCTTCTGTGGCATGCGGGGCCACAAGCCAGTCACGGAGAAGGATGGGGGGGGGCTCAAGATTTCCAGCTGTATTGCGCTAGTCCAGGTATATTCAGGCACAAGGGCTCAAGGGGCAGTTTCAGGCAGAATAGCAGGTCCAGTGTTCAATGAACCCTAGGCCCTCTGAGCACACTCCACCAGGCCTCCAGGCAACCACCCAGTACAAAGTAGTAAAGAGCAGAGGCCTAGTCCATCCGTTTTCTCAGAACCCCAATATGTGGAGGACTCCTCGGGTGGGGGAGCCAGCAATCCTAGCTGCTCATCTTTAATCACGGTGTACTACAGAGGTAGCTCACAGTTCCGTCCGCAACTGGATCTTCACAAGCCTTGCGGTGTACCGTTATAAGTCCCCAGTCCCCACCAGGAAGGGTTCCCGGTATCATATAGCAAGGGGGCAGATGGTAGTCAAGATGCTCTTGAATGGCGGTGTTCAGCCAGGAGTGTCTCAGATCTACGTCCTACTCCAACTGCGCTTGGCCACGCCCTCCCTTAAATGGAAACCACTTTTTGAGAAACTTAGGGGTGGTCCTGCTATCTCAGCCCTCACACCGGAATGGAGGGCCCTGGACCTTTTTCACCAATAAGGCATTTAAAGTTCATAACCAGACAAGTAGCACAGTTGTCGTAGGCATGCATGGAAGCCAAGACACAAAGCCTTAGGACATGCTGCATAGACTGTAATCCTTTGTCTGAGGGGGGACACTGAGGGGATTGTAGTCTCAGTAAATTGGGGATCGCAGAGGTTGGAGGGAAGTATTTAGAGGAATATATGGTTAACAGTTATGTACGTTCACGAAGGCTCAGCTGTGGTAATGTTAAAGTGATCTCTGTAATCGCCATTTGCATATTGCCTATGTTAAATACCATCCTCAGTTGAAGGATGAGTGATGACTGTCCTCCGCTTTCTCTATAAATACTAACAGATTACTAACAAAAAAAAATATTTCCGAAATTCAGCTAGCTTTGCCAAATATCAGTTTTTAATTTCTGAAAATCCACCCATTTTTGTCACAAATACACACTTAATTTGGGTATAATATTTTCATTCAACCAAGCAAAAGCTTCTAAATTATCTAGACAGACTGCACACAGGAGAGCTACCAATAGCTCACAATCTACTCATTGGAGAAGCCCGCGCTAGGCAAACTTAGAGACAATATATGTAATACTGTAGCGTTTCTATAGCGCTTACTTATGTGGAGCGAGAAGCATGGTGATAGCGAGTGGAGAAGCACTTACTCACACGGATAGCATGCTGCGGTGTGAAATGTGTGTGCGTGGAAGGGTATTGTTTTTGTTTTAAGATTAAGTGGTGCTTGCATTTCATACATTTTGACCATCAAGGTATGGTTATTGTGTTATGGGACGCAGCACCAGTTGGTGTGATGAGAGTGTATGTGAGATAGATTTGCAAATTATAATTGGAGTATTGACCAAACATATAGGCAGCGATAGAGCACCCCACCTACCCCTAAGGGCAGCGGGAAACTGTGTGAGAGCGTGTGTGAGCGTGTGTGGTGTGTGTAAAAGTGTGTGTTGTGTGAGCGAGCATGTGTGCGTTGATTCTGTGTTAGCGAGCGTGGATGTGGTGTGTGAGAGAGCATGTGCGTGTTTTTTAAGTAATAAGAGAGGCCCAGTAATCCATATGGGAAAATATTCAAGGCAGAGATGGTGCTGAATGAATAAGAGATGCCAAAAGGGCAAGAAATGTGATTGGCAATATAGGTAGTAGACATGAATCTTTTCTTTTTGGTGGTCTTTCCCTTTTTAATCGAAAGGGTACTGGCTACTGATAAACAAATGCACACCATGAATATTGAAGGAATAGCAGTAAAGGCCTGGCAGCTTCAGTAGGAATCATACAAACATTATAAGGCCCAGATTCGACATACTCGCTGTGGCAACTACTTGGCTTATGTTCGTTAGTCTACAGTATCAAAGCTAACAGATTAATGGTGGCATTCATCTTTCTTACCTCTCTCGCTAGCATCATCGACTAAAATAACTTCTTCAAGAAGGTGTCGCGGTGAGCGATTTATAACACTGTGCACAGTGCGCAGAAGAGTCGTCCAGGCTTCATTGTGAAAGACTATCACAACACTAGTTGTGAGAAGGTGATCGTCATACACTTTTGTTTTACACCTAAAGAAAGAAAAACAGTAATTTTTTTTATTCACATTGCTACACATTTTAGAGTACAAACTCAAAATCAACCCACCTAGATAATACATAGGAAGACCGTCTAGAACTGTTTTACACAGTATTAAAAAGCAATAATGTTATGTTACCAGCATTAGTACAGCGCCATCGTCCTTTAGTACAAAAGAGCAAAATTGTGCCTTAATATTCACTTACTGAAAATATGTTTAAGAGTAAGTTGCACTTTTAAAAGATTAAGAAATCCTCTGTATGAGAAACAAGGAAGCGGAGTGTATCTAACTGTCCAAAACACGATTAATTGCTATTAACCTGATGTAATCAGCTTAAGACACTCAAGAACGCACGGATAAATGCATATTGGGGACAGACTATCACCCTGTGACCTTATACATTATACAGTTTAAATACCATACGGCATTTAACTTTAAATGCAAAAAGTGCTGACTGGGAAGTGCGAAAAGATGATGCAAGAAGAAGAAGTACACCTCATGCATCGGGCGCAGCGAGAAAGCCCAGGTTTAATCAAGTCGAATATCATAAAACAAAGTGGCCCCACGGGATACAGTTGAGCAGGGTACAAGACTTTACACAAACGTATCTACTCACACCAATTTTGGGTATTGCGCCATCAGCACCCTTTTGCATTTAATGTACACCATATGACGCTAACGAGTCACAAGGTACAAGTTCGACGAACAAAACAAATCGTTAATGTTGCGGTAAATAGAATTGAGTGGTAGCCTGTGTGACCTGGCAGGATCTCTAGCACTCTAGGAGTCCAACCTTGGACCTTTCCATGGCCTGTTTCCAGCTATTACAAACAGGTCTTGTGTTATGTACCAGAGAACATGTTATAATCGACACTATAATACTAAAATGTATGGGACATACATGGGATTCTGCAGGGCCTGGATAAAAATGCATTCTCTATTTTCTTTATAATCGTCAACTTGACGATTATTGAGAAATGACGTTAGAACTCAACCGTAAAACTTATTACAGTCGAGTTCTGAGGACAATGCCTGCTGCAAGATCCAGCTGCTGAGGGGAAAGGCAGGTCAGCTCACAGTGCATCATTTAAGCAGCTGTTTCGAAACGTTGCTTCGTCTGGTCTGTTTTCTAACTCTACAGTGCTAAGCAGACAGTAGATATTTATGTCAACATCTTTATTTTTGTTTGCACTCCTTGGGAAAGAATAGAAAAATAATAATCTTTCTGCATGCTGCTGCTGCACTTATTTTTTATTTTTAAATGACTTCTATTCAACTGCTTCTAATATCTTTTTTCAACAAGTTTTTTTAATTAGTTTCATTTTAAACTAGGGATTACATTTTTTGTTTTATTTTTCATGTTTGCAAACATGCTCTCACTTTTTTATGAAAGAGATACACACAAAGGGTTTAAGTGGTTTGTGGGAAAGATGAGGGCGTGACCATCTATTATAAGGGATAAAGTACCCCCTGCAATACATTATAAGGATACTGCAAGTCACCTCGGAGTTCCATAAGCTCACAAAGGAACTCTGCCTTCTCCTCTGTGACTTGTAATATCCTTACAATGTATGGCAGGGGTACTTTAATCCATATATTAATACACTGAAGCCTATGATTCCTGTATAAAAGCTGGTCTCCAATTGCCTTAAGAGTCTAGTTGTGACGTCTCTAGTAACCTGTATAACAAAATGACACACATGCTCAACTTTAATAGTAATTTGAGTTTTGACATCATAATGCCAGCAACAAAGTTACGTCACCAAGTAGGTAGGCCACCAATCAGAAATACAGCAGCGGTTCAAACATAAATGGGTACTGGCTTTCCATTCATCTAATCTATTATAAAAAATAATTTGTACACACAGGTCATTATAACAAAGTCAGAATAGCAGCATGTTCCTAAACAATTTAAGAAAACGCATTTTTAACCAATTAACTGCTGTGCCTTCTCCGCTCCAGTTCTGAGCCCTTTTTTGGCCACTTGGGTTAGTTCGTGGTAAGGGTTAGTAGGATCTGGCCCTTTTTGCAGGGATATTCCCAAACGTTTTGCCTTCCTCCGCCTATTTATCTGACCTCTTTTTGTTGGCTTTAGGGCTCTGGGCACTTAACCACTGCTAATCAGTACTTAAGTGCATGCGCTCTCTCCTCTAAACATGGTATGATTGGTTTACACCCGTCTGTCATATTTGATTTACTTGTAAATTCCTTATAAAGTAACATTCCATATACCCAGGGCTTGTAAATTAAATGCCACCCACAGTAGTAGGTTTTGAACTTGCCTCAGGTCTGCCACCGCAGGGCCTGTGTGCGCAGTTCACTGCTGCCTTAACTTGGCATTTAAAACTACCTGCCAAGCCTGCCTTTAACTCCCCTTTTATTACACATAGGTCACCCCTGAGGTAGGCTCTAGGTAGCCCTATGGCCAAAGTGGCGTGTAAATAAAAAATAGGACATGTGCCTTTATCTGTGAGGCCTACTCCTCTCATAGGCTAGTACTGAAAATTCCCTTATATACTTTTAAGTGATCAGAAAGGAGTAGCGTTGCCATGTTTGGTATGTTTAGAATAGTGGTGATAAATCCTACTTACTGGTGTAGTTGGTCTTTATATTACTATTATTACTATTTTTGAAATGCCACTTTTAGAACGTGGGCTTTTCTATATGCTCATGACTCTTTGTGCTGTACAGCCGCACTCCAATACAAGTCTGAGCTTAGTGACAGCTACACTTGGTGCATACTTTACAGTCTCTGATGATAAGCCAGCCTGATCTGCGCCAAGCTATCAGAGGGTGAGCACAGGTTATCTTTTGTGTGTAACTGACTTGCCCTGACCAGAGTGGTGGATTCTGCCTGGGTTAGGTGCATATACGAAACACCATTTCTAACACTGGCGATCAGTGGTGAGGATGGGATTTGTGTATGCATGATACCACAGTACCTCATTTTTGCACTACAAATCTGCACTAAAATCATTATATGTTTTGTTTTTTCCTGCTCTCTCACTTGGTTTATTTTTATTGTTTACTCCTGCTTCATCCCTTATGCCAGGGACTTTGTCTACACCAGTTGTTTAATACCTTACCAAAATTGAATCTACCTTTGGTCATGATGACCTGTTGTGGTACAATTTGGAGGAGTTGAAGAGGTTCTGCAGGCAGAGGGTGATAGCTGTGAGTGGAGCATCCTCCTAGTGGGACCTTCAGAGAGCCCTGTATAATTTTGGGAGGACACACTGGGAAACAACCTAAAAAGAGGACCAGGAGGGTTGGGGTTTTGGAGAGGACCCCGAGACGTAACCAGAGACCAGAGAGGGCTCTGTGTGGGAGTGTTCCCAAATCGCACCCCAAGGGGGCAGTGACCCTGAGAAGTCGGAGGAGGGAGAAAATGACTAGGCAGTGGCTCCAATAATAAGACCGGACCCCATACATAGGCAGTCCCTTGCTGAGTCTAGTGCCAGGAGCAGTGTCACCTCGCACCCCCTTCCCCCTATGGAGCTCAATGATAGAAAGGAGGAAAGGAACCAGAGGCTGCAACTGACCCTGCTGGCTGCTGATGAAACAAATGTCTTAGCTAAGGAGAGGATGGTGGAGGCTGAAAAGGTCTTCACCAGAGAAAAGATTGCTCTTGAATAAAGGAAATTGCCAGATGAACCTAGTTTAAGAGTTCAGGACTTAAAAGTAATGCAGGCAGAGTCAAATAGTGGCAGCAATATTGAGTCCAATGTTAAAAACACCATTGGGGCCTAGCTTCAAGGACTGGGATGACATATGTCAGTAGTTTCAGGAGTACAGGAAAGCTGTAGAGGTGTGCAGAATCCCTAAGGAGGACTGGGGAATTGGCATGGGGAATTATATTTCTGAGGATGGGAAGAAGGGAGTGACAGGCAGAGGTACACACCCATGAAGGAGACCCTGATAACAAAATGTATGGATCTATTCCTGAAGAGTATAGTTTGAGGTACAGGGGCAGCCGGAAACTGTCTCACCAGACTTGGGAGGGTTTTGTGGAGGACTTTTGCAAAGCACTTGATAGTTGGGTGTAGAGTGGCACAGTAAACACTTTTGAAGGTCTGCACAATGTGATTGTCCGAGAACACATGTTCTGTTGTTATTGTCCAGGGCTACACCAACACCTATTAGGGGCGTAAGTTGTCTGACCCCAGGGAACTTGCAAAGGAGGCAGACCGCTTAGTGACTTCCAGAGGGTCTGGAAAGGGATTTGGGAATGATCCTAAAGGGAGTGGCTCGGGTTCCCCCCACCCTAGGGAAAAAGAGGTTCACAGTAGCCCACAGTTCAGAGGTAGTGGGGTGGGTAAAGGGTCCTATATCCCTTCTCAGAGTAGGAGGAGGGGTGGGCAAAGTCCCAGGGTGCCCTATGCCCAGTCCTAGATCCTAGATTGTTCCCTCAGGGGGCACCAGGAGGGGAATTTAATCTGTCCCGAGAGACCCCCATAGTGTCAAAAAAACTTGGGGGGAAAGGGCTGATACCAGCATCCAACTAGTTCTGGTTTCTGGCAGTACCACTTCAAAGAGGAGGATGGAGAAGTCTAGAAGGAGGGGTAGAGAGTAGGAAAGACTTGCCCCTAACCCCTGTTCAGTCTAAGGGTACAGACCCTGGGTTGGAAGGTCAGTTCCAAGATAGAACCCCATAACTGGTGGAAGAATTGTGCAGGAGTGCTGCCACAAGAGCCCTGACAGTTCTGGATTCTGGGGGTACCACTCCCAAAAGGAGGGAACTGAACCACAGAAGGAGGATCAGGGGGAGGAAGGACTCGCCCCTGAATCCTGTCCGGCCTCAGGGTACCGCCCCTGTACTGGTGGGAGGTGGAGTGGAGAAGAATAATAGTTACTTACCTGTAATCTGTGGTTTTCCAGTATTGGGTCTTTCATAGATTCACATGCCTGAATCCTTCCCCATCATCGGAGTGGTAGTCCCACGGTACATAAAAAAGCAATAAATATGCCCATAATAACCAAAAAACCTTGGTAACATGAAACCAGGAAGTATAGTAGCCCAAAGCTACCAAGAAAAAAGTTCCACATCTATGACTATCATAGTCATTATACATAGTCCAAACTGCAGCCAATCAGGCGACCGCACCCACCAGAATGTTCTCCTCAGAGGCTCAGGCTCTCAGGTTCTCTCACACAAGAGTGTAACAAAGAGATAAGAATGGTAGAGGTCCTTTTGAAATAGAACATAAGACATCTTCTGATGTCAAGGGTATGCAACGCACTGTCCGCAGGGGATTGTGGGTTAGGAAAAAATGTTTTTAAGATGACTGGTTCGTTCAGGTGAAAATTCGAAGGCACCTTCGGCATAAATTTGGGATTTGAGCGTAGCACCACAGAATTGGAAGTGAATTGCACGAAAGGTGAATTTACGGTGAAAACTTGAATGTCTCTGACTCTTCTAGTTGAAGTCAATGCCAGTAGCAGAGATACCTTCCAGGATAGAAATTTGAAATCCACTCTATGAATAGGTTCAAAGGGGTGCAGCAAGAGCTGCACTAATACCACATTAAGATGCCAGGATGGAGGAGGACGACGTACAGGAGGAAACATTCGAAATAGCCCTTTAAAAAATTATTGTATCATCCTCGATGAGTAGAGAGAATTGGAATCATCCTGTCGGAACCTTGAAATGGCTGCCAGAAAAACCTTTAAAGTTGAATGAGAAAGGCCTGATCTTGCCAAGTGTAAGAAAAAAGGTAATATCTGCTCAAGTGTTGCGTGAATCGGGTGAACCTCGGCAGATTGACACAACATGCAGAATCTTTTCCATTTAAGTCTTTATGTCTTTATTGTGGCAGGCGCTCAAGCTTTAGCCAGAACTTCCTTGCAATCCGCAGGGATATTTAGATGAGTGAATTAAAGGTGCTCAGCCGCCAGGCAGCCAATTTCAGAGATGCAGGGTCCGGATGGTAAATCTGACAGTCCTGAATGGACAGGAGGTTCGGTACTGGTCGAAACTGAATTGGATCGCTTTCTGATAGGAGAATTTCAGTGAACCAGAATTGGCGAGGCCACCTGGGAGCGATGAGAATTAGACGACAAGGTTCTCTCTTCATCTTCCGGAGAACTCTGGAAACCAACGGTATCGGAGGAAAAGTGTAAGCATATATTTAAGACCAGTTCATCAAAAACGCATTCCGCTGAGAATCCTTGTGGGGAAGCCAGCTTGCAAAGAATAGGCATTTGCTGTTCTGCTTGGTCGCAAAGAGGTCCAGATCGGGATAACTCCACTTTTGGAAGACTCGATCCACTGTAGGCTGATGCAGCTCCCATTCGTGAGTGGATACCGTGGACCTGCTGAGGGAATCTGCCAGAACATTGCAAACTCCCGGCACGTTAACTGCAGAGAGATTGATCTTGTGCCATATCGCCCAATCCCAGATTTCTTGGGGTTCTTGAGAAAGAAGAGCAGATCTCATTCCTCCCTGTTTGTTCAAGTAATGCATACTTGTAGTATTGTCTGTCCGAATCAGTACTGTGGCTCCTAGAACGACTGTCCGAAATGATTTCAGGGCTAAGAAGATGGCTCGTAGCTCTAGTAGATTGATATGCCACTTCCGTTGTTGAGGGCTCCATTTTCCGCTGACCGTTAGCGCTTGAAGATGTGCTCCCCAACCCTCAAGGGACGTTTCTGTGGTGATTATAAAATGTGTCGCTTCTTGAAGGAATGCACATCCCTTTTCTACATTTCTTTTTTGAGTCCACCAGAGGAAGGCCTCTCGCATTCGAGGAGTGACCTGAATAGGATCTTCGAATGATCCTGAGACCTGTAACCATTGCTGGTTGAGCTCTTCTTGTAGAGGCCTCATCCTGAGGCGGCAGTTGGGTATCAAGGGGATGCAAGAAGAGACCATTCCCAGAAAGGACTTGAACTGTCGTACAGAAACTGCCCTTTGTGATCTTAACTTGCGAGCCAGCTTGCGGATCCTTTGCTGTCTTTCGTTTGATAAGAAGGTTTGAATCAATTGTGTGTCCAAAGTTGCCCCTAAGAACGTTTGCCTTTGTGAAGGAACAAGATGAGATTTGTCGAGGTTGATAGAGAGACCCAGCGACTGAAATAGAGACAGACATCTTTGGACATGGGCGTTTGTGTCTGAGAAAGTACTCGCCTTGATAAGGCAGTCGTCCAAGTAAGGAAATATTTGAATCCCTTCCAGATGGAGGTGCGCTGCTACTGGAGCCAGGACCTTCGTAAATACCCTGGGTGCCAATCGTAGTCCAAAGGGAAGGACTTTGAAATGGAAGTCCCTGCCAGGCACTCTAAAATGCGAGAACTTTTTGTGCCTGGGGAGAATGGGAACATGGAAGTACGCATCTTGAAGGTCGAGGGTAGCCATGTGATCCCCTGCCGACAAAAGTTGAAGAATTTCTTGAAGCGTTAACAACCGAAATTACAATTTCTTTAGGTATTTATTGAGGGATCGAAGATCAAAAATGGGGCGCCATTCTCCTGATTTTTTCTTTATTAGGAAATACCTTGAATTTATATTGACAGGGGAATTCGTTCTGATAGGGGTAACATCGGATACCTTATTAGAGGAGAGGAAAAGTTTACTATTTATTTGTATGGCATTGATACGGGCTTGTATCACGCAAGATTGGATTAATCCAGTTCCCCCATCCTTTGAGACATGGAGAGCCCGCCTATTAGCCATATACAATATCGAAACTGCCATATATAGAACGAAGGGCCGGAAAAAAAGAGCCTTAGATATAAAGATATGGGCACCGGTAATGCATTGGATTCAAGGGGAGCTGGATTAACTATCTGGTCTTTCTGTTTTGCTTTATCTAGTATGGTTTTTTTATTCCTTGGATGTATAATAAGTTCTGAATCTTAGAAACGGTATTCTATGATGTCACTTTTTGATTGGATGTAACCTCTGTCTCTTTTGATGTTATGCTCTTTTTGTATGTATGTTCTGTTCTTCTTGCATAAAATGGGAAAAACCCTCAATAAAGATATATTTTTTTTTTTAAAAGGAAATACCTTGAATAAATCCTGTTCCTCTCTGAAATTGAGGGACTTTTTCGATCGCTCCTTTTTGTATCATCAAATTTATCTGGGAAAACAGCTCTTTGAGATGAGCTGGAGGTGTGCCTCTTGGAGGGAAATTTGGAGGTAAGTTTCCGAATGCTGGAGCATGGCCTTTGGATACAATGTCTAGGACCCACTTGTCCGATGTCATTGAGGACCAATTTGAGTAAAATTTTGAGATTCTGCCTCCAACCTTTACATGGGGCTGAGGCAGAAGCGGCGGCAGGTGGCGATTCTCATTGCTTCTTATTTGAATCTTTTCCGCAGTAGGAAGGCTTCCTTTTATTTTGAGAATAGGAAGTGTTGCGTTGACCATATGATGGATATCTTTGTGACTGGTATCGCTGATTTCCTGGATACGATTTGTAGGATGTTTGTTGACTATAATTCCCTCGATTGGAGAACGATCCACGTCCTTTCGCACCCCGAAAGGGCGGCTTACAGAATTGCAAGGTACCAAGAGATCTGGCCGTTTCTGTGTCTTTCTTGATGGTTATAAGGGCTTCTTCTTCTTGTTGGCCAAACAAAGCCTCTCCATTGAACGGCATGTAGAGTACTTTTGCCTGTACCTCCTGGCGAAAAGATGTAGCCTTCAACCAGCCTTGCCTACGTAGAACAGCAGCACCCACTAGCTGTCTGAAACCGGTGGATGCGACATCTACTGCCGAATCAATAATCTCCACAGAGATTCGTTCCCCCTCTTATAATATCTTCAGAACTTCAAGCAGGAGTTGACATTACTTTCAATCCCTCCTTCCATATAAAATCTATAATGGGATCGCTCGTACTTGTCTCCTTGTCTGATCTTTAAAATCATACAGGAAGCAATCATTCTTCTTCGTCTCCATAGGAATGAGGAATCTTTGAGTTGCTCTTTCCACAAGAAGGTGGAAGCCTCCAATATCCACTGGAGGAGAATCAGCAGGAGTCGGAGGTGAAGGAGAAGGGGTCTGAAGTGGAAGCTTGAGCAACCGGTGTAGGTGGCACGGACTCTGCCGATTCAGATGGAGGGAACCTGCAGTAATAGTCACCTAGCATAAGTCGAAGATTATTCAATAAAGCTATAGGCATCTGAGCTGTAGGGATATTATCAGGAGGTGAAGCCACAGGTTCAGGAGAAGGTTGCTCATCTTGATCATCTTCCTGGAACTTTATGAACAACTCCGAAGGGTTTTAGCTGTTCGAAACCTGTCATCCACCTCAGAGTCCTCTTCACTTTCATCTGAATCCAGTAATTGCTCAGGAACCTGTATAGGTACCTTATGTGGAGAAAGATGTAATGGAGATAAGGGTTCAAGAGTGGCACCACGTCTCTGCAACAAAGTTGGTGTCGTCGTAGACAGCGTAGATGTTAGGGCCGTAGACGCCGACCAGACTTGTAGCTTTGTACAGGAGAACAATTTCTGCGTCGATGGGAGAGTCGTCGACGGGCCCGTCGATGACAGAACCGTAACTGAAGTTAAAAACGTCAACGAGGAAGTTTCTGTCAACGAAGCTGCTTTCGACGACGAGGAGGGCTTCGTCGACAATGTGGTCTTAGTCGTCGATTTGCTCGTCGTCGACGATGTAGTTAGACGATGAGCTCGCCGTCGACGAGGAAGTCTTCTACGAGGATGAAGTGGCCGTCAACGAGGCAGTCGTTGACAAGATTTTTCTATCCTTGGCCGTCGACGGAACGCAGACGATAGGTACAGTTTCTCTCGTTAACGAGATGGGTCTCACAGAGGCGGAGACCAGCGTCGACGGGGATGGAGCCGACTACATATTCATTTGAGGTTTAGGGGAGGAGAAGGTCACCATCGATGTAGATGTTGCCTCAACGGAAATCTTCGTCGACGAAGGGGTCGTTGACGACGGGGTCTTTTTCTAAGGGAGAATCTTCTCAGAAGTTGGCTTAGGAGGCAACATTTTCACTGTCTTTCTCGGGGGCGTGGAAGGCAAAGGTTTGCCCTTGGCAGGTGGAGTAGCCTTTTTTTAATTGCAGGCCCTTCAGAACCCTTAGAGGGTTGTTGTTTCCTCAACACCTTGGCCCCAGGAGAAGACAAAACTTCTTCAGCAGCCCTCTTCCTAGAGGACACAGATGACGCAGAGGCAATACTTTCAACCTCAGAAACCTAATTGTCCTGATCTTTAAGCTTCTGTAGCCACAGAAGTAGAGGGCCCTCTCTGTCCCTGAGGGTTTTCTCAGGGAAGGTCCTGCATATCTTGCAGTCTCTCACCTGATGATTCGGGTATAGGCAATAGATGCATTTCTTGTGGGGATCTTCAGAGAAAAGCCGGAGCTAACCACAAGATTCACAAGGCCTGAATAAGGATTTCCTAGAAGACATCCTAAGATTAGAAAATTCTTGAGGAATTGAGAAGAACTGAGCAGAGCTCAGGGAGACTCCCTTCACACGATGTGCAGTAGAAAATCTGAGAGCCTGAGCCTCTGAGGAGAACATTCTGGTGGGAGCCGTCGCCTGATTGGCTGCAGTTTGGACTATGTATAATGACTACGATAGTCACAGATGTGGAACTTTTTTCTTGGTAGATTTGGGCTACTTTACTTCCTGGTTTCATGTTACCAAGGTTTTTTGGTTATTATGGGCATATTTATTGCTTTTTTATGTACCGTGGGAATCCCATTCCGACGCTGGGGAATGATTCAGGCATGTGAATCTATGAAAGACACCCCAATACTGGAGAAAGGATGTTATACACCTGGGGAAACCACAGAGGAGATCGACCCCTAGATGGCCTGGGGCCTGGCTCTGGATGCGGACAGTGGCCTCTGTTGGCTGCTGTACTTGTGGACCGATTTTTCCTTATGTTGGGCACAGAGGTCAGACTCAAGGGGTGGAATGGGCAACATCACTTTTTTGGGCATGGTGGTACTGTCTGCCTAAGGGGATGCATATGTGAAGTTTGGACTGGATTCCTGCTCCACGATTGTGGAGCATGACCCGCGCCCCCCCCCCCCGTAACACCAGGGACTCTTTTGTGGGGAATCTTTTGTGTTGGGGGAGACACCCCTTGGGGAAGGGTCCCCTTGTTTCAGCCTATCTGACCCCCCCCCCCCAATTATATCACCCGTGAATTTCGTTTTTGGGCGTAGATTACGGGGAGCAGTAATGTATGACCACATGTTTTAAATTGTATCCATCGCAATGAAATTATTGGGAGTAAACTTGAGCGTTCGAGTGAACTGACGGTCTATCATTATATATCTTATGTTCAATTTTACGGTTGGCAGTACTTTGATGTGTGTAGTTAAAACTTGTTGTGAGAACAGTTGTTTTTTTTCATCCTTCAAATTGGTTTGTGTTTTTTTTTTTAAATGTGTCGGTGTGTAAGGACTGGCAGCTGGCTGGCGGTGTGCATGGATGGCGCATGGCTGGTGATGTGTGTGGACTGGCGCTTGGCTGGTGGTGTGCATGGATGGTGCATGGCTGGTGGTGTGCATAGATGGTGCATAGCTGGTGGTGTGGGTGTATGGTGCGTGGCTGGCGGTGTGCGTGGATAGCACGTGGCTGGCGGTATGTAAGCTGGCATTTGGCTGGCTGTGTGTGTGTGTGTGTCTAATATCTTGCAGATGGTCACTATAGACACATTGCCAGCTAAACGCCAGTCACACACTTCGTCAGCTGGTGTGATAGCTGTGTCAGATATGTGGGAGCATAAGAGTGATGGACCCTTGAATAGTGCGGTCTCTTGATGCAAGTGTTGTAATGTGCTGGGCCAGCGGCTTGCGATGTGAATGGTTTTGCATGTGTCACGCATGAACTGTTGGTGCCTTGTCGTGGCTTTACAGCTCACGAGTTGAGTCACGGATTCAGTTTTTTTAACTTGCAATTATTAACTGTATTTTTCATTATTGTGAAATCTCTTGTTAATAAAGTTTACATTTTAAATTTTACACTCACCCTCATGCCAAACCCAAATAGTATGTGTGTACACTTGAGGAATAGTTGGCTCTGTAGTAATATTTGTCTTTTCTGTCTTTCTCTGCCAGGGTGTACATAGTGTTTAGTGAAAATCTACCACCTGTAGATATTTTCGTAGACTAGACACCTCTGCAAACCTCAACACCACAATTTCCTACCACCCAGCATTCTCCCAGGTCTCCCAATAAAAATGCAACCTCACCTCAGGCCAAGTACCTGCTACAGGAAAAGGCCCAAAACATAATGAAGAGACATCAATATTATCTATAAATAACATGAATTGCTACATAGTCAGTACACAAAAAAAAGAATGTAAGTTGCAGCTTGCTTGTTGGCTCTGGGTACCTCTGGATCTTGAAGAACCTTCAAGCCCTATATATCCCCACAACAAGAAGGGTCCAGTGGACATAATAGCATATTACTTTAAAAAAGATGCCCGGTAAGAAGTTACAGATGGAAACGAAGACACAAATGGCTGTTTTTTTCCACTCAATTTAAATAGCTATTTACTTCAACTGTTACTTTTTTATATGAAAACCTTGAAGGGTCTACACCAGAGGTCTTCAAACTTTTGGATGCCGAGACCCCCCTGTCAACATTTTCAAACGTAAGGACCCCCTCCTGACAAAAATGTCTAAACCTCTAGGTTATGAGGAAGGTGAGGACCAAATTATGCGACAGGCTTGACTAAATTGTGTGAGTAGAAAATGTAAAAATTGTTCTGTGATGCTGCGTATTTTGGGGTAGCATTGCTTTATTATTTAGAATTTTTTTAAACACAGTAATACTGAGGAAAGATTTCACCCCATCAGTACCAGTCTATAACCAAAATACAGCAATTAACATCAGAAAGATGTCTAGTCAACCTCTGTGAAGGGCCTCCCAATCCGCAGGAATACGCGCTGCCACATTAGAAGCTCACCTGGCCATGGCCGGGAGCAGCAAGGGTGCATTCAAACCGTGGCGGTCTTGTGCAGAGTTAAACAGTTTACCCATGCCCCTTTCCTCTCACCCCCTTCCTTCCATCCCTCTCTTCTCTCCTCTCTCAACCGAGGATCCCTCTCTCACATTGCAGGCAGATGGTTATTAGCCCCAGGACACCTTTTGGTAACAGTAGCGCACTACAAATGTAAGTAATAGGCAGAAGTAGGGGATCCAGTAGACCCGAACTTCGGGGGGAGGGGGGTTAACCCTCCCAGCCAGGGATTGTCCAAGCACTGGTCGCACACGGTGCAATAGTCTTCCCACCTTCTCCATGAATCCCCTCACTACCACTCACCAACAATACACCTCATCTCTCTATAGCACCTGTCTGACAAACATTTCATTTTTTTATAGCGTTACTCATAGTTTACTCACACTCCGTTCTGTGATGCGCATGGTACATCTTCTTTGTACAAGGCACTTTAACCTTCTGCACTGTGTGGGTGACAAGAGTGCCCATGTGGCTGCATGGTGAGCAATGCAACAGTGTGAGAGTAGGGTAAAAGTAGTGACTGCAGGGTGAGTGAGGTGACCATATGAATTTGGGTTCGGCTGTAAGTGCAGAGTGGGACGAATTAGTGCATGGTTAGTGATGGCCTTGTTTGAGTGAGCTACAGATTGAGTAGTAAGGGGGGGGGGGGACAGGTGAGTGGAGTGTCACATGAGTGCAGGGTGAGAAGTGTGCTCGTGTGACTGCAGGGTGAGGTACAGAGTGAACAATGCAAGCACATTTTTAGTGCAAAGTGATCACTGTGAGAGCAGGGTGAATGGTGTGAGTGCATGGTGATCACTGTGAGTACATTATGATCACTGAGAGTTCAGGGTGAGCGGGTGAATGGTGTGAGTGCATGGTGATTGGTGTGAGTGCATGGTGATTGGTGTGTGTGCATGGTGATCAGTGTGAGTGCATGGTGATCACTGTAGGTGCAGGGTGAGTGGGTGAATGTTGTGAGTGCATGTTGTGAGTGCATGGTGTGAGTGCATGGTGATCAGTGTGAGTGCACTGTGATCAGTGTGAGTGCACTGTGATCAGCGTGAGTGCACTGTGATCAGCGTGAGTGCACTGTGATCACTGTGAGTGCAGGGTGAACGGGTGAATGGTGTGAGTGCATGGTGAATGGTGTGAGGCATGGTGATTGGTGTGAATGCATGGTGATTGGTGTGAGTGCATGGTGATTGATGTGAGTGCATGGTGATTGATGTGAGTGCATGGTGATTGAAGTGAGTGCATGGTGATCAGTGTGAGTACATGGTGATCAGTGTGAGTGCAGGGTGAACGTGAAAGTGAAGGCGAGAATGAGAAGTGAGTAGTCTGAAAGCAGGGTGCATTCCCAGAAACTTGAAGCGTAGGGTTTCAGATATAAGTTAAACTATTGCTATAATGGCATTAATCAGGGTTAGAGGGTGGAGGAAATAAATAATGTGCTGATCCTGCAACAAACTTCCAGTCTAATGATTAGGGTTACCAGCTCATTATTTTGATGGCCCAGAAATAAGCAGTCACCAAAAGCTGTATTTTTTGCACTTATCTGTGAATACGTAGAACAGCAAATACGAACAGAAAGCACTTTTAATTGTGTTCTAGGGATGCCTCAATGATAAATGACTAATAATTAAAGAGAATAAAAACAGAAAAGTCACATAACTAATTAATACATACTTTTTTATTTATAACTCAATTTAGTGTCAAGAGCAGGTCTCTGCAGGATCTTTAAACAACACATAGCAGGCATGCTTCTTTTGGCAACACAACTTTATATTTCTTTTCATTAAATGCATTCTCACACTACAGCAGTAAGTGTAAAAATACAAATGTAAGGAATAGGCAGAGTGTGGGCACAGGGGGTACTGAAACCATAAAAAAACGAAGCGTTGGTAATCAGTTAACAAAGGCATGTAAATATGCTAATGGTCTTAAATGACCTGTGAAAAACTCGGGCTGGAGATAAGGAGATAAGACTCCAGACACTGCCCAGCCGAGGCCCCAGGAGCGCGAGCTGCACTGCAGCAGCCCAGGCTGAGCCACAGGATGGGGGAAGTGGGGGGGCTGAAGCCCTGAGGCCAGGCAGAAGTGACACTGTGAAGGCGTGACCCCCTTTGCATCGCTCCATGGCCCCCCTGGGGGTCACGCCCCACAGTTTGAAGACCCCTGGTCTACACAAATGATCCCTTGATGAATTCAGATTGTCGTCAGGTTTTTAGAAATGCATAGCTTTCCAGGATCCACCATGGGTTTCACACCAGTTTTCACCACAAACTGGAAGGAGGTTGAAAGCAAAGAAAAAGGAAAAATGGGATATCTCCCAGTAAAATACCAAAACTGTGATTATAAATGTGACTCTTATTCAAGTCTGTTCCTGAAAGCTAGAAAGATGGTGATGCCATTTTCAGGAAAAAATTAG
Source organism: Lissotriton vulgaris (assembly GCF_964263255.1). Taxonomy (NCBI): domain Eukaryota; kingdom Metazoa; phylum Chordata; class Amphibia; order Caudata; family Salamandridae; genus Lissotriton; species Lissotriton vulgaris. The sequence goes on from NC_141691.1 coordinate 1,211,961,313, forward strand.
ATGCTTTATTTAGCAGCACATTCTTCTGCCCCCCCCCCCCCCCCCCCCCCCCAAAAGGCTAATTTCTCACCCCCTTCCAGGGGAATCCACAAACCTTGAGTACCTTTAAACTCCATACAATGATGAAAATAAAAATAAAAAGACGCAAATTGGGTGTGGATAGCTTATGAGGACCAAAATGTTATGGAGGCCGAAGTGTGAACTACCCCAAATAGCCAAAAAACGACCTAGTATGGAGGGGGTCGAGGGTGAGCCCAAGCAGCAAAGGGGTTAAAATTCCAGTTGGACTCTATGTCAAACACAAATTCCAGTTTACAGTTGAAACTAGTTGGGCTGTCTAAAAGGCGCTTCTGGTCCCAACCTTTCATATCCATTACATAAAATGGTCTCCTATCCCACCTTGTTGCAGTGTAGATGGTTTTATTTTGCAATCTACTCTACTGAAAGATACAGACAGGCCACAACATTCGTTCTGGTGAAATCATCTGTATTCAGCGATAGTAGCAACATTTGGATGTTTCATCAGGTAGTTTCATGCTCCTATCTAGAAAGAAACTAGACTTGCAATAATTAGGCAGATCGTTTGTTATGTTAGTTGGTTTTTAACTTGGTCACGGGTAATACAAGCTATGGATTAACTGGCAATGGGAGCCACCAAAGATCTTAAAGCAAGGCATGAAGTGCAGAGCGAAGATTCATGGTCGTCATATGAGAAATGTAACCTTTCTTGGATTCAATGCTGCAGACTCGAGAAAGTGCATGGCTCGCCATCACTTTATCAGTGTACGTTGTAAACTTAGCTCATGGCTTTCATTAACAGTCAGTTAAGTGAATAATTTACAATGAGCGATATAAAAAAAATCAAAGCATGGAAAATGGTTACGAATGTTAAATTTTTCACGTAGTTATAAAGACCGTTACTTTTCCAGGGGTTAATTGTAAAAGCTCGCGCTGCGCTCGTACAGTTTTCCAGAGATGACTAATAAAAACACAGATGCTGCCTCAACTTCATTAACCCTGCAATAAAATGTTAACATTTTCAAAGTGTAAAAAACAGGGATTGGAAATTATTTGGGCAGTGTGGGAAACTGTGGGTATTGTTTGAAACAGGGCAAGGAAGCAAAATTGTTTTAGGTCAAAACTGATGACGGGAACCGTGTCCAACAGCCGAGAAAACAGAACAGCGTTTCGATTTCAAAGCGTTGGCAAGGCGATGCCCTGGGGATCGCAAAATACCAAGTGCTGCGTCAATGCCGGAGATTGCCAGGCAGGAAGCTCTTCTTTTACGGCCAGGGTCAAGGGAGGCTAGAATAATATCAGCAACGCCACGACACACGCCAACATTTCCGCCATATTTCCTGCCAGCCTTTGCAGCGAGGCGAGCTCAAGGTCAGCCAGTGTTTCGTCTTTATGCGGTGCTGGGTAGTTGCGTACAAGCAGGTTCTTACCATGAGTTTTGTTCATAAACTTTGTTTCTTAAGAGCACCGACCTTTCTAAGGTTTCAGGTCAAGGAACTTTCAAAATACTGATCTCGCGAAGGACGCACACGTTCGCGCCAAGTATCACTCCAGGGGCACGGAGATGGAATGGAGGAAGCCTAAAGTCACAGAGAAAGTAAAAAGTGGAACGTAAGGCGCAGGGTTACTAAATGCTTTGAGGAAACATCTTGTGTGAACTCGCGGATGCTACTTCTGGCCAGCTCTGCCAACGTCTGCCTCTCTCGAAGATTAATGGAACTTTCTAAAACTGAAAATATTCATTTTAGTACAACATTTGAAACCAGAGTGTTCTGAGGGATCACGAAGCAATACAATTAACAAGGTCACAATGACAGTTTTGCTTCTAAAACACCTCATGAAAATTAATGTTATGTTCAATGTATGTATTTTTTTAATGTGTGGAGCTATCAAGGAATAATTAATCAAAGGAGCACTTAACAATCGCCTAACCCACACGCAGAAGAGCAAGCATTGGCAAATCAAATAGGAATGACCTCGGCATGCTTGCTGGCGCTGTAGTTACGTAGTTTATTTTTACTGTAAGCATATGCCACGAAAATGAAATAAAATAAAATAAGCTAACACGGCTCCTAAACGTGGTGGCCATACGCTTTAAATAGACATTTGAAATTTAAATAAAAAATAACCATTAGATGTACAGTTTCAATAGAAATGTAGGGGCACTCCTAAGCATACCAATGTCTTAAAAAAGAGACATAAATTCTATTTACTGTCAATACATAGGAAATATAACACTAGACACGTAAAAAGCTACTGGCTTTAAATTATGAAACCCGAAGGCAGTTACTTTAAACGCACATGGATGGTTAAAAAAAGGAGAATAAATAATGGAAAGAAAAAAACTGGCAAAGCAAAGTATTGATCCATCACCCTCGGTACTGAAGTGCACTTCTTAGGCATATGTGCACACGTGATTAAATAAGCATTGCCAAAGCCAATAGGTCTAGCCTATGCAAGGGATGCTGGCTTTAGCAATGTGTTTTAGCCATGTAGTGCACTGATGTGGCTGCTATTCGGCATGTCTAAACCTTATTGGAGTGGTGTGGGGTGGGGTTGATTGAAGTGGGGTAGGTTGGGCAGAGTGGAAAACTAGGTAGGTTGGTTCAGAGTAGTGTGGTAGATTGGGCTAGCATGAAGTGGGGAAGATTAGTTTGCAGTAGATTGGGCTGGCGAGGAGTGGGGTAGATTCATTTAGAGTGGGAAGGGTAGAGGGAGGTAGATTGTAGTAGGGTATATTGGGGTAGGGTGAGGTAGACTGTAGTAGGGTATATTGGCGTAGGGTGAGGTAGACTGTAGTCGTGTAGAGTGGGGGGACTGGAGTGGGGTAGATTGTAGTGGGGTGAGTGGGGTAAAGTATAGCAGAGTGCAGTAGATTGGAGTGGAATGGGGTGGGGTAAATTGGATGGATTAGAGTATGGTAGATTGGAGTGAAATAGGTGGGGTAGATTGCAGTGGGGTAGAATGGAGTGAGCAAAAATGGAGTGAGAGTGAGTGGTGTGGAGTGGCTAGCCGTGTTGTAGAGTGTCTTACAGCAGTGTTGTGGAGTGGCTTGGCAGAGTGGAAGGGCATACAGTGTTGTAGAGAGGAGTAGTGCAAAGTGGAGTGGCGTAATGTGGAGTATTCATCATGTGAGAAGAGTGCACTGCCATTACAGACAACGCATTTCCAATTGAAAATGGCAATTACGTTTGCGCAGACATAATTTTACTGTGCACAAATGATGTGTGGAAATATCATCACCAAGTGTAGCGATTTGTATTTGATTGTATTAAAATGTTTCCACCACAGTTCAGAAGTTACCCCCCCTAAAAAGTGCTTCATTTTGAAAGTTCTCATTCGGATTAATTCTGAAATATCAGCATAGTTTATTTTTGTTTTGAGCTAGAAAAGATAGTATCCTACAGCGGACTTCTCATATAGGTATTCAGCAGGAGGGACAGTCACATACATTCTTTCACTTTGAAGTCCGTGAAAGAAAAGTGAATACCAAGTACCCTTGGAATACATAGCCTGACATTATACTCTGTGTCTGAAAGCACAGCAAATGAGACAAGATAAGAACAAGATTTAAAGACCTGTTTACAGAGAGTGCTCACTCACAGGAAAGACCAAGCCAACCCTGACAGCCTAAAACAACATCAAATGGCAGAGCTAGTAAGGAAAGATGCACTTGTAGAGTGGCTCACCAAAAGAAACAAGCTTTTGCAATGCAATAGGTCTCGCGTTTTTATTTTTAGAGTTGGAGTTATTGGCATTGTAAAGGAAATGTGTTTTACTTATGTGAGAGAGAGAGAGAGAGAGAGAGAGAGAGAGAGAGAGAGAGAGAGAGAGAAGAGAGAGAGAGAGAGAGAGAGAGAGAGAGAGAGAGAGAAAGAGAGAGAGAAAGAGAGAGAGAGAGAGAGAGAGAGTGCGCGAAAGTGATGGAAAGGGAGAGTTAATGTTATTTTGGAATTTGTAAAGCACGAACTGCCGCTCCGAAAGGAGCATCCTGGCGCTATGGGGAGAGGAATTCAACAGAAGTGAGAGCTAGATGGCAGCCAATACATGAGCATATGACAGATTAAAAAGCCAGGTTTTAAGTCGATTACGGAAAGAAACTTCTCGATCAAGTAGCCTTAACTCCCTTGGCATCCCATTCCAAGCCTTGGAAGCCAGGACGGTAAGGGTTTTACCCCCTTTAGTTCTGTAGTGAAAGGTGGGGATGTTAGCTAGGTTACAGCCTGCTGATCTCAGAACTCTGGTGGGACAGTAGCGCGAGTATCTTTTTGAGAGATACTTAGGGCCGATGTTGTTTAATGCTCTGAAAGAGGTCAACAAGATTTTGAAAAGAATCCTTTTATGGAGGGGGAGCCAGTGTAGTTTCCTGAGGGCCGCAGAAGTCGAGGATTTTCTGGGCAGTTTCAGTACCAGGTGGGCCGCTGCGTGTTGGACACTTTGTAGTTTTTTTTAATGTCAGTTTTTTTACTCCAGCCATTAGACCATTACAATAGTCAAGGCGGGAAAGTATAAGGGCCACAGCCACAGACTTTCTTGACTCAATGGGAAGAAAATCAAAGAATTTTTTCAATGATTTGATATTAAAACAACTACCTGCTAAACTCCTTACTTGGTGGTCAAAAGATAGCGACAAATCAAAAAGAATGCCCAGATTCCTGGCCGTTTCAACCGAACTTGGAGGCGTGGTGGCTCCCTTTGGCCACCATTCGTTGGGGCTGAAGTTGACGTTTTTCCCAATGGGCAATATTTCTGTTTTTCCAGAGTTGCATTTAAGGCAATGGTCATTCATCCATTGGAAGACATCCGTAAGACAATTCTGGAAATTTTGTTCGGCCAATCTGGAATTTTTGTCCAGGGATACAATCAGTTGGGTATCATCAGCATATGATGTTACCATTATCCCATAGGATTCAATTAAATAGATGAGGGGCGCCATATAAATATTAAAGAGTAGGGGACTCCGGATGGAGCCCTGAGGAACTCCTGAGGTGACACTCTTCTCCTTTGAGCGGAAAGGCCACAAGGCAATAGTTTGGGTTCTCTCTGACAGGAAAGATCTTATCCAGTTTAGAGTCCCATCTGTTATTCCACTTAGTCTCAGCCTATCGAGGAGGATTTCATGGGAGATGGTATCGAACGCCGCCGATAAATCAAGAAGAATCAGGACGGCGTTCTTCCCTTCATCCTTTACATTTTTAATGGCATCCGTTAGTTCCATAAGGGCCGTCTCCGTGGAGTGCTTTGGACGAAAGCCTGATTGATGATAGTGTAAGATATTCTGAGTTTCCACAAAGTTTGACAGTCTTGGTGGACCATGTACTCTGTAATTTTAAAAAGAACTGGGAGCAGAGATATGAGACTACGGTTAGAAAGATCTGAATGGTTTTTATTTTGCTTTTTCATCAGGGGTTTGACTATGGCTTTTTTCCAATCCCGAGGAACGATCCCAGAACTAAGTGATTCATTCACTATTTGATTTATTATGGGGTTCACTACCTCAACTATCTGTTGAAGAACGAAGGGCGGGCAGGCATCAGATGGAGATCCTGATTTACAGGACATGATGACTTCATGTGTTTGTGCGAGGGTAACAGGCTTAAACATGCCGATGGTATACGGCAAGGAAGGAACTGGACCACTTATTCTCGCTCTACTGGAGTGCGCACTGGATGGAAAATCTTCCTGTAATCGTTTTATTTTGTCATCAAAGTAATTGGCGATCTGATCGCAGAGGATTTGAGATGGAGGGATTTCTTGTTTCAAAATTGTCGGATGGGTGAAAGATTTTACTATAGAAAAGACAGTTTTCTGTCTTTGGTGGGCTTCCTGAATGAGTTTTGAGTAATAATCCCTTTTGGCAATTTTAATGTTTGCAAAATAAATGTTCCTGTATTTTATGTTGAGGCTTTTGCAGTTGGGTCATAATTTTTCCTCCAGTTTCTTTCCCCTTTTTTACACTGGAGATGCGCTTCAGCTAGGGACTTCGTACACCACAGGGCACTCATCTTATTGGATTTCTCCTTATTTTTAGCAGAAGGTTTAAGTGGGGCCAGATTCTTGGTTGCCAACTGCATCCAGATATGGAAAATTTTGGAATCTTGCGCCACATCACCGGAGAGGCTAGGGACCTGTGACTGGGCTGAAGCCTTAAGCTGACTATTTTTCGCATTCAGGGCCCAGTTTTGGCTGGTGGAGGCAGGGGGAATGTTTTTTTACCATTTTCTGAGCGTAACCCATGTTTACTTCAAATGGAATAAAACAGTGATCAGTCCAGATTTGAGGGATTGGTAAATGAGGAACTAAATGCGGAAAGTTAGAACATATCCCGTCAAACGTATGACCAACTTGATGGGTCACATTAGTTACTTTTTGAGACAGGCCAAATATTTCGAGTGTCTGGAGCAAGTTGGAGACCTGTGGATTCGATTTGGATTCTAATTGTAAATTAAAATCTCCGAGGAGTGTGAAATAGGGATAACTCACAAGCAGTTGTCCCAGAGCTTCGACTGCCTGGAGGGCGGTATATTAGACCACCTGTGTAAGACAAAGAGGCGTTAATCCGAATAGAGAAACCCATACTTTCCGCACATTTAAGATGGATAAGACTGAAAGTATGGCACTTCAGGGCGCTTCTAATAATTATAGCGACACCACCTCCTCTACCCCTCGGTCTGTCCGCCCGGAAGATATTGTAATCAGGTGGCATAGCAATAGACAGATCAGGATTGCTCCACTCGTTAAGCCAGGTCTCAGTTATGAAAAGTAAATCGAGTTTGTGTACACAAATCAATTCCTTGATGTCCTCACTGTGGCTGCCCATTGATCAGGAATTTATAAGCCCTCCTTTGAGACTGGGTGACCTCTAAGAGTAGTGTACGCCAACGATGGAGTCTCGGATGGGGACGTGAGCTTTGACCAGGAGCATAATCTACAGGAAAATGGACCCCAAATGTGCTCCATATGTATTTGGCAGGGACACTTTGGCTGACTAAGCTTTCTAAGCTCATCTGCTGTATACACAAACTGGGGGAGATTTTGGCCAGCAAGTCCTGCGCCTGTCGCAATCCTGACGCGGACGGGCGCAGACGGGCTCGCCTTTGGCGCGCCAGCTGCGGTCGCCCGCTGCACGGTCGCCACATAGTGGGTTTAATAAGAAACAGGAAGTGTAGGGGGGGGGCAAAAGTCAGGAACCACCCTGAACACTAGACACTAGAGCGCTAATCTTCAGGCGGGTCAGGATAATGTTCTTGCCACCGCGTTAGCGCTCTAGGTACAAATCCCCACAAGGTAGTAGCAGTTAAACTGAACAATTACAAAAATTACCACAGTAGCAATTCCGAAATATTTTTAAAAATGATTCTGGTCACATTAAAAAAAACGAGCAGTGCAATTTAAAACTTAGCAATGCCTGTCTGTGCAGAGTGACAAGCATGCCACTGGAGCTCACGGTTCAGAGTGAGATGGTATATGGAGACAGTTACTGCATATATAAGTGCAAGGTAGCAATAAGAGACAGAATTAGAGAGAGTGAATGAGTTCGAGAAAGATAGTTAGGCAGCTGCCTAGGAAGACCTATTTGCTCTGATAATGCTTATTTCTAGTTGGCCACATAAGAGTGACATTTGACACGAGGGCTTACTGATTTAAAAGCCTCACTGAACAAAAGTGACAGAAAAGTTTTAGTTATGTTTTGCTACTATGGAGGAATAATGCTCCTCTGTAATAGGACAAAGCCTGGAGTATTGAAATATGTAAAGCACCTTATCAGAAAACCCTGACAAATCGAAGGCTTTTTAGCCAATCTACTTGTCTTGCAGGGCTGTAATTCTACAGGTATTTTTACATGTGAGATCGTATATTGACCATTGACTCAATTTTGCTCTAACTACATTTTGTGAGCACAGGTTCATCTTGTGTCTGTCTGATCCTGACTTTCTGCTGCAAATGCAGGCAGGCCCAGGTTACTTGTGCACAGAAAGATAAGCTGCTGGAACAGGCGGTGTCAGATGCATATAGTGTCCAAGGATGAGAGTGTGAAGAATTGTGCCTCAGCTCTCATCGAAGCCTGGCTAGTTCCGTTGAGTGACCTCAACGCAGAAAGTGTAGCCAGGACCTACAGTGCAGATGAAAGGAGGGGGATCTTCTAGAAGTCTCTCTCCATGTTAGAAAAAAGTATAAAGACGTAGACCTCTTGGCGTTTTGGCAAGAGTTCTCCTGGGAGAGGACACCCTGCCCAGGGATTTTTGTGCTCAGTTGAGATCTCCCTGCTGAAGACTGCCAATGGGGTCCCCAGTCATGCTGGCAAGGATGATGGCGCCAAACAGACAGACTCCAAGTTCTAATTATTAATTCTGTTTTACACGCAGCTATCTTTCTATGCATTTGTTCTTGTGTATATAAATTCACTATACCCATTTATTTTATATGTGCATTACTGCCATTTGATAAGGGGGACCTTTCTGCACTAAATATTCCTCTTTACTTGGCAAATGGGTGTTGAGCTTTGTTTATGTTGTATTTTGGTATTCTAGAGTGTGTAGAGTCCGATTTTGAAGAGTGTTTTGAAGTCTTGCTCAGGTGTTCTGTAGAAAAAGCAAGAAAAACGCACAATTTGCCTGCAGTTATTAACAAATCTTTACAGTCCTTTTTTTATTCCTCTTCTGGGGGCTTGATTATACTTGCCACCTATACCTGCATAGCTCATAAAGGACCACACTATGGACATTTTGGTTGCTTTAATTGTGTGATTCTGAGCAAATTCCGCTCATCTCTCTGTACATGGCGCATACAAAGAAGAGAGCCTGGCAGTGCCAGTTATCACTGCGTGGGTTAGAGAACCTCAGATACAAACTTTGCTGACCCAGGATGAACTCTAATTACAGAGACGCTGTGCAGCAGGAGATGAAATTGGGTTACTATTTATTTTGTTTGCAAAAGGCAGGGTTAATTCCTAGAGCGGAGCAGTTTCTTCCTGCCCAGCAGGAGACAAATGCAACAGAGCAAGGAGTAATGTGAAGTGAAGCAATCTGGTATTTTAGTGAGTAATTACTCACGGCTGTTTGCGCAGGTGCACTAGAAGTTCACAAGGGCAACACTTAGGACAGCTAGGGGGCAGCATCAGCTACCACCCTTTGGTACCACTGGCACACACACACACACACACACACACACACACACACACACACACACAGAGCCGGACACACACACACAGAGCCGGACACACACACACACAGAGCTGGACACACACACACACAGAGCCGGACACACACACACACAGAGCCGGACACACACACACACAGAGCCGGACACACACACACACAGAGCCGGACACACACACACAGAGCCGGACACACACACACACAGAGCCGGACACACACACACACAGAGCCGGACACACACACACACAGAGCCGGACACACACACACACAGAGCCGGACACACACACACACACACACACACACACACACACAGCCGGACACACACACACACACACACAGCCGGACACACACAGAGCCGGACACACACACACACAGAGCCGGACACACACACACAGAGCCGGACACACACACACAGAGCCGGACACACACACACACAGAGCCGGACACGCACACACACACAGAGCCGGACACGCACACACACACAGAGCCGGACACACACACACACACACACACACAGAGCCGGACACACACACACACAGAGCCGGACACACACACACACAGAGCCAGACACACACACACAGAGCCAGACACACACACACAGAGCCAGACACACACACACAGAGCCAGACACACACACAGAGCCAGACACACACACAGAGAGCCAGACACACACACAGAGAGCCAGACACACACACAGAGAGCCAGACACACACACAGAGAGCCAGACACACACACAGAGAGCCAGACACACACACAGAGAGCCAGACACACACACAGAGAGCCAGACACACACACAGAGAGCCAGACACACACACACAGAGCCAGACACCCATTCCTAAATATAATATTTCTACCATGAATAGTTTGCAGGTTTTGCTCTGAAGCATCTGGACGCGACATACCATATTTTTCGTGAAATTCTAAAATAAAGGTTGATCGGGTTGTGATGCGAGTTCTTCCCATTAATAGTGCTTCCCGTTCACAGCAGTCTAGCGGAGGAACAGGCGACCTTCACGGAAATATAAAGATTTGGCTCCTGGCTAGGGTTGACATCTTTCTTAGAAAAAAATACTAGTCATTACTTTTTGCTATTCTGGAACAGCCAATGGAGTTGGTGGGTGAAAACGATTTAGTGTTAAATTATCAGAATTCTTTTGTAACGTGGCATTTATCCTTCTGTTTCCTCTAATAATTCTGAAACGATGAAGACAGCGCTCGATTTTTTTTAAAACAGATTTCTTTGTGATTTTGCTGTTTACGTTTGTGCATGAGAAGGGGAAACAATATCGGATTTTTGTGCATTTCCAAAATTTTTTACCGGCCTGTATTCTAATGCTTTCAACACAAAACAAGCGCCCCACACCGCAGCACTCAAGGAGGCAGTGTGAGGTGCTGGCTAAGGAGGCAGTGACAGAGGAGAGCTGCGGGCGGAGGGAGGTGGGGGGGAGCGGGACGGAGGAGAGCTACGGGCGGGGAACGGACAGCGGGAGGGGGGCGGGAACACGAACAGCGTCACGGCATGAGAAGGGGAAACAATATCAGATTTTTGTGCATTTCCAACATTTTCCAGGAGGCAGTGTGAGGTGCTGGCTAAGGAGGCAGTGACAGAGGAGAGCTGCTGGCGGGAGGTGGTGGGGGGGGAGCGGGACGGAGGAGAGCTGCGGGCGGGGAACGGACAGCGGGAACACGAACGGCGGGGGGCAGGAACGGGCACACGCGTGTAGGCCAGTGCACGAAACCGGGATACCTCCCCTTGAAAGTAAAAAACACTAAACAGCAAGCACTCACCTGGACTTCCTCCGGCGCTCCAGCCGACACCTGCAAAAGCCAATTCCAAATGTGAAAAACCTGGCGAAAAAAAAAAAAAAGGAAACGCCCACCGCCGCAATGACAACATTGCAGAGGCGGAGAGGGAAGAAATCTCCGGAACGCCCACGAATCTGGTCCGGCCATGACGGACAGATCTCTGTCCCAATGGCTAACCTCCATTTATGGAGCTAGCCAATGGAACAGAGGGCGTAATCCCAAGCCCACTCTGTTCTAACATAAGATTTCGCCTGCGCCGAAAAGCTGCGCAGTCCGCAGCCTTCGACCAGGCGAAACCTAAAAAAGCCACAAAGCAATAAAAAAGTAAACCTACAAACGAACGCACACTGAAAGCTGGTGCGCTGCTAGACTCGACCTAAAAAGCACAAAATGTTTTTTCGTAGCTGTATCCCATTGATAGTCACACTGCACATATTTACCCATGGTGGTCGGGTTATTATGGTTAGTGACCAGGCACTCGGGCAAAATATGAGTGAGGGTAACAGTCTGGGGCATTTACCAAGTGGCATCAAAACATACCATGAGCATAGTCTTAAATCAGGCCGTTCATAACTCTGATGACATGTTTGTACATTCAATCAAAGCAGTTCCGATTAGCTAAAAATTATCAACTTTGCTATGAAAAATGAACTGGAGTTGGAAAACAAAATTATGGAGTCCTGTATCACACGATTTACCAAACAATAAGCTCTTTTTTTCCGTATATTAGAAGTCTGCCCCGGGGAGTGAAAGATCGGGGGCAGCGCTGAGATAGCACATGCAGACACCGTGAGCTTTGTCGTCTTCGGCACCCAACTGCTGCCGTAATACTGTGACCACCCTTGCTGCTGACAAGTGGGAGCAGATCCCAGGGTCATGGCGTGGAGCTGCAGAAGACAGTAGGGGGGGAACTGTGCGGCAGCTGAGAGTCGGTGTAGCGTACTGCTTTCGGCTGAGGAGGTCCTATGGCCTATAACCAGCACTCTCTGCATGGTAGGTGAGCAGGTGGGGTCCTCCTGACACATTTTGGCTTGACCTCGTCTATTAGACTGGACATGTGTGGCAAGAGTACTGGGGTGCAGTGCCCGGCTTGCAGTGCTGGTTGGTTTGCAACTCTTGTGAGGTGGCTGATTGCTTCACTATGCAGCCCTGTTAAAATGTAAATCTGATTCTCTTATTTTTTGAATAAGCCATGCTCATCCATTTTTCACCCCTGCCCTGCTTCCAGCCCGGCCCTATCCTTGTCTCCGCATCTGTATAAACATGAATAAAGAATCCAGATTGGGGCATTCTAGGCTGTGTCTACATGCAGAGTCAGCGCAAAAGAACAGCTGGTGTCTGCTCAAGGTTTTTCAGACAATGCTTAATCCTCAAAAAAAGTTTATTCATATAGCATATCTTGTTGTTCAGTCTTAGGACACAGCAATTGCACAAGACACTGAGGCTGTCAATTCTTGCCGTTACCTCATTTGTGTGTTTTTCCCAAAGCTCTATTTACCTCTGGGCGTACCTTGCTTGTGATCTTTTGCTATAAAACCCCATGTAACCCATCGTTCAATCTGCTTCTCCTATGTCTATGGTGCTTGTGGGTTGGGCCCCCATTCATGAATGCTAAATAAATGATTGTTGGTTTGTATTTCACTCCAGGGTCGACTCCTCCTTACTTATTAAGAACCCGTGGACTAAATGGTGACCCTGCACCAGTGGGTTATTAATAATCCAGTTCCACAAATTGCTGCCCAACGTGGGACTCCATCAAAGGCTTGCAGTCAGACCGGGGGAGGAGATTGTGTCAGTAAGAAGAACTTCGCTGAGGAGCACACCACCTGAAGAGACTAGATCTCGTGTCCAATGTGATTCTTTTTTAGCTCTCAGACTCTGATCTTCCTGGCGGCTGCTAGCTTTGACTGGGGCTCTCGGATGGTCATTTTCTTTTGGATCAGGGAGGATCCACAGGTGGGAGTTGAAGACTATGAATAAGGAAGATTTGTATTGAACCGGATCTTTTGGTTATTTGTAATTTGTCTGGAATTTTGTTTGGAATTTGTTTTGAACCTTCTTTGGAACTTGCAATTTGGTATTGATTAACATTTTTTCTTACAGGTAATGTGAGAATATTTTTTCATTTCGCTCTGTTTATAAGTTTGTTATATCATATAAAAACAATGCCTGTATTTAGCACACGTTGGAAGTTTTGCTGCGATAAGCAGAGCATTTTGGAAGCAAGTCAGCAGGCGCCACCAGAAGGTATGCTGAATTTTGAGATGTACATCAAATATGGTATTATGGTATTTGTCCCATTATGTATAATGCATTGTGGAACAAATATACAAAAGGGGATCCTCAGTTACAATGGCCATTAGAGGGGACAATGGACCCTCACAAACTCTAGTATTTAGAGAAACTTTTTTTAAAGAAAGTTAGGCCAGCTATGTTTGACAGGTTGCATACGTGGAGGAAGGAAGTAAAGGAGCGGCAGCTCAAGGCGGAGAATGTACAAAGAAAACAAGAAAGGAAGACAGAGTATCAAAGTATAAGGAATTGAAGGAGAGGGAAGGTCAGGAGAAGAAGGAATGTTTAGATTGAGAGCATAGATTACTAATATCTAAAGAATATGTAAGTCAGACCGACAGTAACAGCACAAATCCACCAAGAAGATGTGGATTCAGACCTTGACAGATTATTGATTGAACGACCCCTCACACCCATATGTAACTTTGACACCTCTTCCCCCTGGACCGCCAAATGTCAATCCCCCTCTAACTCCGGCACCACAACCTTTACCTGCTGTTGTTCAGCTCCATACTTTCCAACTAGTACCGGTACATCCCATACCCCCTCTCCATCTCAGGCCACTGCACCCCCATCCCAGGCCACTGCACCTGAAATGAGTGATGATCCCGTACTTCCTGTATCTGTCTCCACCCCTCAAATTCTTAATTCTACTGTATCTTAGTTTCGTCAGGACGCAATAAGGTTGATAGTACTGAAGTGGTTAAGTGATTTAGAAATGGAAGTAGAAGAAATGATAGATCAGACACGGATTTTTCAGAGGGTGAACTTCTCTGTCTGATAAATAAACTTTCTCATCAACTTATAGTTCAGTGGGAGATGACTACAGGATAGAACGTCCCGATGAAGTTAGAGCTATTAATCGACAGTGTCAGATAGGAGCCTTCCCTGTAAGTAGAGTAAATAATGCTATAGCAGCAATAATAGGATATCGTAATGAACTCTCTTCCTCTCCTCGAATATGACCTAGGGGGGAAGCCGCGCCACAATGTATTACTGGAAGATGGAATACAGATAATGATGACCCTAATGATCCCAATGCTAGAGCCCATTTTTTGTATAATTGGATATATACGCCCTGGAAAAGGACCAATGTACTTACTTTAAAAGCCTCCTTACCAGACATACGGAAACATCCTAGAGGATTTTATGATGATGTACAGGCAGCCATTGATTCTTGTGTCATGACCTTAGCTGATATTGATATGTTTTCTGGCATGTTCCTGCATATCTAGGGCATTATCAATTGTGTGCAATATAGTTTCATCAGTAAAATTGTATGTCTGTGCAAATTTTTTTTTTTTTTTTAAACTTTATTAATATAAAGGCATAGTATACAGTTAGTACAGTACATTCAAGCTGGCAGTTTCATATACGTACGGCATTGTCCTGGGATCTTAAACAACATTTTCTAACCTACATTTAGTTTGTTCCTTCTCTAACATATTCTATGTACGTTCTACCATAGTTCCTTACTTAAGTTAATAGAATATAACAGTGTTTCCCCGTTAGGTGTTGCCCAACATGGGCGTCTCTCGTAAAACTCTAAGAGACATTCCCCCCTCCCTCTCCCCAAACTCAGGTCATCACTTCTATGCACGTTACCTACTCCCCTTCCCACCCCCAGGCCCATCCGCCCCATTGTCTTCTCATAGGCAAGTTAATTCAACACGGTGCTGCGTGTAGCACGAGTAAGCGGACATTCTCAATATTACTCGCTACTCTTCCTCCCCCTCTGAGTCCAGATCGTCTCCCTCTGGTAAGGGCTCACATATTTCACCCCTATAAACGTTCCATGGTGACCACACCTTATTCCATTTGCGGGGGGAAGCTCGAAGTACATATACAGTTCTCTCCGTGACCATCAGGACGTCCATGTTTTTGGACCATCTGGTCGCAGTGGGTACATCCGGAACCCCCCATTTCTGTGCGATATCACGCTTGGCCACTGTTATGGCCAGTGTAGTCCAAATTACCCCATATCTATCTAGGTCATTTGGGTCCCAGATATTCAAAAGGCACTTACGAGGTTCTGGTAAAATGGAAACCTTGAGCGTCTGGGAAATTGTGCGCATGATCTGCCTCCAGAATGGGGACAATCCCACAGTGTATGAACTAGTGTTCCCTCCTCCACGCAGCCTCTCAAGCAGAAGGGATGGGGCGCTCTATGGATTTTGTGGAGTAGTGTCCTGGTGTAGTATATGCGGTGTAAAATTTTTAATTGCACCAGTCTGAACTTTGCCGAAATGCCTACTTCTTTCGGGGAGGCTAAAGCTTCGTTCCATTCCGATTCGTCCGTCACTCCTATGTCCTCCTCCCACCTGTCTTTAAGTTTCAGCGTGGGGTCTTCTAAGTTGTTGATCAGTTTTTTATATGTGAGGGAAGTCGCGCTCTGTTGCATGAAGTCTGTCAATAGCCTGTCTTCAAGTAGTGAGGAGTCCGGCAGTGCAGTACCCACTGGGATTGCTTGGAGCAGTGCGTGCCTAATTTGTATGTATCTGAATGTTTCCGTGGGACTAAGGTCATACTGCTGCTGGAGTTGCGGGAACAGTATTATCGTGTCTTTGTCCCAGAGGTCCCCCACCGTGGAAATACCCATCGAGTCCCACTGTGTAAATCCTGCACACCTTCTAAGGTTTCCCAGTGATTTCGTGTCCCACAACGGTGTCATTTTGGTGATTCTTCCTTTCCAGCCCAGTTTTGCCTGTGCTATATGCCAGAGGGCCACCGTGTGTTGTGTCGGGCCGCGCAGATGTTTGACTTGCGTTTTGTTATATAGTGTTGAGAGCATGCAGTTCGTCCCTAGTTGCGACCAGTCTGCCCTGTAGGCCGGGTCGTTTCTCGGGGCGTGTAGCCATTGGTTAATTATTTTGAGTTGGGCAGCCCAGTAATAAAGCTGAATATTGGGAAGCGCAATCCCTCCGTCATACCAACTTTTCACCAACTTGTCGTATGCTATACGTGCTGGGCCATTGTTCCAGAGTAGGTTGGAAACTAACGCAGCAATTTGTTTAAAGTACCGCGGTGGGACAGGAAATGGGGTGTTTTCTAATATGTATAGAAACCTGGGAAGCGCCATCATCTTATATAAGGCTGCCCTCCCCAGTAGGGTGAGGGGCAAGGTCGCCCAGTGCTTAACGTCTGCGCGTAAGCGATCCAGAGGTGGTTTAAGGTTGTTGGTGAAGAAATCCGCTTCAGAATTTGCGATGACAATGCCCAGGTATTTGAAGGAGGTCGTCGGCGCCGCCAGGGGGCAGCCTTCTTGCAATCTCGGTGCCGGACCTTTTAGTGTATATATCACCGATTTTGACCAGTTCAGGGTATAGCCTGACGATTGCCCATGTGTGTTGCATATTTCCAACAGGGCTGGGATTCCGTTGTCAGGGTCTACCATGTATATGAGCATGTCATCAGCATATAGGGAGATTTTGTCTTCCCATCCCTCATCCCATTGAATGCCTTTGAATAAGGGCGTTGTCCTGATGAAAATCGCTAAGGGTTCAAGTACTAACGCAAAGAGTAAAGGTGACAGTGGGCATCCCTGTCTGGTCCCCCTGCCCAACGGGAACACCGGTGAGATGTGTCCATTAGCCACTACCTGTGCCACCGGATTTGTGTAGAGTAGTCGTATCCAGGCTATATACTTTGGCCCAAAGCCCATACGCGCTAGCACCTCGAAGAGGTATTCCCATTCAACCAGGTCAAAAGCCATTTTTGCGTCGAGGGAGAGTATTACGGCCTGCTCTGGGAGGAGGTGCGAACGCGCCATTACCCCATGGACCCTCCGGAGATTCAGCGCCGTACTTCGGTGAGGCATAAAGCCTGATTGGTCGGGGTGGATCAGGGTGCCCAAGTGTGGCATCAGACGGTTGGCCAGTAGTTTAGCCAGCACCTTAGCTTCCACATTTAGCAAGGATATCGGTCGATATGAGGCGCAGTCAGTTGGGGGTTTACCCGGCTTCGGTATAGTTACGATTGTGGCCGTGCGTTGATCTAGCGGTAATTCTGCCCTCTCTCTACTCTCCATATACATGTTTAGCAGGGGCCTACTGAGTTCCGATGCCATTGATTTATACCATTCCACCGGCAGTCCATTAGGACCCAGTGCTTTGCCCGATTGCAGCGATTGTATCGTTAGTTGAATTTCTTCCTCCGACGGATCTGCCTCTAAGTCTTGCGCATTCTCTGGTGATATGCTGGGAATGGCAACGTCTGCCAGTGAGAGAGCCGCTATTTGAGCTGTGACGGTGTGGTCCGGGGTGTATATGTTCTGAAAATGATGTGCTAAAGTGTGCACAATGTCTTCCGGGTGCGTTAATTCTCGGCCGTCCGCAGTATATAGTCTCTGAATGCCTCTTGCGCCTCCTCCTCTCTTATCCAGCCATGCCAGCATTTTCCCTGCTTTGTCGCCCACATCATAAATTCTATGTGTTGTGTTGGCAATGTAACCTCGCACTGTCGTTTTGAGGTGGGCCTGGTATTGTTGTTGTCGTAGCTGCAACGTGTGTGTTGTAGCTGGGGAGGGGTCTAGCATATGTGCGGCGTTGGCGTTGTGGAGTGCTAATTCTATTTCTTTAAGTTCCTTCTGAGAGTCTCGTTTGTGTCCTGTAATGGCCGCTATTGCAGTCCCCCTAAGGACGGTCTTGTAGGCTTCCCAGAGTATAGATGGTGAAGTTACTGTCCCCGTGTTTTCAGCAAAATAGTGTGTTGTCGCTAGTTTTAGTTTCTTCCGTATTTTAGGGATTTTTAAATAATTGGGGTAGACTGGGTAGATCCTTGCGCATTTCCGTTCTTTAGTGGTAAGAGTGAGAATTATTGGGGAGTGGTCAGATATCCCTCTGGGTAGGATGTCAATGGTGTCTACAGATCCCATTCCCACCCCCAGGAACAAAAAATAGTCTATGCGAGATAGGCTGTCGTGTACTGCTGAGTAGAAAGTGTACTGAGTCGCTACTGGATGTAGATGTCGCCAGACATCCACAATGCCCAATGCTTCTAAGAAGTCAGGGAGCGGTGTAGTTCTCCTTGAGCCGGCTCTGATGGGAAAGGCGTCCAGTGCAGGGTCTACTATTGCATTGAGGTCACCCCCTATGATCGTGTCACCTACAGGGAGGTCTATAAGGAATTTACCCAATGCCGGTAGTGCTATAGAGTGAAGTGCAGGGGGGATGTAGACTGATACCACATTGAGCGGCTTGCCTTCCCACTGGCCGTGTATCGCTGCGAATCGTCCCTGATCATCCGTCGCGCGATGTGTAATTATAAAGGGTGATGTCTTTTTTAGTAGTATCCCTGTCCCCCTAGACCCAGAAGTGAAGTCACCATGTGTTGCCATAGTGTATCCGCGCCTGTCAAGCGCTTTGCATGCCGTCCCTGTAAGGTGTGTTTCTTGGAGCAGAACCACATCCGGGCTCTGGCGTTTGATGGCCTGCATGACCAGGCCCCTTTTTATCTTGTCCCCTAGGCCTCTGACGTTCCATGTTAAGAGGCGCAAAGGGGGCACCCTTACCGTGACTGGGGTACCCTCAGTGGGTGCAGCTCGTGGTGGGTTGGCCATGGAGTCTTCGGGGTCGTGACATGAGTGCTGTGTCGGTAGGTGCTATGCAGCTGTTGCCTTCCTGGACGAGGCCTAGGAGTATGCCGATATCTAGAGTGGCAGTGGTACGTGTGAAGTGAGCGATGACCACGAACAAAAACTTGGATAATAAAACTAGAACTAAACTCCCATCCCCCCTCCCTGCTCCCCTGCTCCACGGACTAAACCCCGCCCGTGTCCCCAACATTGCAGAGTGCTTTAGTCCTTCCCCAACTATCATACTTGCTTGTGGGGTTGGTGAGTCTCCTTCAGGCACTAACTGTGCCCACCTTACTCAGCCGCATCAGGTCCAAGGTCCATCACGGCACACCCAGGTCCTTTTATATATTGCTTGTCCTCAGACCGGTGCCTGTCGCCCAGAGTCCAGCGGGTCTTGTGCAGAGTCGGATTCTGTTGCTGCCGTGCCATCCTGATGAGTCGGGTGGGCTGCCTGGCTGTCCGTTTGAGTGCCGTTACGGTGATTAGTCCGATCCTTGTGTGGACGGTGACGTTGCCCCACTTGCCTCCAGCCCTCCAGCCAGTCCTGTGCAGTTTCTGGTGTGTCAAAGAACCATGTCTTTCCATCGGCCACTATCCGTAATTTAGCGGGAAATAGCATGGAGTATGGCAAATCTCTGTCTCTTAGCGCTTTTTTCACCTCCGTGAAGGATTTGCGGCGTCTGGCCACCTCCGCTGTATAGTCCGGGAAGAATGACAAGGTTGCGTTCTGAATTTTGACAGGTGGGGAGGTCCTCGCTGCTTGTAGGATTGCATCCCGGTCTCTAAAATTGAAGAGTCTGGCCAGCACCGGTCGCGGCGCTGCCCCTGGCGTAGGTGCCCCGCCTGGGACCCTGTGTGCTCTTTCCACCGAAAAGAAGCGGGATAGGCCTTTGGGCTGCAGTTTGGTCGTTATGAGATCTTCGACGTAGAGGTCCATAGCCCCCTTCCCTTCCGATTCTGGAAGCCCAAGGATGCGTACATTGTTCCTTCGAGAGCGCCCTTCCTGGTCATCCAGCTTATCCTGTAGGCTTTTGGCGACTTTCTCCATGCGTTCCATGGCTATTTGTAGTTCTGACGTGTCTTCCAGAAGAGATTTCGTGACCACCTCCACTTGGGATACCCTTTCAGTCATCTTTTGGAAGTCCGCACGCAATAGCGTGACTTGAGAGGAGATGGAGCCCACCGTCGTTTTGACCTCCGTGAGGGTTCTCATGATGTCTTCCAACGTTATCCTTTTGTCACCCTCCGTACCTGGGGTGGCGCCCGTGGAGCTGCGTCCATTGTTTTGCGATTGTCCGGGTTGGCCGTACGCAAACTTATCGAGCTTAGCCTGCGTGGATCCACTCCTGGTTCCTTTGCCCGCCATGGCGTGGAGACTTGCGGAGCCCGGGGCCGTCCCCTTTTGCGTCGTGGTCTGCGCTGACTGTTTGACTCTCTCCCCGGCGTGCAAGTCAGCGGGTAGCAGGCTGGCGTGCACTCTGATATTTCGCTCTTGTAGGTGAGGGTCCTGCTCATTCACTCCTTGTCCCGCTCCCTTCTTTGTTTGGGACACCTCTGGCCAGTAGGTGTGGACCCCCGGGCTGCCGCCGTCTGCAACGGTCGTGACGGTCGTGGTGTTCTGACCCCCTTTTGGTAGTGTCCTGTGCACTAATCCGCTGTCCGTCACCGGTTGTGTCACAGATCGGACAGATTCAGTGCCCCCTGTGGTAGGTCTCTCAGGTAGGTTGTGGCGTTGCGAGGCAGAATAGTTATCGGGCACTCCTAACACCCCCTAGGCGTCCCTCACTGCAGGGTCATTACATGCCTGGTTGAGGTCCCTCCCGGGTGTCACTCGTTTCAACTTTGGGGGCTGTGAGATTTGTGGCGGGTTAGGATCGCCTCCCTTGCCTCATGTATTCAGGCGCTGCCGGTTTGCCCGGCCTTAAGAAGCGCGTTGAGGATTTTTTTCCTTCCGTCCCCCGGGGGCACCCGCTCCGGACTCCTCAGTCGCACCGGCCCGGGGAGCAAACACAGCTGTTTCTCTTGGTGTGGCTGCCGGGCGCCAGAGAAGGACACTTAGGGCTAAACGTTCAATCCCCGGGGGAACTCACCGTTGCGCCGCTCTCCGCCGGCCGCTTCGTCTGTTCTCCGCCTCCGATGCCTCTCCACGCTTTCGCTCAGTAGGTGCCGGCAGCTGAATTTAGGCAATGCTGCTGTTGGTAGTGTCTCTGTGGGCGTCCCCGCCGCTCCGGTTGCCGATGTGGGTGTGATTGCGCTCCCGGCGGTGCATCGGGAAGTGTCACCTCTGTCAGGCCGGCCCGGCCACACTTCCGCTGGGGCCGGCGGTCCACTCGAGGACGCTGCTTCTGTCCTGATCACAGGCCTCAGTGCGCCCGTGAGTGATTTGGAGGGTTCTGGTCCTCGATTTTCGCCAGAAATCGACCCGGTGGCTCCGCTCCGGGCCCGGACCCGAATGCTGCCTCTTCGGGTGGGTGATGCACCGGATAAATGTGACGGATTAAAGATTAGGCCGCAGTGCCTTCAGGAGCTCTCACACTATGCTGCCGCCATGCTTCGTAATTTATTTCCTTCATCTCTTGTCTGTCCTTTTTTATATATATATACTAAATATAAATAGTATTTTGCTAATGTCTGTTTGTTTATACAAAATAATAAGGTATATCAAGATATCAAAATAAATATATTTGATTTGTTTCAACAGCCGGCTAGCAATTGATTCATTGTTAATTTGGTTCCCAATTGAGTTGTTTTTTGTCTGTGAAATCAGTCACAGTATTTGCACCTCTTTTGTTTACTCTATGCTTGGCCGGTAGCCACGCCCCCCCATGTCTGTGCAAATTTAGTGCCCATTTCAAATGTAAAATATGCTAGACGCACAGACAGGCTGTGTTTCGGGAAGGACTCAAAACCCCAGGATTCCTAGCTGACGAGCGGGAGCACAAATTCAGTGACCCTTGAAAGTGGAGCACCATAGTCAAGAGTGGGCTTGCCTTCGATCGAAAGACTGGGCTGGGCTGGGCCAACCCTTTGTTGCTAGGATCAACATCTTTAGTACTGAGCGGCAGCCTGTTATTACTGACTAGGTCAATGTTCGAAACACCTAATGTTTAGAAATTGCTTTTAAACCAATATATGTTGACCTTCTGGTTTGATAGTGCTTAACCCATTTGGAACTTTTAACATGTTAAAAATATCTCCATATGCTGAGCCGTGAGGGGGGTTAAGGGGAAAAGAAGGTTGATTTGGGACATGGACAAGGCTAATGCTAATAACAAGCACCAAACTGGATTTTTCCTTGGCCAGAGCTGTTGGAATTATCTCTAAAGACATTGACCGTGCAGAAAGACATTTGTATTTGGACCACGGTGAACGCTTGAGCATTCCCCCTATGGATCACCATAGCCTCTGCCGCAATGTTTTAACCCTTGTCCCTACGTAGCTCATCATTTGATGAAATTGCAGCCCAGAGGTGATCCTAACGACTCAGCTGTATCCCACTTAAGTTAGGGTGGGTCCTCCACGAAAGAGAAGCAATAGTCCAAGTGCATCTGCAGCTTTAAGAATCATGCATCGAATTGTTTAGGCAAGAACTTCCTGGCTACTAAGCATGATTGAACTTTACAACTATCTGTTGTAGGAGATCCCAATACCAATTGGGATCAGCTATTAGATAAATGTAAAGTTATTTTCGATGGTTCTGTTACTCCCCCCTCCTCCCCCCACCCGTGTAAAAGATAAGGAGCCTGGAAAATGCTGTTTTAGAACTAACAAGGACATGTGAAGGGAGATGATGACCCCTGGAGCTAGGTCAGTAGGGCCAGGGAACCATATTGGATGAGCCTACATCAATAACATGTGATGGACATACTATCAATAATCCCCTGCTCGTTTTTCTCATGGCATCTTCAAGTCTGTGAGAAGGAGGGGAGGGGGGTTGTATACAACGGGGTGTTGAGGATCAGAGCGTAATCCTGAAGGTTCTACTTGGCCCAACATGACCAAACAGTCATGCTTAAATCTCCCTCCTGAATGTTGGCCATATGTTGCAGTAATGACTGGTTGCCACCTCTGCATACTCCTACTGAGGAATTACCTCCTTAAATCAAGATTAAGGTGTGCTATTGGTTAACCTAAAATTCACCAGGGAATATAAGAACTATTTTTGTTAGGAGGGTAGGTAGGGATGGCCCCTCAACAAAGAAACTGAAGGGGGGAGTGCATGGTCATCAACTGTAGTTATGACGTTACATTACAAAGGATCAGGCGATATGAATTATTACACACCTATGCATGAATGTGCGATTGTTGCACGTTTTTGAAACATTTAGTTGTGTTTAGTTATACAACTTAAGGAGTGGAACTAGTCCTGTATATATATTACTTTCAATAACTAGGTCCTGAAAAATAGACGATCGGAATAGGCTAGAAACAGGTCAACCAATAGGGTGTGTGAACATTAATTTCCCACAACACCCTATTTCTTTTCCCTGTTTAACCTTGCCGACTAGGGGTCAGAATAAAGCACTTTTCCCACTAGCCAGGTAATTTTAAGTACACTCCCCTGTAACTTCACTCCTCCACAGCACAACATCTGCCTCTCATAGTCTGTGTAATCAGTGCTCCTGTGTAGCCGTCTGGTCATAGCACGCCCGTTCCGTAGCAGAATGCAGGGGTGTGGAATTTAATAAAATATCTACTTGTCCATGGGGCAGGCTGTTTAATAAATCTACTTGTCCTGTACCAAAATCTACTTGTCCCCTTTGTGCCATGTAGTGCGGCAACAAATTATGCAGCAATCTCATATAAGAGTTCTGATATAGCCTCTCTGATTATGCCAGGGTTCATACCATAATAGTGTTTGAATACTAGCAATTCCCATATGCTGCTATGTTTCTGCAGGTCTACATCCTGAGGCTGAAGGTAGTCGTAAGCAATAGTTCCAGGGTTGGAATGCCCTTTTTAGTCTGTGCAAACCTACTAACATGCATGTTTTAAGTGTTTTCAACAATTCTTCTCTAATCATTTCCCATACTGAGAACGGTTGGAAATTTACTA
This sequence comes from Lissotriton vulgaris, assembly GCF_964263255.1. Classification (NCBI taxonomy): domain Eukaryota; kingdom Metazoa; phylum Chordata; class Amphibia; order Caudata; family Salamandridae; genus Lissotriton; species Lissotriton vulgaris. Next base: position 1,211,985,217 of record NC_141691.1, read on the forward strand.
CGGACAGTGGCCGACTTAAAACTTCTTTCAGGGTTGGGAAAAAAGTGGTTGGAGGAAAAGTGAACTTGAAAACATTCAGATTTTCACATGAGCAAATCTACACGTGCATATTTGCTCATGCTAAAATGCAGTTAACAAATATTTTCTGGGATTACAGTACTATTTCTTGGCCTACTTCTGTAAATTCTTGTGAATTCCTGGAAACTGTACATATGCACTTACTGCAAGGATATATACCATGGATGCACTTTTGAGACTTTCTTTAATAATCGGGCCTCTAATTAGGCCTGGCGTTAACCATGACCTTTTGTTTTGTTTTTTATTCTGTTTCTCTCCGTCTTTTTATCAGCTGGCTTCCCTGTAAGTACAGTATTTTAGAAGGAGCATATTGGCACACAAAGTAGTTTTGTTCAGTGCCCAGAACCGCTGTGGCAATGTGTGCTGAGACCAGCATTTTTTTGTTTTGCTATTGCCAATGCTTGTTAGAATGGTGAGGAACCAGCAGCTCCCACACTGTTAAGGTTTTATAAAAGCCATGCCTAAACAAGTCACGCCTTGACAAAATCAAAAGGCTGACCACCAATTTCAGACCCAATAGCTTTGCCAATGCTTGTTTATTTTTGTTTTCCATATGCATATTTAAACTGGTTACACTGATTTTCCATTCTGAATATTTTTGGGAAATACTAACATACATCAACATGTTACTAAATGATGCTGTAAAGATACGGTACCTAAAATCTTACAGTAGTTTAACTAAATGTTTTCTTTTCTTACATGCATTGTTTTGTGAACGTTTTATTTTGAAAGCAAAGAATCATCACTCTTGCTTTGAAGCTTCTGAAAATATTCACATATAATCAGAGCGCATTCTGGGTGCATTGTACAGAGCCTCATATTACTAAACTTTGAACACGTGTGTACACTTTTATACTGGATCCACCGTCAGTAGGGCAGGCTGAGCTTAAAACATTTACTTTTAGTGCTCTCCCTAATAATAAAGGCTTTGCGTTAATGAACCATATAGACAAGTTTGAACAGCATTACCACACATATTACCTTAATTGTAGAGAATGCCCTTCCCTGATCCACAATGTGGTACTGTAAACTGGCAGCCAAAGGGTTTGTGCTGCAGGGGGTTGGGCCTACTTGCCCAAGGACAAAAGGCACATTAAAATTTGCTGCCCTTGACCCCCAAACAATATGTCCCAGGCGTCGGGCTAAAGGAATTCCACATCCCTGAGAATGGGAAGGACCCTATGATGAAGCATGCCACTAGAGGGTAACCCTGGTGGGTGATGGTTTTACCAAAAACTTAAGGATTTTCCCAAGATAAGGTACATCTCTTCCACGTTTTCTTGCTTGAAAAAAAAATGGATCCTTTATTTCTACATATAGTTCTAATTTGAGGGCAGTCCCAGCCCATATCCTTTTTCTCCCCCCCCCCCTTTTTTTGTTGAAGTTCACTTATTCAACAAATTTCATGTGGTGATTTTAATGTCAAATTTGGTATTAATACAACAATGCATGATCCTTTTTTGGTTAGTGAAAAGTAATCACACCCTAAGCAATGGTTATAGGGGTCTGAAGCTATGACATATTTATCCAACTTTGGTCTATACAATACTTTAGAAATTGTTGGAGAGTCTTACAAACAGATCCTCACTTTTGTTGTCTGGGGCCAAGGTTTAATCATAGACTACATCTTTATCGCCAAGGCTTTGGACCTCTATGTCCATTCTGGGGGGCGACTGAAAACAGCAATAGTGACCACAACCCTATTAGGTTTGGTCTTAATTTACCTGATAGTAGTCTGTGCCCCATGGAATGATTGACATGAGCCAAAAGGATAATGGGTTCATCAGTCCAGATATATGGTTAGAACATTTTGAACATATTTACACGTATGTGAATACTTCTATGGATATAATGTTTTTATGGAAGGTGCTCCTCAGTTTCGCTTGGCCATCACATTTGAGCTTGAAAAGGTCACTGACGGCATATTGGCTTGACCATCAATGAAGCTGCAAGGGGTACCTATAGAGCTTTATAAGGAGAATATTCGATTGTGGGCTCCAATAACTACCAACGTTTTAAACTCCGCAGTCTCTCACAAAATTCCCAAATTGTGGCAGACTGCTAGTATTTTGTCCCAGTCTACAAAAAAAGGCAACAGACCGGATACTCGTTGCTACAGGCCAATATCACTGCTGGACTCTGTCGTTTTTAGAATTTACCCTTTCTGCAGGGTCATATGCAAACGTTTTAGCTTTTGCCTCCTATTTTTCTGACCCTGTTTCTGTTAGCTATAGGATTCTGGGCACTTTACCACTACCTATCAGTGCTAATGTGCCTATGCTCTCTGTATAAATTATGATATGATTGGTTATCCATGATTTGCATATTTGATTTACTGGTAAGTCCCTGGTAAAGTGCACAGTGTGTGCCAAGGCCTGTAAATCAAATGGTACTAGTGGGCTTCCCGCACTGGCTGTGCCACCCACATGAGTAGCCCTGTAAATGTGTCTCAGACCTACCCCTGTAGTGTCTGCGTGCGCAGTTGTAAACTGCCATGTTGCCCTGACAAGTTCACCCATTTGCCAGGCCCAAACCGCCCCTTTCCTTACATATAAGGTACCCCTATGGTAGGCCCAAGGTACCCCCATGGGCAGAGTAGTATATGTGAAAGGTAGGGCAAGTATTGCGTTTTCGTTTTTCACTATTGAAAGGCTGTCTGTCCCAGAGGTTCACCATTGGGGCTGCGCTGTAACAATTTTACATATGTAGCTTTCCATAGGGACAAGTAAGAACAAGCATTTGCAATGCAATCGGTCTCGCCTTTGGAACGTTATAGGTATTTAGCTATGCAGAACATTAGCTTAGGTGCTGAAACATCTACTGTTCTTGAACATGGATGGAAAGTAAGCACCAAACTGCGTGACACGCCAGTTATGGGAATGCATGGAGAGAAATATTGACTTTCAGCTGAAAATGGTATAGTCCAAAGCTCTATTTTTAATATAAAATCAGGGCCTTTGGTTGTCAAATCACTGAAAATACAAGATTTGAAAAAAAATATTTGTGTCTAAGGGTTCTTGTGGAAGACCATTTCTATGGACTGGAATCTATAGAATACCAAAGTGATTCTGGTATTTTACTGGCCTCTGCTGGTTGTTTTCTATCAAGAAAGTTGAATAGAGGCAGTTGTCTTTTATTTTTTTTAAAGTCCCTCAGCAGAAAGCATTTCTGGTATTTTACTGACCTCTACTGGTCGTTTCCCATCAAAGCTAAATAGAGGCAGTTGAACAGAAAAAAAGTCCCTAAGCAGAAGCAGACAAGTCCTAGCAATGATCTCCAGAGCCCACAAAGTACATACACATATAAGGATATACTAAAGTATATACAAGAGTACTCGAATGCTCGACCTAAAAAACACCCAGCTTTCTTCCTAACAGGGAAAGCATAACGATTAATGCAGAGCAGCATAAACAGAGACCTGCAAAATATAAAAACAAAATCCTACTTACACACCTCTAACCCTAGCCATTAACGTTACAGAAAAGTCCCCCAAAAGAAAAATCACAGACTATTCTACAGTAAAGTAAAACTGCCCCTCTAACCGACCAACCCCAGGTGCTTGGCCATAAATGAAATGTTCAAAAGGTTCAGCTTCATTAAGGACCCTTGGTACTTTCCTTCCTAGCTCTGACCCTTGCAAACCTCCTTTGTAGTAGGGGGGTACTGTTCTCCAGCGCCGACCCTTCCAGGCATCCTACAGAGCAGTGAGGCGCTGTTCTTCCGCGCCGACCCTTGCAGGCATCCTTCTCAGCAGTGGGGCGCTGTTCTCTGGCACCGACCCTTGCAAGCATCCTTCTCAGCAGTGGGGCGCTGTTCTCTGGCACCGACCCTTGCAGGCATCTTTCTCAGCAGTGGGGCGCTGTTCTCCGGCACCGACCTTTGGAGGCATCCTTCTCAGCATGGGGGGGGGGTTGTTCTCGGGCGCCGACCCTTGCAGGCATCCTAAAGAGTAGTGAGGCGCTGCTCTCCGGCACCGACCCTTGTGGGCATCCTTCTCAGCAGTGGGGCGCTGCTCTCCAGCATCAACCCTTGTAGGCATCCTTCCAAGCAGTGGGGCGGAGTTCTCTGATGCCAACCTTTGCAGGCATCCTTCGAGCAGTGGGGCACCATGCTCCGGCACCGACCGTTGCAGGCATCCTTCCTAGAAGTGGGTAACTGTTCTCCAGGGCTGACCATCACAGGCATGCTTCAGCGTAGTGCGGCAATGTTCTCCAGGGATGACCGTCCCAGGCATCCTCCTGAGTAGTGGGGCGCTGGTCTCCAGCGCTCACCCTTGCAGGCATCCTTCCTAGTAGTGTGACAATTTTCATGAACAATGTCTCTCTATGATCAGGAGAAGTCCCAAACTTCCTGAGATACTCACTGGTTTTCCCTCCTCCAACAATATTCACTTGGCTCAGCAGAAACCAACTACTCTTAACACATTTCACAATTTATATAAACTCCAAAGATCTTTATAAATAAAGTGAAGGTCTGTTTTCTGACTCAAACTGAGCCCAGGACATGGTGGATATAAGAGAGAGAAAAGCTTATGCAGAGGACACAGTAAATAAAACAAACTGTGCAGGTGAGCGGCTAGAGATAGGATACAACAGCTCCCAAAGCACGATCATGCTACAGATATCTCCGCTGGCTTCCGCACACTGGACCACTACACCGTCCACCGGCCCGCAGCCCGTGGGCGAAGTCTGAGACCACTCATTTAAGTGGGTTCTTTTTTTTATATGAATTTTTATTATTTTCAAACACATCCATTTTTCTTCCAACCCTTGTGTTATCTTTTGAAAACCAGGTGAAAGAACCTACTCACTCCAGTCTCTTCCATCGTCCTCTGTGCCACCAGGATTACATTTACAATGAGCGAATCATGTTGGTCTCCTTGGTGGAGCGGTCCTTGTAGTGTAGTTGGACCCCATTAGGTTGTAGCAGGACCCCATGGCTGCGGTCTGTCACCCCTTCACCTCAGTGTGAGTTGAATACAAGTGAGGGTTCACCGAGTCCATGAGCCTGTTGCGTGTAGTTTGCTGTGAGTGAAGGACTGCAGGTGTGTGTCTAGTGACTGTGATTAGTCCTCTCATGGTTTCCGAATTGTTTCTACTTCACTGGTTTCAACAGGCCCTGTTCAAGTGCACGCGCAGTGTAAGACGTGGAAGCGTGAGTCCTCCTTGGTGGAACTCTGTCACATGGATATTCACACTTGCCTCTCTACCCTCGACATCTCCTTTCAACATCTAGAATTCAATAGCAATGGACCACCTCCACTTTCATCCTCTGCTCTTCAACTCTCTGCACACAAGACAACTGTCAAAGAACTTACTTGTCAGAGTTCAACAACACTTTCACCTCTTTCCAAGGACTTGGAGGCAATCCAGTCTGGGAGGGAGCAACAGTGTCAACAGCATGGGTCATAAATGGAGACACTAACGCAGGCCCTTCAGTGGGACATACCATCTATTTCCCCCTCCATGGTCTTTGACAAGGCGGTACATGTGGAAATCAAAGAACCTGGGAGTCTTGTGGGACGCTCTCCTCAGCCTAAAACCCCAGGTAGGGAGGTCATTCCTAAATGAAGGTCTGTCCTCTTTGTGGCAGCCCCAGTGACCTCACCTCTTGACCACGCTAAAGTCCTCTCAGCTGACCTGCCAGTTTACCAACTCAGAGGGCAACCCAATGTCCATAATGATGCCAGACAACTTACATCTACAAAACGGCAGCCCATATGGTCTCACGTCAGAAGTTTAAACTTAACACCTAGCTCCCCACCAGAGTAACTTCAAGGAATCAGCCTCACCAGCACACACCTGGTAGAATCTGACCCCCTCCTCCAGGAAAAGACCAAAGGCCCCCAACCTGCCTCTCTGTGTCCTCTGAACAGGTCAGCTGGTCAGTGATGCACAGGTCACCTCGCAGAAGGAGCCGAGCCCACACAACACGAAGACTTAAAAATGAGAAGATTTGCAAGTAAGCCTCGCGAGAAAGGGGGAGGGGCAGTCTACACCCCCCATCCCTGCCACTGGAAGGTACTAACCTTCTTGACATATGTAACGCCAAATACCCATTTCGATTCAGGGAAAAACTAAAAGCCCACCTCTTCTGTTTCCGGCGACTCCACACTCTGTAGTCACCTTCGTGATCCCAAACCGGAAATGGCGTGTTTTATCCTGCCGTTCAAGGGCACACACACCAAGTCAACCAAGGTAACATCGCCAGTCAAGCATGATGGATGTGCAGTGACAATCAGTGCAACTGATGTAGCACCTAAAGTCCCCAGTGTATTAGGTGCTGTACAATCATCGTTGGTTATAGTTAGTGGTGACCTTCTACAAAGTGGGGTCACCTCAGCCTCAACGCCACACTTTCCACGACTGAAATTAAGCTGCCTTCTCGATGCTAGAAGCACTTTCTGCAGTACATCAGTTAAGTGAGTGAGGCATACTCCACTGAAGACTATTTTATGTACATTTAAAAATACCAGCAAGAACCACTTTATCAGAATCTCATTGTGGAGAGGATTACTCATGGTTTTATATTTCTTAAAAACGTTTCTATTGGTTTTTTACCCAAAAGTAACTAACATGCGTAGTACAACGGAGATGCCCCCCCTGGCGCACATTATGACGTCACTAGCCATTCCAAAACACCTCAAAGCCACAGGGTCATGTTACACTCTCCCATTCATCCTTGCTCAATCGTGCAGTAAACTTACATCCGGAATGATTTCAGATCCAATTACGCCTGACCTCGGATGCACCTCAGTGATGTATCAGGTGAGTAAGACATTGTTCAGCAGTAAACACCACAATTCTACGCCGTTAGTTACTGTTGCATCTGCTCTTTAGTTTATAACAAAACATGTGTTCTTTATTTAGACCTTCTAGCCAAAGCGCTCTGAACATTTAGATCATATTTGGAGAAATGTGGCTCAATATTTAGAGCGGCAGACCCTGATGCAGACGCCCGGGACCAGGGTTCAATTCCCTGCCTCGGCGGGTCTTGGGCTCAAAATTCCACAGACCTGATAATTCTCGCCTCGGTGCCTATTCCATTCATGGAGTCCCACTCTGCAACTCTGGGCAATAGCTTGCTTAATCTCCACAACGGCCCCCACAATGCTAAGGATGCCTGGCTTCCACCTTGGGGGTGCCCAGGAGTGGACGCCTCACAGGGAAAGCCAGGATGGGTTCCACAGCGGTATTCGTACAAGCGCCTTGAGACCCTTGTAGGTGAGTAGTGCGCTATACAAGTATCAATTTACATTTATTAACACCTAATCTAACTGGATCACCGTTCAGTGGACCGTGAAGGATGAAAGGCTGATTGAGCCCACCTGGGATCTGTAGGTCACACATAGAAGTCAGCAGTGACTTATATTAGGTTTGATAGCGGACTCTATCTCACTAAGAAGGTAATGTTGTAATATTCCAAGTCTGAGTTTTCTTTTACAAATCACAGTTTTAATTTGTATTAATGCAATTGGACTACTGACGCGAACCAGGGCTAAATCTCTCAAAATACACTACGCTGTGAAACTGAAGTCAAGGAGTGGAGTGCTGCGTCTTTATGGAGTCCGCTACAAACGTTACATCTATAATTCTCCAAAGCATATCCCTTGTTATGCGTAATAGTAAAAGGCCATAAAAGAAAAATTAGAACATTTCTCTCAGTCGCGTGTATGACAGGTCCAGATCTTACACCCTGTGCTAATTAATCCTCCTCGTCACACTGATGTTTTTGGAGGATTCATCCACTCCACCTCCAAAAGATAATGAAGAAAAAAAATATACACTTGGTGACATACTTCAAGCATCGCCAAGTGTTCCACGTCTATGCATGACCAGCTGTTCCAATCTAGTTTTTTTTAACTTTGCATTCTGGGACTTGTAGTCTTATTCAGTCCAGTAAAAAACCTGGATCACAAGTAACAGGATGTAAAGAAAATCCTGGCCTGGAGCAGTTGGTCAGACACGGCTCTTGGAGACTTGGCAGCTATGTTAGTTCATCACCGCAGCACCAAAAGGCTTATTCTGAGATGAACATGGCTTCACTCCCTGAACACAGCACCTCTCAGACCAGGAGCATGGGTCACGTGGCATGTCACTCAATGAGTTCTCAGCCGATCAAAGGTATCGACGTAGAGAGGATACAGCTCCAACGCATCCTGTAACACCGGATAGAGACCACCACTGTCTCAGGCACCCTGACCCCAACAAACACCCCTTTCACCCCCACTGTCCAGGGGGGTGGCTGGGGGAATGTGCGACCTCTGCAGAGCGCCAGTTTAAATGAGTGAGGAAGAGAGTCTCTCTTCAGCCAGGGGAGGGGGCACAATGGCTCCCCGAGGGAAGTAAACAGAGGCACTCGGCAGAGGTGGCTTCACAGCCCGGCTTGGAACTGGGTAGTCGCCCAGCAACAAGTGAAAAGGGGTGTGCCAGACAGGAAAGTGTGTCAACCCCTCACCCCCCCATGCTGCACCAGAGCATCGCATCACAAACAAATGCACAACTTACCCAATTCACCCTAATGTCCCTGTAACCTCAGCCCCCTCACCCTAAATACACACAGGAGGCTGTTTTCACCTGTGATGTTTATTATCCAACACCACAAAGCATACTGAATATTGTAGTCTCCTGCATGTGATGAGGAATATAGAACTACACTGCCGTTTGCTGCACACGAGGGCCAGCTAAAAGTCAGCAGACCTCAGCCCTTCAAATTCACCTCGAGGGGGCAGTAAACCATTTTTAACAAGCGCACCAACTATTTACTGCTGCAGATAAACAAGCGCGGCCGCGAAAGTGAAAGCGGCTGAGCTATGTTATAGTAAACTGATCCACGACCAGCTGCCAGCCTGCACGCAGCTGCTCGCCCCCAAGACCCAAAGGCCATGGGAGTGAATATTTAGAGGAAAAGGAAGGTCATGCACCCGTCTTTGGCCATTTGCTTGCTTTCATTATTTAAAGCCACACGCAGAGGCCAATGGAATGTGTGGGAGGAGTTCGACCGACACGGAGAAGTCTCTGGGAAGTCTGGAGTGATTTTGAGAGGCCCTCTCCTAGAGCAGCGCAAGCGCGCTGCGCTAGGCTTGACCTAAAAATTAAGTTTAGGCTTTCTGAACTCAGAATTTATCACCGCACCTTTTGGTAAAGGTGGTTTTTAAATTCAGTGTTTGAAAATGCCACTTTTAGAAAGTGGCCATTTTCTTACTTTCCCATTCTGTGTGCCACGGATGTTTGTGTCTTCTGCATCTGGTGCTGAGTGTTAGGAGCTAGGATTTGCATTCACTCTAGACAGTCACGCAGGAGAGGAGGTTGAGGTGTGTCCTGCCTTGTATGGGTGATTCATCGCTGGGCTAAATAGACCCGTCTGCATTTAGAGTGGTGGGAGGAGTTTCGCTTGCACCTGAATAGGCGGTGTCTCTTTTTAGGTCTCGCCTGGCGTTAACAGCGTGCGTGCGCTGCTCTCGCCAAGCAAGGGCTTCTTGGAATGAATACGGTTCCAGAAGTTCGCTTTCTGCTCTGCCCCTAATTTCTATTGTTGTGCATTATTTTGCGTCACCAATTATGGTAAAGGGGGTGTTACGATTGTCCCGGAGGCTTTTTTGTCCCTCCTGGTTACCACTCTGTCCACTTTTTTCCCCGCCCAACCGGACTGGATTATTTACTTGCAGCTTCATACACTTCTATTAAAGGCCGTAAGCACTCTTATTTTCATTTTGAGCGCGGTCCGTTTTGGCTGCGCTTGTTTCTTTAAGCGTGGTCTGGTTTGGCTAGGCTTGTTTCTTTAAGGCGCCGCTTTCAATGCAGGACACGCTGATTTCAATGGCTGCAGCGCTCCGCTCACCCCACATCACTTATCCAGCACACCCGGCGCACCAGTATTGACACTGGCAGTCTCCCATTGAATTTTTTTAATGGGTTGGTGCACCGTGCTTTATCTTTAATAATAGCCCTCGTCTTCCAAGCGTGTCTCTAAGAGCCAGGAATGCAGGCTCTAAGTATGTCTCGCTTTAAACCTGCACAGTAGTCACCGCCCTTCATTTTCCCAAGACCCAGAACGAGCCATTGTTATGAGGCTTTTAGAGATGTCACTGGATTGTGGGCTTCACCACCTGGCTGGCCCTTTAACACGCTTCCGGGTCACAGCTAAATGGCATCATGCCTCAGCTTGCACTGTAGCTTTACTGTTGGGAGCTCTGCTGCGAATTCCGGTTTACTCTGCTCCCTCCCGTTATCAGTGTTCACTTTACTCCGGACCCCTCCCGCGGTACTTTGTGTTGCTGTTCCAGACCCCCACCTCCCATTGTCTGTGTTCAATTTCTTCCCGCCCCCTCCTGTTGTCTGTGTTGTTTTTACTCCCTCTTCCTCCCGTTGTCTTTATCTTTACTCCCACCCACTTCCGTTGTCCGTATTGTCTTTACTCCTGCCCCCGATCCTGTTGTCTGTTGTCTTTACTCCTGCCCCCTCCCGTTCTCTGTGTTATCTTTACTCCCGTTTTCCTGCTGTAAAAATGCTTGTCCTCTCAACATACATCGTTTGTAAAGCTCTTTAACACCCTGGGCATATACTTTAATTGCAAGCCGGCCTCGGATGCAGGACCTCCTGAAGGTCGATATCCTGGGAGTGGGTGAGCTTGGGTAGAATCTGGAGCCGGCCTTTGCCTGACTAGGGATCCCGACATAACCGATTTATTATTTTTTTCACTATGGAGGCTCGAACTCCTATCCAAAGGGAAGGAAGTCCAGCTGACTACCCATACGAAGCCTGGGACCGGAGTGCTCACCTGGGAAGCGGCCTGCACCTGGCTGACACACTGGCTACAGAACTGGGTGCAGCAGATTTTTCCACCCACACTGTCAACTCGCTGCCCGTGCGCAATACCCAAACAAATACATTCATATATATGCTATGCCAATACAGCTCCCACGCCAGCACTGGCTGCAGTCAGGTAATATGTTGGCAGTGTTTCTGTCCAGACCTAGGCTGGTCGCATGTTGGTATTGTTGCTCTCAACACTATGTATGACCACAACATTCCTCCTTGTATTTTGATAATTTGTTTTTGGCTTTACCCCTCACCATACTGCGAACAGTTACACGCCGGTAAGGTTTTCTTGGCAGCATGTTTCCAAACACACAGGACTGATTTTATGAGGGTGGCCTCTCGTTGCAGGGCTCATGATTGCAGCTGAACTGATTACATGAGTTTGGAGCTTTGGCTACTTCCGTATGGACATACTTTCATGGCCATACCTCTATCTATGCCTAAACCGCTTGCATGTTTGTAACGTGGTGTGCATAGTGCCTATGCATTTCCTTCCTGGCTGCTAGTTACTGATAGAACAGTACCCTTACTTGTTTGCATATTTTGCTCAAACTACGCTTGTCGTCAGCTTGCAGTCACCTAGATCTTTTGCTATTTTTTAATGGCTGTACTTACGCCATTATGTATATTGTTTACAAAACAACACGAAAAGGTATCCTTTGCCAGTCTACCACCTGCACTTCTGACTTTGAGGTTTTAGTGTTTCATAAACAATAACATTCCTCTGGGACAACAGTTATCTTTTATATTACATTTAGGAACACAGCGTTGCCTAATATATAGAACAACACGCTGCCCTTGGAATAAGTGTGACGACAGGGACACATGTACCCCGTACAGCACCCTGAGACAACAATTCATAAAAATGCAATAGGTCTCGCCTTTCATTAAGTTAAAGCCATTTGTTTAGCTATACAATACCATTAGCAAAGCAAATGGATTTAACTTAATCAAAGGCAAAACCAATTGCATTTTCAATGCATGTTTTACAATGCTGTCTCCCCCCCCATATGGTCATGCTGCACCGGAGAAGCCAGAACTGGTTTGGACTGGGTTCAGAGACCCTTATAGCAAAGAGAACAATTACAAACTGGGGATAAGTATTGCACCTAAAACCCTAGGACTTCAGACTGCTTCAAGAAACAAAAGGACCCTGCCATGAAGAACGGAAGAACTGTGTGAGGAACGCTGCATTTCTTGAGTGAGGTGTGGGTTAGCCTGTAGTTGCTGCTTCTATCTGTGGTGGAGGAAAAGGACTGACTCTTTTTGCCCTGCTTTAGTATCTTGCTTGTGAAGAATCTCCAAGGGCTTGTGTGTGCTTGCCTCCTGTTGGAAGTCTAAGGGAGATAAAATACCTCCCAAACGTATCCTTGCTGGATATTAAGGGGATCCTGCCCGGAATGGAAGGGCTGTGTGAGGAGCACAGCCCTGATCTGTGTGGGATGGTACAGGCTGCAGTTGCTGCTCCTGGCTAGAGCAGGCTAAGGACTTGACGGTTCTTCACTTTTTTTGAGGAAGAGATATACTGGGTGCATTATTGTTGCCCCTTTTGGAGCGTGTGGCGAGCCCTGTATTATCCACCTTATCTAAAGTGAAAGTGCGCAAGGAGCACTTTTTGTTACATGTCCAGCGCAGGATGAGCGATTTTATTTCTGCTGGAATTCACGTTGGAGCGCTGGGCTTCAGGGCAGCGCAAGAGCTCTGGGCCCGTGAAAGCGTGTTAAGAGCGAACTGTTTTACCTGCAGCTTGTGCAGTACTGCACTTCCCCTTATAGGTTCTGAACAATGAGAGGGGAGAGCTGAGGTGGAAGAAGCGCACTCCCTCTCCCAGGCGGCCGCTGTGCTAATGAGCCCGTCTTGAGAGTGCCGGCTGGCATGAGTGAAGAGTGGTTCTGTGGCAGCTGTCTTGCTTCTGTGAATTTGCGGTGCCATTGATATATAAAAGAAATAAGATGGGGGCTAGGACACAGACCTGTCGGACACCCCGGGAGAAGTTAAACAGATCAGCGCATTTGCCCCTATTCCGTATCTTACTGACACAATAACCCACTGTGCAATGCACAAAGAAAATAAACCAATGGTAAGGATAAAACCTATCTTGGTTTGAATGCTCCACAAGATGTGTTCCTACCAACATATTTGTCACTTCAAATGTCTGAGATGCACTAAGGGGTTTGCGAGCGATTACCAAGTGTCTTTTCCTGCCAACGTAGTCACTGCAGTTTAGACCTGCGTCCAGTAAGAATGAATTACAGGGCAGGCCCATAGCATGTGTACCAGTGTAGTGCCTTGGGTATGACAGCAGGGCATGCAGGGGACATAGCTGGGAATATCATATAGAGCATGGTGTGAGATACGCTATGTGTAGTACGGTGAATTGAATACATTTGAATCTAGAATATCGTGAGACGTTTCTAGGGAATTCTAAAAGCAAAGTCCCTTTTGATTTATCTTGAAGATCACGACCTATGTGTTCTTCCCATTTAGTCCGTAAAGTGTCCCGAGAGGCTGAGAGATGTGCCCATAGTCCCCAGTACAGCCATTAGATTGAACTACATCTGTGGCCCATTGTGTGTAGTGTTTGAACAAATTTCTGTGTGCAGGGGTTCAATGCCATCTGATGGCCAATGTTGTCGTAGTTATCACATAATGCTGGTGTGTGTTAAAAACAGTATGTCCGGTAGGTCCTGGGCATGTATGCAGTCTGTGTGGTTCAGGAGGGTATTATACCCAAATAATGTATAGACGTCAAAGTTCCAACTTCATTCCAGGGGGACAGTCTCTTTTCAACATGAGAACACCTGCTATTGTGGGAAGCCCCAACAGATGTATGTTGGGAGCATATTGCATCGCCAGAGTTGTGTATCGCAATGCACTTTTCCAATATGTAAGGGGATGGCGTGGCAGTATGGCGGCTGAATGGGATAAGGCAGATTCAGGGTAGAGCAAAGTATGTAGTTTGCATTGGTTGATCAAAGCTGTGGTTTAGCCGATTTCCCAGAGGTTCCGGCTAGCCAACCAGTAGTCATTGCAGCTTACCTGCCAGACAATAGGATTTAAAATCAAGTGCGACCATCCCTCTCCTATCGGGGGGCACCTGTAGCTTGGACAACTCAACCCTTTGTCTGCCAATGTCCCACACTAAGTCTATCAGTAGAGTGTTCAGAGAATCAATACAGGCAAATTTACAAAATAATAAAGAATGCGCTGTAGAATGAGCATTTTAGCCAACACTAGCTGACTAGTCACTGAGAATGGTAATGTGATCCAGAAGCAAATCTGTGACCTCAGTGATGTAATTACTTTCTGGAAATTCCTCTCTCTGAGGTATGTTCCGTCCCAGTATATCTGAACCCCCAAATACCTAAAAGTGTAGCTGCTACCTGGACAGTTGTGTCTCTGAAGGTCAGTGATGTCAAATGAGAAAGTATAGGATTTATTTAAATTAAAGGGAAGACCAGAAAGTTCTACAAAATCGGAAAATATCTCAGCTGACTCAGCGTGGTTCATCAGGGATGTGGAATTCCTATAGCCAGACACCCAGAACATACAGTTTGAGGTCAAGGGCAACATATGTTATATGTAGTTTGTCCTTGGGACAAGCAGGCCCAAAACCCTACAGCACAAACCCTTTGGCTGCCAGTTTGCAGTTCCGCATTCTGGATCAGGAAAGAGCACGGTCTGCCGTTAATGTAATATTTTTGTCCATGTGTTGAAGCTGTATTTATGGTCCATTAATAGAAAGCCTTTAATATCAGGGTGAGCACTCTAAGTAAATGTTATAAGCTCCGACTAGAATTTAGGACATTATCCCGCTGTATTTCTCCCCACAGGAATCACAACGCGGTTGTTACAACGACCGCATTGTGATTCCGCATACCATTACTCCGCAAGTCGGAACAACGACTTGCGGAGGGGGGCGCTGGATGTTGGAATAGTATAATTTACTATTCTAACTCCAGTCTGTGTGGACAATAGGGAAGGTGTTGGATTTTAAATCCAACACCTCCCCCCCACAAGTCGTCGTTCCGACTTGCGGAGTAATGGTATGCAAAATCACAATGCGGTCGTTGTAATGACCGAGTTGTGTTTCCCTGCAGGGAGAAAGATTTGTGGTAAACCCTGTTTACCTCTGACTGCACTACTGACAGTGGTTCCTGTATAAAAATGTGTACACACGTTTTCAAAGTTAAGCAATATGAGGCTAATTATAATGCTCCGAGACTGCTCTCTGATTTGATGCAAATATTTGCAGAAGCTGAAAATCAAGATTGGTTATTCTTTGCCTTCAAAATAGAATTTTCATGAAAAAATGTAAGCAGGAAAAACACATTCTGCTAAACTACTGTAAAATTTCAGGTACCATTTCTTCGCAGCAGCATTTAGCAACATGTGTTGATGCATGCTGAAATTAGTGGTTAGCTTTTAAGTTTTGTCAATGTGTTAATTGTTTTGGCATGGCTTTTGTAAAACCTTATTGGTGTGAGAACTGCTGAGCCCTCACCATTATAACAAATATTGGTAAAAGCAAAAATTATTTTTGTCTCAAAAAGCGCACACTTTCACAGTAGTTACTGGCACTGAACAAAATTACTTTGCGTGCCAATATGTTCCTTGTGGGACAGCAGAATGCTGTCACTCACAGTGAAGCCAGCCGATACAGAAAGAGAGAACATTTTAATTAACGCAAAAGGTCAGTGTCAACCCCATACCAAATTAGGGGCCCAATTATTAAAGAAAGTCTCAAAAGTGCACCCATGGTATATGTCCTTGCATTAAGTGCAGCTATACAGATTTAGTGAATTTCCAAGAATTTACAGAAGCAGGACAAGAAATTGTACTCCAGGAACATATCTGTGAACTGCATTTTAGCATGAGCAAATATGAATGTGTACATTTGCTTATGCGAAAATCTGAGTGTTTGCAAGTTCACTTTCCCTTCAAACCATTTTTCCCAATTCTGGAAGGTGTAAGTCTGCCATTGTCGGGAGTAAATTTCCAAAATTTCTCAATATGTGAAAAGATTAGAGAAGAGTTGTTGAAAACCCATAAAACATATAAGCTAGTAGGTTTGCACAAACTCAAAAGGGCGTTCTAACCCTGCAACTATTGCTTACCACTACCTTCACCCCCAGTATGTAGATCTGTGTAAACGTGGCAACATAAGGGGATTGCAAGTATTCAAACACTACGATGGTATGAGCCCTGGCATAACCAGAGAAGCTATATCAGAGCTCTAATATAATGAGATTGCTGCCATAATTTGTCGCCGCACTACATGGCACCAAAGGAACAAGTAGATTTTGTTACAGGACAAGTAGATTTAAGAAGCAACCTGTCCCATGGACAAGTAAACCTGTCGGGTGCCACAGGTGATTGAGTAGGAGTCTGATATATAAGAACTGGTCCTGGCTTTCGCTGTTGGAGAGGCATACAACAATCTTACCCAGTAGATCTAAGCACGGTGATCCCCAAAGCGTTTAAGGATAGCAACCAAAGTCCCAACCTAGCATGCCGAAAGCTTGGCGGAGGTCTAGTGAGAGACAGCCAGACCAAGGGTAACACAGCCTCGCACCACATCATGACATGATCAATTCAGCATAAAGCTGGCATATGTTAAGGGAGGTAGTATGGCAGGGGACAAATCCACAATGATCCATAATAATGAGTCTTGGAAGCAGGGGGGAGAAGCCGTTTTACGAGGACCTTGCTGAGAATGTTATACTCAGTGTTGAGGAGCGATAGAGGCCTGTATGAGGCCATATCTGAGGGTTGTTTGTCAGGTTTAAGAATGTTTGTCTGACGGTGCGGGGTAGCATACCTTCTTCCTGTGAAGCGAAGTAAATTTGCTTCAGCAGTGGGACTAGGCAATTTCTTAATGGCCCCACGGATTTTGTCAGCGGTTAATGGTGCTCCTAAAGATTCCCTGTCATTGGTTATGATCTATGGTAGTTCCAACTGTTGTAAAAATGACAGGATAATCAGTGGGTCTGATTGGGGGGGGGGGACAAATAGAATTCTTCTTAAAAAGTGTGGAACCCTTTATCTCACGTGTGGGGAGTAACTAAATGTAGTATCAATCAATCAATCAGGGGTTTTGTACATAAGCTCTTAAAAACATATGTAATTTCGCACACACTACTAATTTTGAGGTGAATGTTATGAATATGTTCTTTCTTACAAGTACCACCCTTCCAGAGCAACTTCTACACTATCCTTCTCAATCCCAATAAACAACATATCTACAGCTCAAATTACTTTCATATTTTCACTATACTAATTCACCACAAATCCTTTATCGGTTCTGGAGTAGCGTGCTAATCGCCACCAAGATGGTACTTCAACACCTCATTAGGGGTAGCAACTGATAAATAAATCTAAACCTTTCTCCTCTTCTATCCCTCCACTATCCTTCTCAGTCCAAATAACTGACAAACATATCCACCACTCAAATTACTTTCATATTTCACTATACTAATTCACCACTAATCCTTTATGGGTTCCAGAGTAGCATGCTACTCACCGAGAAAAAAACCGCTTTGACGCCTCGTCAAGAGTAGGAAGAGGTATATAAATGCAATTACACAAGACAGAATGGTTTGAATTCAATATGAAATCAATTGTACTTGTTGAGAAGACAGCAAAAAATGTGTTCTGGGACTGAACTAATTCATACTCATGTTCACTAAATTAAAATTCTGCAATACTGAGAGAACAGCACCAATGAAATATTTAGTGATGCATAAACCGTCCGTAAATTTCGTGGACCGTCCGTAAATTGGACCTCACGTCCGTTGTCCGTGGGGATCCCTTTTACGGACGCCTTTTGTCCGAAATTTTGGCCATTGCAGGGAACAGCACTGCCCCTGCATGAAGCCTCAACTACATGATTGGGCCAACTCGCACTCCTCCATGGAGCACAAGAGCAGCCCCACCTCGCCCATTGTCATTCTGTATGCGGCTGATTGCCACATACAGAATGACAATGGGAGAGTCTGGGCTGCAGAGCATGTGGTGGCCGAACTCCTACAACCTCTGTCCAGGGCATGGCATTCTGTCAGACAGAAGACTACCTTGGGGGGGTGGGGTTCGGTATTTGTTGTTTCTTGGCGTTTCAATAAGAATGTTGTTTTCATTCAGGCGGCCTGTCAGGCTGCCAGCTAGTTTGTGAAGATTATAGAGGTAAATCGGAGAGTTAGTTTGGATTGTGTTGTAGGCAGGAGCTCGCTATTTCAATTTTATTCTAGGCCAAAGACAATGTAACTAGATGAGGCTTGCAGTGATATTACTGGTATTAATTGAAAATGGGATAAGTGGAGTTTAAAGCAGTTTGGAGTGGGAGGAGTTTGGATTGGGTGATGCCCAATAGAGTACCCCCTTTATTATCTAATGCACACATTGCTGAATACATTTGTAATCTTTACTGGCATCTTGGGTTTAATCCCCTGCAGTGAGCGCATTTAATTCAGTGGTTCCTGCACTTGTTCTCACCTCCAGAAAAACGACACATGCTGATGAGACTCAAAGGAATGATTAAGATTTTTTATTTGTTCAAATGTCTAGAAACTGCCATGTTTTATGTGTTTTTGGCCCTTCAACAATAGATTGTACCATGATAAAGTTTCTGTAAGGAACAAAATGTGTTAGCAAGGCTGATTCCTGTTTTTTTTTTATTTTTTATTAATACATTGAGTCTATCGAATAAAACATTCAACTACTGAATGAAAATTGGTTTTGGCATAATTTGTGAATCCAAGGAGAGTTATTGATTATCTCTTCTTTCCTAACATTTCACTGAATGTTGAGGACTTGTAGTACATTGTGCAGTTTTAAGTATGCCACCCTACTAGAATATTTTATTCTGAGCCAACCAGGTTTGAATGTTTAAAAGTACAGAATGGAGCCAGGTCAAGCAGTGATGAGGTTTTTGCTGTGTATTTAGATTGCTCTTGAAATCGTCTAGCACCCTGGAACATGTCCATGTATTGACCAGTTCTGCTACCAGCCTTTGCACCCTTCTACCATTTGTGGTGCACTGTAATTCTTTAGAATCGTAGTGTCTTTTCCAGACAGTTGTGGACTTTTGACTGATGCATTGTGTTAGTAAAACTTTGTTTGTCCAGTCACTTGTGTAATCATTTATTATATTGGTTATTGTGAAAAATAAAAGGTCAGACGGGGGCTTTATAGTGCACACGTGCTAAAGGATACGTTTATTTCATTCCACTACGGTCAAAGGCTTCCCACATAAAGCCCTGGAAACAAAACCATGCCATAGTCACCTCATGGCCTGGCACTGTGCATCATGCATGACTCATGACTCAGAATACCTATGTGTAAGGGTATAATGAACACTTCCACGCCCCACCCCTTGCTTTAGGAACCAGAGCAAGGGTGACGTTCTTGATGGAACTCTTCTGTCTCCAACTCTGCAAAGGCTCAGTTCATAATTAAAATAAAAAGGTGGGTGAGGAAGGGATGGGTGGATGGCTGGAAAGATTAGTGAAAGGGTGAATGGATGAATGAAGGAGAGGGTGAATGGATGGATAATGAGAGAAAGGATGAATGAGTGCGTGGAAGGATGGATAAGACAAATGTTATGGGTGGAAGGTTAGAAGGATGGGTAAAAGGGTGGATGGATGGGTAAAAGGGTGGATGGATGAGTAAAAGGGTGGATGGATGAGTAAAAGGGTGGATGGATGAGTAAAAGGGTGGATGGATGAGTAAAAGGGTGGAGGGATGAGGAGTGAAAGGATGGAGGGATGAGGAGTGAAAGGATGGAGGGATGAGGAGTGAAAGGATGGAGGGATGAGGAGTGAAAGGATGGAGGGATGAGTGAAAGGATGGAGGGATGAGTGAAAGGATGGAGGGATGAGTGAAAGGATGGAGGGATGAGTGAAAGGATGGATGGAGGGATGAGTGAAAGGGTGGATGGAGGGATGAGTGAAAGGGTGGATGGAGGGATGAGTGAAAGGGTGGATGATGGGCGAGTGAATGGGTGGATGGATGAGTGAAATGATGGATGGATTGATTTGATAAGTGAAAGGGTGAATGAATGGACGGATGAGTGAAAGGGCGGATGTAAAGATGGATGAGTGAGTAAAAGGGAGGGTACATGGCAAAAGGATAGATAGATGAGTGAAGGAGTGCGAGGGTGGATGGATGACTGATAGGGTCAATGGGCGGATTCATGAGTGGATGAGTAGAAGGATGGCTATGTGAAAGGGTCGATGGAGAGAGAATGGGAGGATGGATGACTGAAAGGGTGGAAGGATGAGTGACTGGGTGGATGGATGAGTAAGTGAAAGGATGGATGAGTAAGTGAAAGGATGGATGAGTAAGCGAAAGGATGGCTGGATGGGTGAAAGGCCAAAAGGCTGGATGGATGAGTGAATGGATGGATGAGTGAAAGGGTGGATGGAGGGATGGATGAGTTAAATGATGGATGGAAGGATACATGGTGGATAGGTTTGCACATTGTTGAATATGTTTGGATATGGATGGGCTTAATTATGTACTATTGAGCGACCTCCTCTGATGTGTCTGTAAAACTTAGCTTTTGTCCCGAAGTTTTGTCCTGAATTTTGACCCCCTGTCCTGAATTTTTGTCCTAAATTTTGACCCTTTGTCCTGAATTTTTACACTCACCCTCCTCAATTTGGACCCATGCCAGTTGGTCACCCTAGATGCATGTTGTGCTGCATAAGCATGGTCGTTCTGCGTGATGTATGCCACCAAATGTTACACTGACAAATAAGAAAACCAGAGCCTGTAGCATACAAACAGTAAGCTGGAAAAGAGTTTGTTTCACTTGGCCTGTTTTCAGACTCTGTGTCAATGCACAGTTAAACTGGAATCAGTTCAACTCTAACTGTTAACAACAACAAACAAACGTGTCTAAATAAGCGTGGGTAAACTACATGCAGCTCAGAAAATTAAGTCAGCGACAAAGGGAATTAATAATGAACAAGTTAGCCTCCTTTGGTAACGCTCTTTCTAGCTGCAGCTTCCTCGCTTTTAGATATTACCCAGGCATCTAACTCGAACCGCAAACGTTTCCATAGTGCTTCTGCTTGCTAGAAGGTAGCGCAGTGCGGCTGCACATTGAGGCGGTTATGCCCTGAAAGTGACGCGCGGGCTTATATAGGTGTCACTCCTGCGCTCTGACGTAAATTGCTTTAGACACTGGATTGTCTAAGCTTACCTTTATCTGTATGTATGGATAAAAGCAATACATTTTATGCATTAAAACAAAGGTTAATCCACCCCAAAAAGCAAATGGAACAATAACCGAAACAATAAAAACAAAAATGTTCCAATTAACAAGTGTTGCCACACACTCCAAGAGAACTTGCATTTCAATTGACAGAAAGGCTACACCCAATTTAAACTAAGTACACACACACGATGATAAAACATCATACAACCTTCCCATAATTGAAATCTACAAGTAGAGAAAAAAACACAGGGGACCAGGATGGTCTGGTTTGACCAAATCTTTGCTCTTGCCAACCACGTGCTAGCTGCCCGGATTTACTCTATAAATGCAAACGTGCTTTCCCTAACTGGAATAGGTAGTCGCCAAAGGACAGTAACAAGAGCAAAGTAAAAGTGGGAGTCATAGTCCCACATTTGGGGGGAAAAGTGCGCACTTCGGCACATCAAGTCACAGTGCACAATTGTTGGTGAACACCAAAACAACACAACTGCCAGTACTGGACTTTGCTTTCTACTATTTGTACTAACCTTTATGAGTGAAACATACCGGTTCGGTTTTTTAAATTTCCGTCACTTTATTTTATTAAATCATTTTCTTAGCAATGAAATCAAGATAGCACTCTTTTTTTGAACATGTACAAACAAATATGAAACAATACATTTCAATACAACAGTTTAAATGTACATTAAATTTACAAATTGTCAGCACATCCACCTAACACTCTACCATTCATTCATACCTCACTCATACCTACAAATAAACAACATAAAACATTATTTTGAGCCTAATGTCAACGAATGGGTTAAACGTCCATGTTGATGGTAGTATGTTTGATTATTTTGTCAAGAGCAGTATTATTTAGGAACAATTTCTTGGAAACACTCATTATCTAAACCATCTGCCTTATTATCTACAAATCTGTTTGACACTAGGCATCAAAAACCGGGTCGATGCGTTTCGAACCTCCAATTGCGGGGTTCTCCTGAGGACCAACAATCTACAAAACATTAAAAAAAAAAACTAATTTACCACCAAACATCTCCCATAGAATTGACTTAAGATGCTGATGCCACCAGTTTCCATTACGCTACCGTACCTTATTGTAGTGAGACACAATACCTTATTAACGAGGACACTGGTCACAATAGACAATCTAGACACAAAGGAGACATAACAAATCCTAATTAGGGTTATGTTTAAATTGTGCAATCATTCTGAAAATCTGTATCCCTTCAAATTCACTCACCTCTTTAGGTGTGTTGGTGAAACTTCTAAAACAGAGAGAGGGGAGGGGCACGTTAGTCTAGCATGTGCCTAGCCTTAAGAGGCTGTTTAAAGACAGAGAGCTTGGGCATATACGGGGCTTACCTAATTGAAGCACGTTTTGGGTTAATTGTTCGTTTGCAGTTGTAGACACCACGAGGTTCAATCTGCAAAAGAGGCGGCCCGTTGAGTTTTAGACAACAAACGGGGAGAGGGCACGTTGTTTAATTAAAAGCATTCCAGCTTACCGGGTGCAGGGGCGTCACAAGTCAGTCCCCGGGGTTTATTATTTATAGCACAGCAGCAACGTTCTGTAAAGAAAACGGGCCATTACAATCAATAGAAAGGCGGACCGTCGTGCACCTTGAAATGTGATTTGGGGAGCAAGTCTTTGGATGCGGCCGCTTACCTCAGTCTCGTTGCCTCACTCGTCAAACATTAGCACTGTGAGTGCACGGAGCCGCGCTTCATGCTTAGTTGTGCCGAATGGACAAAAGTGCCGATCAAGTGATTCCGGTTGTCAACAGGAAATTTTTAAAGGGACAGTATTTTTAGTCCTACATTGGTCATTCAATGCTGGCAGCTAATCAAGCATTGTAAACGGTAAAACCGGAGCTGGGGAGAACCTGGCTTATGTTTATAACCCATTTCAAAATGCACACTTATTCACCATATTTTTCTGTTAGCACAATTGTGATGAAAATGGATAAAAAGTCATTATTAATGTGTTACAACATTGGTGGAAACGCCTCTCATTCAAGGGTAGGAAAGTCCTTGCACCTACTACTAATGCAAAATGACAGAATCAAGCCGCAATCTATCAGGGATTTTGAGCAAGATGCGGGAGATTATCTAGTACAGTATGACTGGAGTTCAGGGTTCATGGATTACCTCTAAAAATTTCAGAAATTTCATTTAGCCCAGTTGTTGCTGTGTTGTATTTCATTATAAGTAATGCTTCCCACTGGTTAAGTTTCTCCTCAATATCTCCTCCCCGTGAGTCGATGTTGATTTTGGAAAGGATTGTCCAGCGTAAGTCCTCCTCTTTGTGTTTATTAGACAGCCAATGCTGTACTAAAGGTGCGTTTGGTGTTTCCTTCCGTATTCTTGATTTGTGTTGCGTGATGCGCTGTCGTGCCTCCTGGGTAGTCTTCCAAATATATAGTTTGGGGCAGGGACAGATGATCCCATACACCACATTCCTGGTCTGGCAATTAGTGAAAGCCTCATGTTTCCAATGAATGCCATTGAACGTAAACACTGTGTCTTCATTTGTCTGTGAGCAACACGAACAATTCCCATATCTATGATGGCCTACTACTGGAGGTAGTCCCAACATATCTCGTAAAGTTGTTTTTTCTGCCGGGGGCAACGCTGCCCTCAAGATATGATTTGCAACACTCTTGTCTTTTTTAAAAGCAAATAGTGGTGCTTCCAGAAAAACAGCATGCAAGTCCTTTACCAAATGCCAATTTTGCATCACCGTCTTGCGTAATTGGTGGGCATTTGGTCCAAACGTGGTGACGCAAACAATTAGTTTTTGTTCTGGTCGTGTTTTCTTTTGTAGCAGGGTTTCTCTCGGAACCCACCAGGCTCGTTTCAATGAATGCCTGAGCAGTTTCTTCTGGTAGCCTCTAGCCTGCAACCGTTCTGCCAATTCATTGGCATGGAAAAAATATTCCTCCTTGTTTGAACAATTGCGCCTAATTCGAAGGAATTGGCCGAATGGTAGGTTTTGTTTGAGACTTCTCGGGTGGTGGCTCGTGTAATGGAGTGCTTTATTTCTGTTGCTTTTCTGAACAGTGTGGTACCTAACACGCCATCCACTGCATAGACTTTCACATCCAAGAACGTGATGTTTTGTTTGACGACGTGCAGCTGAATTTGATGTTTTCCAACCTTTGATTTAGCCATGTCAAGAACTCGTCTAATTTATCTTGTGTTCCAGACCAAATCATAAACACATCGTCAATATATCTCATGTACTTTTTGATGTACTCAGCATATGGATTGTTATTATAAATACATTTATTTTCATAGAGACCCATGAACAATACTGCCAATTCCGGTGCAAAGAGGCAGCCCATGGCTACCCCTTTAATCTGGTAAAAGAAATCCGTATCAAACTGGAAATAATTTTTTTGTAAAGCAAATTTTGCTAGTTGAACTATGAAGCTCGTGGGAACTCTAGTTGGACGTTCTCTTTGTTCCAGGAAGTATGTAATAATCTCCAAAGCCTGTTCCTGGGGTATCTGTGTGTATAAAGAGACGACGTCCATCGTTACTAGCAATTGCTTAGTCGTATCAAAATCAACCGATGTTATTTGATTCAAAAATGCTGTTGTGTCCTTTAGGTGTGCTGGAATCTCTTCAATAAAGGGTTTAAGAAAGAAATCTATATATTGTGACACCAATTCAATAAGTGAGGCACAACCCGAAACTATCGGGCGGCCTGGAGGGTCCAGTTCATCCTTATGCAACTTTGGAAGCACATAGAACAGTGGTGTTCCAGGGTGTTTGTTTTGCAGAAAGGTAAATTCCTTGGGTCCTAGGATACCTAAGTCTAGACCTTCCTGAAGGATGGAAAAAAGCTCTTTTTTGAGATCATCCATGGGATTTTTTATTGATGGTTCTGTAGCAGCTTGGGTCGTGCAGTTGGCGTTTAACTTCATTTTTATATTTGTTTATGTCCCAAAGTACTACTGCTCCACCTTTGTCCGCCTGCTTAATTACTAGCGTTTTGTCATTTTTTAATGAAAAAATAGCATCAGGTGAAGGCATGGCACACCTTTAGTATGGAAACCAACTCTTAAAAATAAATATTTTGTACTGGCATTCTTAAAACATTCTCTACAGAAATGCTGGTATTTCCCATTTAAAATACTAAAGCATACAAGCAAAGTCCTCTGTCCTGTCCCATCAAACGGAAGGAACTGTGGAGACCAGCACTTCCGGGGACAAGCTTGACATGATCTTGCGGGAGATCCGTAAATCTCGTTCTGTGTTGGAAGCGCAGTTGGGCATGATCTCAGTGGATCTCAACTTATTGAAGGATGATCATAAGAAAGTTGTAGAGAAGTTCAAAACAACTGAGCAGAAGGTGGACACCGTGATACCTCAGGTACAGGCCCAGGAGGAGCAATTAAATCATATTCACCAACAGATCGTCCCTCCAGGCAGTGGCTGATGATGCGGAAGGCCGGGCACGCCGGAACAACCTATGAATCGTGGGTCTGCCTGAGGGGACGGAAGGATCTACGCCTACAGAATACGTTGAGAACTGGTTAAAGTCTACTGTGGCCCGACCGGACTGTCTACACACTTCACAGTCAAACGGTCACATAGGGTCCCTACACGTCGCCCAATTCCAGGCGCCAACCCGCGTCCCATCTTGGCCAGGATTTTGAATTGCAGGGATCAAGATCACCTACTACAGGCGGCGAGAGACAATGGTCCACTGCAGATTGACAATGCGAAGATTTCAATATTCCCAGATTACACTATGGCAATTCAGCGCAGATTTTCCTTTATGGAGGTGAAGGCGCGTGCTCGGGCAGCGGACATGTCATTTGCCTTATTGTTCCTGGCAAAACTGAAAATCCTTTATAACCAGCGCTCCCTGTTTTTTGATACCCCTGATGGCGCTTGGGACTGGCTGGACAAGACGTTCCCCGATGTCCAACCTATGAGACGTATGGATTCCTCACTGCCCAAAACGCAACGCCCCCCTCGGAGGTGTAAGAGGGGGCTTCTTACTCAAAGTTCGGTCTCTAGTTCCCTGGTTCATCAACAAGTGCTGGAGGGCAGGCGAAGGGCACTACACACTGCCTCAACTTTTCGCACCACTTGCCCGGCTATCAGTGCTAGCCCATCTGAGGGATTGAATACGGACACTGATTCCTATGGCAGCGTTGCGCTGTTTCCTTCTGCGACCTCACAACTTAGCAATGATCCTTTAGCCTCAGCGGAGACTTAGTTATTTGTCTTGTAACCTTGTAGGGCATGCTCAGCCTATTGTTGTCTTTCTGTCCTCTTTGAAGTGCTGTTGTTCACCATATGCGCCTTTGCTCGACTGGTGGAATTCCATGGAATTTGTATACCGATATGACTGGTGGGAACGGATGAGTAAGTTCCCTGGCCAGGTCCGCGTTCTAGGCGCTTTCATGTGTTGCTTACTGCTCTTGCTTGGCTGTTGATAGTGTTGGTGACTTTCCCCCAAAAGCGTTAGCAGTGGTTGAATGTTAAGCATGTTAACTTTGTAGGGGGGGGGGGGGGGGGGGGGGGGGGGGGTTCTCATTCTTTTTGATGATGCCTGCTGTAAATTCCTATACATTTGTCTCATGGAACGTCAGAGGAATGGGTTCTATGGCTAAACGAAATAGAATAGCTGCGCAATTACATCGCTGTAAAGCACACAATCTGCTTTCATGTGACACATTTGATCCCCTCCGAAACTACACAGGAGATGGCGGGGTCAATTTTATGCAACAGCATATTCGGCCTTTTCTAGGGAGGCTACCATCTGGATTCGGGCGGGCATCCCCTTCTTCCTAGTGAGCGCAAAATTGCTAAGGGCCGGTTTGTTCGCTTGCTGGGAACGTTGGATGGTAGGCAAGTAGTGCTGGGGTCCCTCTATGCACGAAATACGGATCAAGAGGCATTCTTTACACAGGTCTCCCGGGCACTTTCTGGCTGGTCCCATTTCCAGTGGCTTTTGGGCGGTGATTTAAATGCGGTGTTTGATATAAGTCTAGATCTTTCCCATCCCCCTTTATTTAACACTGCAGAAAGGGCGCAGGCTGTGACCATGACACGTTGGGCACAAGGCTGGAATTTATTGGACGTCTGGAGGGCCTTGCACGTGAACAAGAGGGAATATTCCTTTTACTCTTACCCCCATAAGCTACATACACGTCTGGATTACTTTCTTTGCTCCCCATATTTATCCTCTTCTATTAAACATTGTGTGTACCTGGGAAAGACTATTTCTGACAATAATCCCATAGAATTATTATTGACTTGGGCCCATTCCCGTTGCTCCTATTCCAATATGAAGAATGCAGCCTATACAATTGGAGGACCAGGTATATCGGGCCGCATTGACTACGGCTATTGAAATGTTCTTCGTGGAGAATGAGGGTACTGCCTCGTCCAGATCTATTGAGTGGGAGGCCATCAAAGTGTCTATACATGGGGTTGCCATGGGGACTTTTGCAGGATCGCGGAGAGAAACGATCAGGGAAATAATTGACCAGGAGGGGGAATTGCAGGCTCTGGAAGTGGCGGCTCAGAGGAGCGTAGACTGCTCAGAACCACTTTAGTCCGCCAGGATTAAGTATGCAGAGCTGTTGGAGCGCTTAGGTATGATAGGTGTTAATGCCTACACACTGCGTACACACTCCGAGGCGGATAGGGCGGGTATGCTATTAGCGAGACTGATCCAACCTACGGCGAGTCCTACTCCCAATTTTAGCTGTGAATACGATCAATACCGTGTTAGTTCCATCTCAGGGTGGGATCAATACTGCGTTCCAGGAATATTATGTTCTTTTGTATACCGCCCCATGCTTAGATGTCTCGGCTCCCACACTTTCCTTCTTGTTCGAGGTCCAGCTTCCCACAGTTTATGATTCGATCGCTAAGGAATTGGCTGCTCCGATTACTGTCGCAGAGATCCAGGTAGCGATAAAGGCGTTGGCCCACAACAAAACGCCGGGTTCTGATGGCCTCCCTGTGGAGTCTTATTCCACTTTTTCTGATATGTTGATCCCTAGGTTGTTGCAACTCTTTACTACTTCCTTGGAGGC
This sequence comes from Lissotriton vulgaris, assembly GCF_964263255.1. NCBI lineage: Eukaryota > Metazoa > Chordata > Amphibia > Caudata > Salamandridae > Lissotriton > Lissotriton vulgaris. Next base: position 1,212,013,404 of record NC_141691.1, read on the forward strand.
GATAGTCACATCCTTGTTCAAACCGGATAAGAAACCAACTGATCTCCTATCTTATAGACCACTTTCTATTCTTAACACAGAATACAAGATACTCAGTAAGGTCTTAGCATCGCAGTTTCTCCCCCCGTTTCCTTGATTGATCCATACAGATCAATGTGGATTCATACCCCAACGCAGTACCTCTCTGAATATCCGCCGTCTCTATGCCCTAATGCACGCAGCGTCCGACACTTCCTGTCTTGCTGGGTGCTTGTCTTTAGACGTGCGCCAAGCTTTTGATACCCTGAGCTGGCCGTATACGTTGGTGTGTATTGTCCAAGTTTGGCATGTCCCAGTCCTATTGTGCATGGATTAAATTGTTGTATACATGTCCTACAGCACGCGCTAAAACGGGTAGGACCATCTCTCTCTCTTATGCAATCTCCCAGGGTACGCGCCAATGCTGCCCCTTATCCCCCACGCTTTTTGTGTTAGCCCTCAACCTCTTGCGCAGATCCTGCGTCAGATTATGACCCCTTATGGCATCCCCTTGCGTGGGGTGATGCATTCAGTATCATTATACGCAGATGATATGCTGTTGTATTTTCGAGATTTGGGTGCTGATAAACGCACAATAGCTGCTTCCTTTTCTAGATTTGGGGAAATTTCTGGCCTGTGTCTTAACGCCTCTAATCAGTCGCCTTCGCCTTCTATAATACTTACGCTTCTCCAATTCTACAATTTGGTCAGATGCACTTTCGAGTCGAGCCTGTCACTTTTAAATATTTGGGGATTAATGCCCATAGATCAAACACAGATACCATAGATGGTAATGGTGTGCGCACCATTAATTTGCTGCGCTCCCAGATCACCTTTTGGAATTCGTTGCCATTGATGGTGGTGGGCTGCTTGGCTGTGTCGAAAATGGTTATGCTACCCCAACTCCTTTATTACTTTGTGAACTTACCGGTGATCCTTCTGGCCTGGATTTTTAAACTACTTGACACACTGTTGTCATCTTTGATATGGGGAACGGGCAGGCATCAGTTGGCACTGTCTAAGCTGCAACTACCTAGTGCAGCGGGGGGCATGGGGGCGCCTGATTTTAAAACGTATTGTATAGTGGGACAATTACAATGCATGGCTTATTGGTTGGCGGGTAAGGATTTATTTGAAACTGGGTACTCCCTGGAATGTTTGAAACGTGGAACCCTTCAATCACAGCTCTGTCCGGGTGCACAAAAGCTGTGTGATCCTCCTTATTTGCTGCACGTTGCATTACATTATTGGAAACAGGCGAAAAGGCTAGTGAGATTCCCATTTCTGTACGCCCCGAATACCCCCCTATGTGGATTGCCTATTAGGCGTGGGATACTTTCGATTAATCAAATACAAGGGTAGACGCAAGAGGGGGTGGGGCCTGTCAGGGCTTTATTTTTCGACAGCCAATTGATGCCGCATGATGAGTTTGCACGTACTTACTCGGTGCCTAAAACCTTGTTTCTCACTCATGCTGCAGTAGGGCGCTCCACTCCAAGTTATTGGTACGCAGATCAGAAAGAACCCCCAACACCGCTCCCAGGCAGTCCACCTTTCCACCTTCTCTGCTTCCTCTCTCTCTCTCACTTGTGGTGTTCCCCAGGGATCTGCTCTTTCTCCCCTCCTTTTCAATCTTTATATGCAACCACTCATGGCTTCTCTTCGCCATTCCTCTGCTACAATATACAATTATGCCGATGATTTACAACTGATTTTTCCTCTGGACACTACACCTTCCTCTCGCCTCAACTTCCAAACAACCATGTTACTCATCTCGGACTGGATGGCACACAGCCAGCTCAAGCTGAATCCGTCTAAAACGGAACTTGTCCTGGTGGGTAGTCCGTCCAATCCATGGGATGATAACTATTGGCCCCCCTCTTTAGGTCTCCCCCCTTGCCCGGTCAGCTCTGTGAAAAGCCTAGGAGTGATCATCTCGGAGGATCTTTCCATGAAACCTCAGATCTCTGCGGTAACATCATCCTGCTTTTTCCAGCTACGCAGGATTCGCAAGATCTGTAGATTTCTAAGCAGAGAGGCACTCACGCTAGCAATACTGGCTTTGGTCATCTCCAGAGTTGACTTTGCCAACATCCTGTATGTGGGGATTCCTGTCTATCAGCTTCATAAACTTCAGCTGATCCAGAACCAGGCAGCACGCCTGGTGTACCACCAACCTAAACATCAGCACGTCTCCCCCCTCCTGAGGAGCCTTCATTGGCTCCCAGTGGCTAAACGATGTTCCTTTAAGCTAGGCTGCACCCTATTCAAATCCTTGCATAACCAGGCCCCTGAGTTCATTTCTTCCAAACTTAAGCGTTATTCTCCAACCCGCAACTTACGGTCCTCTGCCAATAATCTTCTTTGCACTCCATCATTCCGCCGTAAAAAACATGGAGGATTATGCTTTTCTTTCCTAGGCCCCTCCTACTGGAACTCCTTCCCTTCTTCCTTTCGCCATTTTACCTCATATGAGTTGTTCCGCAAAACCCTAAAAACACACCTTTTCAAGGTGGCTTTTGAGTAACTCTTCTGCCCTGGCTAGCTATGTTTGTTATGAGCGCCAAGAAACCGTCTCGGTGTACGTGCGTGGTACAAATTATTTAACATAACATAACATAACATTCCAATTGCTGAAATCGCTGCACATTATGGGACACGGCCGACACTTGGTGCGCTGGCTCTATCGAGGCTTGAGGGAACGTTTACATGCTCTATTATTGCATCTTAGGCAGAAGTGGGACTTGATATTGGGGCGGGAGTTGGAGGACAGGGAATGGACTCAAATGTTAGAACATCCCCGGCGAGTCTCTCGGAATGGTCGTCTAAAAACTATTCAATTATTTATATTACATAAAGCATACCTTGCCTCGGCAACAATATGAAAGATGTTTCCTACTGCATCCTCAGCATGTCCGCGGTGTAAGATGCCTGCAACTGATTTCCTTCATATGATATGGTATTGTCCGGTGCTGAGGGGGTTTTGGTCAGAGGTTGTTCGGGGTTTGGAGGTATTGACAGAGTGCACACCATGGGTCACAATTGAGGCCTGTCTTCCAGGACTTTTCCCTCTTCCTAAAAAGGCAAAATTGCTAATCAGATTTGCAGTTTTGGCTTTGATGCTGGCTAAACGTATGATCACGCAGCGCTGGAAGTCTACTCTAGCGCCCCGTGCATGCACTTGGCGCGAAGAGGTGGGCATATGGGCGGTTGCTGAGAGGGAAGATTTACAGCGAGAAGAGTACACGGGACTGCGAAAGCGACCGATTTCTCTGGACTGGGCACACCTGGTGGAACTATTTAAGGCTGCCGAAGGGGATGAGTCGGTAGACTATCAAAGTGGTATGCGGGAAAATGGTACAGTTGCTTGATTGCGAACGGTATAATACCTATGCACACTCTACCCTAGTGCCTCCCGTTTCTTTCCCTTCTCTCCGGCTCCGCTCCTTTTATCCTCTTTTTTTTAACTTTATCTCCTTCCGGGAGCCCCCCTCTCCCCTCCTTTTTTCCCCCCTTGTTCCCCCCCCTCCTTGCACACCCTTCCCTGAGGATCTCAGATCTGACACACACCAGACGCAGTAACATCGGCGGGGTGTATTGTCTCAATGGCGGCAATTAGGTTACTTGTTTAGTTTGGGTATTATTTTGGGTGGGATACTTGGGGTGGGGGTGTTAGGGGGTACTGCGACTGATTGCACATACTAGGGTCGTTATTCGATATACAAGTATACAGTTTGTACACTCATGCTGCAAATATTGTGGTACTTTATGTAGAGTGGATCCACTCCATGTGGGCTTTGCTTCAGCATACGAACAAGATGCATGCCGAATTGCTATTTTGAAATGTATTCAAATGCTTACTATCGACTGTGTACACCTGTATAATATTTGCAGTACTCTAAAAATATCAACAACAAAAAACTGTCCTCAAAGCTGGAGCAGTTTGTGTAGTGCATGCAGGAGAGCCAGAGGGCTGTAGCCCTGTATCTCAACTTCTGTGTCGATGCACAGGTGTTCTGCAGGAGGGATGGTTGTCACTGACTGATGAGGACGAGTGTGAAAAGGGGCTGCTGGAGTCTATCCGGTTGTGAGTAATGACCGCGCACAGTGTGGAACATTTGTGGAAAGGATGCTAGTGCGCAACAGTAGGAGATGTGGAGTTTATCACCACAAGGGGTGTTGGGGTGGGGCTCTGCCTCTCCTAGAAAATGGAGATGGTGAAGTGGGTTGTTGTACTGAGGTAATAGGTGGGGGCTCTTTTCCTAACCGAAAACATGTCAAAATAAACGGACGTGCCTCATTTAAGTTCCCAAACTACTTGTTAAAAGAAGTGCACAGCTTAATGCTGCAGTGTCATTCTCGTCCGACACCTCTGTGCATCACCACACTGTAGAATGGAGCACAAGATGCAGTTGTGCGTCATCATAACCGCGCAGAGAGCTTTTGCAGACATTTGTTAGAATTAAATTGCACTCCCTAATTTTTGTCAGAAGGAGAGAGGGACTCATGGTGTCTGGAACAAAGGCAGTAGGGAACCACCAGCCATTTAAATTAATGTCGGCTCTGGTAACCCTGACCTCACAACTTGTGGAAGAAAAGCTGTCATATGGGATGAGTATGCTAAAGCAAGTACCTTCCTACAATTGCGGCCCTGCAGTCATTTTTAGGTCGAAGCCTGCATTGCAGGGCATGGCCTTGCTGCAGGCAAAGAGATTGTGAGCAGGGGATTTCAGTATGGCATGAAGCCACACCCCTTTTTAGGTCTCGCCTGTCGATGCGCATCGAGCTTGCGAGACTATGGGGGGCTTAACCACTCTTTAACTAACTTGCAAGGAATCGTGGCGATTCCTTGCAGTGCCCGTGACTTTTAAGCTCAATGCACATGCGCATCGAGCTTAAAAGCGCTTGCACATGCCCCCAGCCGCCTGCCTTGCCCACTCTCTCTCTCACTTCCTCCCCCAGCTCCGCCCCCTCACTTCTTGGTTGCACGGCCGCTAGGCCGTGCCTCCCCTACTCTCCTTCCCCCTCCTCCTCCTACTCTCCTCCCCCCTCCTCCTCCTACTCTCCTCCCCTGCCTGCCGTGTCGCACCTCTCCCCGCTCCGCCCCCTCCCCTGCAGAACAGTCCAGAGACACCAAACAGATTTTTCAATCAGACTTTTAAATTAAATCACAGCAGCAATTTACTATTAAAACAAAACAATTTTGGAGCCTGCATTTCCTGAATTTTAGCAGCAATTTACTATTAAAACAATCTTAGAGCCTGCATTTCTGACTTCTTTTGGGCGCGCTGAAAGGCTGCATTTTCAGTTATTGCGAACATCACATTCAGAATGATGTTTAACTTATGCAGCGCTCTGACACCCTCGAGGTGCTAGCCTCATGCATACACACAGCCCTCACACATACAAGCATACACGCGCCCCTCCCCGCCGCACATACGAGTACACAGAACACACATCTTATGGTGCACACACTAGCACAGAACTGAAGGCGCTAGCCTTCACGTGCGCATGCATATACACCGCCTCAAGCATTCAGGCATACAGGCGCCCCTTCCCTTCGCACATACGAACGCACATAACACAGTTCCTACGTCTCAGATACTAGCGCATAAAGATACAAACATCCGCCTTCCCTTCAAGCCATACTAACCTCATCAGTGGAACTTAAAACTGCAGGTGACACCGCAGGGCTCCCCCTTCAGCATAGAAACGCTGCGCCATTGCTGCTCGTTTAGCCCGGCACTCCGTGGGCGCTTGCTTCCATTAGAAAATGGAAGTCCCGCCCTACTAGTTTCCGGCAAAAGCACGCGAACGTCTTGATATAAAACTGGTTTCTATGCTTTTTTTCGAGACTTGCAATTCCCAAAACACTTTTACAGCAGCATTACTCATCAAGTGTTTGGCACAGCATCAGTGCAGCTTATACTGTATGCCTCTAACATTCATGACCAGGCAAACGCGTTTGAAGAAAAGGCTTTTATAAATGCTCCTTGCACATCTATGCTCCTGCCTGCCACATTTGCATTGAATAATGATGAGATGTTATACATAAACTAATCATCTATAAAACTTGTCTGCTGGCATAACTTCAGTAGCGATAGTTCTGCCAGTATGTTAATTAACTATACAAATGCCAGTAATAATCGTGAACAGCCTTTAGACCGCAGCTTTCGTGCTGGATGTAACGGTAACATGCCAAATTCACTACCAGAAATTAGTAGGAAAAAAGTGGGTTAGCTAAGTAGAAGCTGCTTACCATCATTTGCTATCCCAAACAAAACAAACTTGTTTTAATTGCCAGCCTAATTACCAGCATATATTCATCATGCTTCTTTAGTTGATGAAAAAACATGTAGAACGGTTAATTATGCAGACTCCACAGTATGAGTCTATATCACAAACACTTATTCAGCTTTCAACACTTTTACAGCAGCCTTACTCATTTAGTGTTTGCCAAAGTGTCACTGCAACTACTATTTTGTGCTTTTTACATTTATAAGCATGCATATGTATTTCAACATTAAGCTTTTACCTACCACACTTTCATTGAATAATGACAAAATGTCACATAAACAGACTAACCATCTATACAGAGGTTAGATAAAATTGTCTTTTTAATGACCATGCTGTTTTAAAGCATTACAAGTATTAGTAGCTTGTGCATCCTCTTCATATATTCGCTCAAAAAATGTCTTTTTTATGACAATGCTGATTTAAAGCATTATAAGTTGTAGTCATTTGTGCATCCTCTTCATATATTCAATCACTATCACATCTTTCTACCCTCACCCCTGTCACATTCTCACCTCCGTAAAAAAAGTGTCACCGTACCTTACACAATCCCAACAGTAACAGCTCATACTCTCGCAATACATGAACTCACCCTCATTCCTTCACTCTCCCTTACAAACACACCCTTTACTTTCACACCTCTCTTCCACATACAGCTTCACACGTCTGTCATCACACACCCTTATATATTCCTAGAATGATTTTTAATGTAGAAGCTCCCAACCCACGACACATATCTCCCAATATGCACAGAACTAGCGCTTTGCGAATGCACACAATAGGGCTGAGAATGCTAGTCTGCAATTTTTAGACCACCCTTAACTTATGAATACCACACACATACAAAACACCACACACATAAGACCACACACCACACACATAAACCACGCACACATACACCACGCACACATACACCACGCACACATACACCACGCACATACACCACGCACATACACCACGCACATCCACCACCACCTCATCCACCACCACCTCATCCACCACCACCTCATCCACCACCACCTCATCCACCACCACCTCATCCACCACCACCTCATCCACCACCACCTCATCCACCACCACCACATCCACCACCTCATCCACCACCGCATCCACCACACCCACCACCATCACTTCCACCACCACATCCACCACCACTTTCACCACATCCACAACCACCACATCCACCACCTCCACCACCACCACCACCACATCCATAATTACCACCACCACCACATCCACCATTACCACCACCACCACACCCACCACCACCATATCCCCCACATCCACCACTGCCACATCTATATGTATGTGTGTGTGTGGCTCTGTGTGTGTGTAGGTGCAAATGCAATGTTCTTGGATTTTTGTCACAATAAAATACACTGAACATAATCTTCACAAAAGTTATTTACAAACGTTTAAGCTATTGCCATTATAAATTACAATAACTTTTATTTAAGTATTAATTATTTACAAAATTAAAAGCCATTGTTATGAGTAATATCAAGACATCCAAGTCACGTAAATACAACACACATTGCATTACAAATGCTATAGGTGTCACATTTGCAAAAGTTAACACTATTGACATTGTAACTGACAAAGCTATTAATTTTGATACTTTCAAAACCAACACATAAATAAAAAGTGTCATTTACAATACCAATAGCTCAAACTTTCCTAATGCGAGACCTATTGCATTTCCAATGCTTGTTTCCATTGGCAGGCCTCTCGAAACGGAGGCCTGCCATTGGAAAAAGCTCCTGTTTAGCAGATTTGTCTGCTCTGGATCCAACCTCTCGAGGACTCCATGACCTGCCTTACGGTAGCACGACAATATTTTCTGAAATATTGCCTTGGCAACCATGAGGCAGGTCAGGGAGTCCTGGAGGGGCGGGATTCAGTATTATGTTTCCGCCCTTTTTTTTGTTGTTGTTTGGTTTCGTTTGTACCGTCATTCCTGTGCGTCCCTGGGCGGTGGAGGAGGTAGGGGAGAGGCGGTGCTGGGTATGTTTGTTGCAGGATGCCTTTTTTTTAAAATGCAGATGATCCTTTCATGGCCGTGCAGCTTTACTGCTGCGCGGCCAATGCTTGTTGGTCCAGCAGTCATGAATCCTGTTCCGGTTGGACACTATGGGCGTTCAGACATCAACGCCCCCCCCCCCCCCGTCCAATGGTGAGCCGCACCAAAATGCATCAACATCGCAGGAGGCAAACCCACAAACGGCAGCAGGTTCTAACAGTTAGCTTGACTAGGCAGAGCAATTTTTGAACAGCACACAACTCAAAATGTTTTATTGATTGATATCGATAACTGATTTATCAGCTGGTGCACTACATTACAGCTTTGAATGGCAGACACCATCATTTTGTATCCCAGTGATATGGTGATTTTCCATAAACGTTGCTTACTATCAGGACACTGTGAAACAAACTAGTATTTTTTTTTTGATCAGTCGGTTTCAAACCTGAACAGTATTGGCAATTTAGGACTGAGAGCCTTGAGTAAAACTAGAACACTGAGCCAGTTCACATTATTGATCAGCTAAAGTTCAGTCTTTCACCCATCCCACACATCCATGCATAATTTTCTTGTGGATTGTTTTTGCAGTTTTATAAAGTGTGAACTCGACCCGAAGGTATTGGAGCGCTTTACATAAGCACCAGTTACATTACACAAAGACACATTCATTTTTGGTAGATATGGGACGCCAAGTGATTTCCCCAAAATCACAGGATGCTGAACTGATGCTACGACTCAAACCTGGCTCCCCAGTTCTAAAGTGAGCAGGTCTGACCATTATGCTACCTCCTCTCACTCAAGAGATAGGATAGCTTGGTACAACTGTACTAGAAATTTCTCCAGGCGCCAAGTCTCCCTTTCATGCTATGCTACAGGCTAACACTGATGAATGTGAAGTAGGTAAACAAAAGGAGAAACGTGCACAGCCAGTATCCTAGCATGGCAACCATGGGCTTTGATGCGAGCATGGTAAATGTGTCCCTACACTTCCCATCTATCTTACTCTTGCAGGGTGCCACTATTTCCCACCTTTTTAGGTCTCAGCCTGCGATGGCTGCGCTTGCGCAGTCTCGCTGGCGAGACTTAATGAGATAGAGAGAACATCACTAGCAAGGTGAAGCTCCGCCCCTCTTCTCCATTGGCTGGCCTTCTAAACGGTGGCCAGCCATTGGAGAAGAGGTCCTAGTGACGTTCTTCTTTCTCTTTAAGCCTCATCTTTTTCAGATTGACTTCCCCGACTTACTGCTGGTGTAAAAGGTTTCTTATCTTCTTTATGGGTTCAGTTAGCCCCATAAAGAAGATAAGGAACCTTTTACCCCAGCAGAAAGTCGGAGAAGTCAATCTGAAAAAGGCGGGGCTTAAAGAGAAACTTCTTTCATGTTAGTAAAATCGCGGCACATTATATCAACATGAAAGAAGACAGCCTGCTGTTTTTTGGGATGTGATGTTAGGGTGTTCCTCTTTTTGGGTAGTGAGAGGGTGGGAGGTTTTTGTTTTGTTTTTTGATGGATAGTTTAGTTTACAGACGATGAGGATTGTTTTATATGATGTGATGCATTTTTACACTGACTTCCTTTTTTTTGTACTGTATATATGGTGCAGTTAGGAAATGTGCCCAGTACTTCCGGGCTTTTGTTATTAACGTGGAATGTGCATGGCCTGAATGATAATAGGAAACGTCGACAGGTTTTGAACTATGTAGCACGGCATAAGACTGATATCCTCTTTATGCAAGAGACCCACTTGGCAGACACAGGCGCCAACTCTATGGCTTCTGGTTGGGGTCCACACAGGTACTGCTCTGCTTACAGTTCATATTGAAGAGTCGCCACTATTTTTGTACATAAAAGGATTCAGTTTGCACACTATGCCACACAACGTGACCCCGAAGACCGGTTCTTGATGGTCACTAGTCAGTTGATGGGTCATAGGGTTTTACTTGTATGCGTGTATGGTCCGAACACTGACTCTCCCTCATTCTATCACTCCCTGTTAACTCGCCTCCTCGCCGTAGACACAGGGCTCTTGATCATGGGTGGGGACTTTAACCTTCTCCTGGACCATTCTAGAGACAGCACTGCCTCCACTCCTGACTCCAAGCCCCATGCCCGACTAGCCCTTCGTGAGATTTGCACACAGTATTCCTTAGTAGACATAGAGTCCCATCTGCACGCACACCATCCTGCCTTCACTCATTACTCTGGGTTTCACAACAACTGGACCAGAATAGATTATTGGCTGGTCTCCCCTTGAGTGGCTGGCTGGTTAGGATCGGTCCAGACTCTCCCTCGCACTCTTTCCGACCACTGCCCGGTTCTTCAGCTATTTATTCCTCATGAGGGGGGTTATGAGAGGCAGTGGCGTTACCCCGGCCGGGCCTTGATGAACCCCACTTTCAGGGAGGAGGTAAGACAGGCTATAGAAGATTATTTTGATTTGAACACGGGCACTGTCGACACGTGGGCGGTCTTATGGGAGGGCTTTAAAGCTTTCATAAGGGGTGTCTGCATTTCTAAACATGCCGGAGTCCTTCGCGATCTGCGTTCTACTGTAGATCAGATCGAGAAGAAAATCGCTGCGGCGGACCGCAAACTACTTGCTTCTCCCTCTGATTCTCTTTCTGCCCACCGTTTGGAATTATGTGTCGAATTTCGGGACGCGGCTGATAGGGAATTGTCGGTTCTTAATAAACATTGCGTGGCGCAGCGGTATGGGGAAGGCGAACGTCCGGGTCGCCGATTGGCCAACACGCTGCGCCCCCCTAGGGCCCCACATGTATCATCACTATGGCAGGGCTAGACGGCTCCCCCATTCATTCTACCCCAGCGGTCTGAGAGTTGTTTCTTACATATTATAAGACCCTGTATGCCTTTGCCTGTACGGGGATCTCGGCGGTCAGGAAGATTATCTATCTGAGGTGGCTCTGGTGTATCTAGAACAATACATGCAGGAGTTCCTTCTGACCCCCATTACCTCTGACAGCATTGTGGAAGCGATCGATGCCCTACGCGCGTCATCTGCCCCCGGGCTGGACCGCTTTTCGGTTGACTTTTATAAAGCGTACAAGGACCTTCTGGTCCAGCGCTAGGTTGAGGTCTATGAGGAGCCTTGGAGGTGGGTAGCTTCCCCTCTGACGTTTCGGGAAGCTGTGATCATTTTACTGCCTAAACCCGGAAAAGACTCCATGCAATGCGGCTCATACAGACCACTGTCATTGCTAGATTTGGACTACAAAATCTTAGCCAAAGTCATCGCCATTAGACTATCGCTCTTGATGGAATTTGTCATCTCCCCTGTGCTGTCGGGTTTCGTTCCACACAGGTCCACCTCTCTCAATCTTCGTACATTATTCACTGTACTGCACTGTATTGATCCTTCCACGCCGGCCGCCGTAATTCTATTGGATGCGGAGAAGGCCTTCAACTCCCTCGTTTCTTTCAGTCATGCGTCAAATGGGAATGCCGGAATGTTTCGTGGCCACTTATTCTTCTATACACTAAACCCACTGCCCGGTTGAGTCTTAACGGTACTTTGTCTGATCCTTTCCCTCCGTCAAGAAGCACTAGGCAGGGCTGCCCCCTTTACTCTCTCCTATTTATTTTAGCCATAGACCCCTTGGCTCGGCAGTTTTAGGAGAACCACCTCCAGCGCCGGTTGCAATTTCGCACTGGCCCTTTGTTGATGTCCATGTAGGCGGACAACATTGTATTATACGTTCGACAGCCTCATGATAATTTGTCATCATTGATTCGGGAAATCATACGATTCAGCAATTTTTCTGGGCTCCATATCAATTGGCACAAATCAGTCATTTTTCCGCTCACAGCCTCCACTACGCCTTGGTCATTTGAGTTTCCGCTAGAATGGTGCGATGATTCCATTAAATATCTGGGTATTCACATTCATTTAGACACTGCATCGGTGATCGGTCTCAACTATGACTCCGCTTTCGACACATTGGAATCACAGATCACCCGATAGATCCGCTTACTCCTATCCATGGCGGGTAGAATCGCTAATATAAAAAATGATAGTATTGCCCTGCTTTTTGTATTATTTCAATAATATTCCCGTTCCCTTAACCAAGATATTTTTCACGCAACTCCACTCTCTTCTGCTTCACTTGATCTGGGGAGATAAGACACCCCGGTTCAGTTGGAAAGTATTGACCTTGCCACCGGACAGATAAGGTTTGGGTGTGCCAGACTTTTATTTCTATTATTTAGTCGCGCAGTACGCCTACGCATACGCATATGCTTGGTTCCATCCGGACGCACGCATACCATATTTACGGCGAGAGACAGATCTGGTTCTTTCGAGACGGCTCCTTACAATTCTACCCAGTAGCTTCCCTCGTGACCCCCGAGACATCCAGACTGTCTCCAACACATGCTGGGCCTGGATTAGATTACGTAGATTTTTGGGAATAGATCTTTTATATTCCCCGGCCTTACCCCTTCCCAATGCCTCCCTTTTCCCCATTACAGGGAAGGCTTTGGTAGAGCGCACCTTGGCGAAATTAAACATATGCACCCTCGGGGACTTATTCCCAGATGGGCATGTATTCTCCTTGTCGGAGGAGGCCCGGTTTAGCGATCGCTCCTTTCTGGACCCATTCATTCTCACCCGGATTCGCTCAGCTTTGAGGGCGGGTTTTCTCTCCTTTCCTTTGGCCCCGGATGAGACCCCTCCCCTCACTTTGGTGTTTCAGAACCCAAATAATGCGCACCCGATTTCCAAATTGTATAAACAGTGTGGGGCACTCAAACCAATTGATGACTCTAGGCTCAGGGCCGCTTGGGAGGAGGACCTGGGTGGGTCTAGCTCTGATGATCAATGGGCATATTGCTGTAGGACCACAACAGAAGTCTCTTTGAACAGTCGTCATAAGTTGCTTCAGTTTAAATTCCTTCGTCGGATGTAGTTCACTCCGGCCCGTGCACACAGAATTGACAATTCCTGGCCTCACCACGGTCGGAAATGTCTTGCCCCCCTTGCTGATTTCGCACACCTATCCTGGACGTGTCTCAAAATACGCCAGTAGTGGCTAGAACTCCACTCCACCGTGGGTAATATATTGTCCATGCCGCTCCTTCCTACACCTGAGATTGCGCTGTTGGAGTATGTTGAGAACTTCCCTAAGAAGGTTCGTAAATTAGCGGCGCTTGGCATCCTATTAGCCAAAAGGGAGATAGCATTGCTGTGGGGCATTAGGCGTGCCCCTACTCTTCGCTCCCGGTTGAACAGCTTAGCGTTCTGCAATGTAAATTGCGAAGAATTCAGTTCCTTACTCCCCACTTCTTCCAGGCCAACCAATATTTGGGGCCCGTATAGAGACTATATCTCCCGGCACCAATTAGCCCATGATTCTCAGTTACAGTCCGGCATCACCCCTACCGGAGTGGGATAGTTTCTACAGACTGTGGAATGGAACAACAGGGAAATGATGACGTTACATCTGTTTGGCTTTTGGTCTCTGCTTTAGACGGTATCTATTGTTTGCAGTTTTGTCACAAGATAGATTTTTCATTACGTATAGTATAATTGTTGTTGTCAGTACTTATGTATCACATTGTCTTTTTTTGTCCTCATGATTTGTGTTCATATTTTTTTGATATGTTTTTCAGATTATTCGCAAATGTCATTTGATGTTCCCATATTGCAATTTCATTGCTGGTTTTCTTTTTCTTCATGTAAAATGGAAAAAAAAGTTGAACAAAAAAAGCTGTCGGCGGTTCTGCTGGAGGGAGAGGAGCGACGGCTCGGCGTGGCCGGCCCGGAGGTGATCGTGGTCTCTGCGCTGCCGCTGCGGCCCTCTGCTGTGGAAAAGAGGCATGCTGGCCCTGCATTGTGTGCAGAGGAGCTGCTGTGGCACCTCTAAAGTGCAGCTCAGAGTCCTGGCTTGTTCCGGTGCACGTTGGCTTGAAGCGCCAAGGCAGGGTCAGAGCGGCGAATTCGCACTGCAAGTGGGACTGAAGCAGTGTATATCTAACAAGAGGGGAGAGAGAGACTATAGTGGATTCATTCTCCCTGTGTGGTGGTGTGTGAGGTATAGAACGTGAGTGGTGGAGTGGTGAAAGTGATGTTAAAAAATACCTGGCTCATGGGGTTGAAAAAACTTTAATTAAGCCCCCGGCTGGTATTATTAAAAACGTGGTCTGCGAGGTAGTTGCTGTGTAGTTAAGTACAGCTACCTCTCTAGTGCGTCGACATGGACATGTTTCGGAGTATCCTACTCCTTCTTCAGGACGGGAAAGCACTTAATTCCCCACCTTACTCACATGCGATATGTATTTGAAAGTGTATTATACAAAAATTAAATATGTAGAAAAATTAGGTGTATGTGTACCTAATATGTATGTTTGTCACGAAGTCCTAGCGCCCAGTTGGCGATTAAGATCGAACCTGGAGGAGAGACAAAGTATAGAATCAATACCTATACTAGAAGAGGCATAGCTGTCAAAACAGGTAGCAATGACCTAGTCGACTCGGAATATGCTATTGCATGTAATTCACAAGAAGGGTTAATGATTGCCTCCATCAAATCATGATCCCTGTGGAAAAAAGGAGACAAAAAGAACAAAGACACACATACAACACTGATGTGACATGAAACTCTAGGAATGATGATGGTTTCAGAACATATCCTAGATAGAATAAAGATGTCTTACTTATTTTAAAAGGTTACATTGCCTCATGAGCTTTTGCGCAAAAATATTGGGGCGTCCCATCAGGCTAAGAATCAGCAATCTGTAGGCATGAGGAGAGCATGGTTTTAGTTTCTATTCCATACCTCAAAAAAGTTCTTAGCAGCTAGTACCCTGGTGTGTAACTCACGGTGCTTTTATACCTTGCCTATTTGCTTTAACTAGTGGTTAATTAACCAATTACCGGCGGGAAATGCCCAAACATGGGTGTGCCGATCGCGTTAGTTGCCGGTTGTGTCATTGGCATATGTCTCTCCCTGCGCGCATGCTCAAAGGATCGGTAAATGGTGTGCGCATGCGCGGGAGAAAGTGTGTTGTGTTTGCACATGCGCGGTAGTGAAGAACCGGCGCGATGTGTTCTTGGTAACCAGACGCCTGCGCAATGAAATGTTTATCTAAGTTGGAGGCTGATTAAGGGTAGGTCCCAGATGGAATGACCTGAAAGGATCCTAAAACCTTTAGGGAATAAATAAAAGATAGTGCAATTGGTCAGCTAGTTTTGGAAAACTGGGGAAACCAGTAAAGTTTAGTTGGACCCCTCAACATGATACTACATGTAAGACAGAGTCGAGTTACGTCAGTTGGGACCACGGTATGGCATTGTTAAGTCCCTCCTCATGGGTGCCCAGACGGAACACCCACCGCTGTTCTTTCTCAAAAAGGCCAGCCTCAGATGTTAATTGTTCAATGACTGTCCATGCTAGTTCATTGACGTAATGTTGTCTTTCAAGGAAATGGGCTGCCATTTTGGTGGTGGACTTCCGGCATCTCACGTTGCTCGTATGTTCATTTATCCTCACCTTTACCGGTCTGGTGGTCATGCCCACATACTCCAAACCGCAGGGACACGTGATCAAGTATATCACGTTCTTGCAGTTGCAATTGGTGAACTTTCTCTGTTCCCATTTACTCCCATTCCAGAACGTGAGAGATAGACTCTGTTTAGTCAGATGGCAGCTGCTACAGTTGCCACAGGGGTAATGTCCATGCACCCCCTGTAGCCTGTGTTGCTGGTCTGGTCACGGACGGGGTCTGGTGTGAACAAGGGTGTCTTTTAGGTTTTTCCCTAAAGCAGTGGAGCCACCTGCCGTCACTGCCCGTGTTCACTCCAGGACTCTGAACACAAGACTTTTTGTGTGCGCGAAAGTGTGAGAGAGGCGAGGGGGCGGACGGTCTGGCGGCTCCCTTCAGTGGGGGATGATTTATCTGGAGGAACAGTGAGGAGGAAGAAAGGACGGCGACGCTGAGGGACGGACATCCCCCTTGTCAAGCCCCCCTGACACTCGGCCGCCGCCCGGGGGCCGCAGAAGGGAGCATGCTGGTCTTGCTCATCTGGATTTTGACTCTCTCGGACACTCTGTCTCAAGGTAGGACCCGAACTTCTGCCGTCTTTTGTGAGGGGCTGTGCTTTGTGCTCGAGTCTTGGCGACGTCCCCGCTGCCCGGCCAGGGGTAGAAAAGGCAGTGGGTGCCCCCGGTAAAGGGGGGGTATGGAGTGTGGGGAGAGAGCCTGAAGTCTCAGAGTTCATGTTTTTCCACTAGAAGTGCCGCGCATCGTGTGCTCTGTGTTCGACACGAGCTGAGACAGCCACAGAAGTTCACGCCGATGTCTGGGCGCACAGCGCTTGGGGCCGCCTTCAGTGCGCTGAGAGTGTGTTTAGAGCCTAGAGTAAGGGGTAGGAGCAGCAACGTGTCTGACCCAGAGTCACTTATTTACAGATCGGTTGTTGGGGGCATTGTATCCGGGCTTAGGGGTGTATATTTGGAGTGGGGAGGTCAGAATGTTCCTAAAATGTAGCATTTCTGCTGTTAAGTGGTTTGATAGAGGGAGTGATGTTCCACTTCCAGGAGACTTCAGTGTGTGCCCAGATTGACCGTCTCTGTCCGTTAGATCTGTTTGGTGGCGGGGGGGGTCACACGGACCAATGGAACTCGAGAAAGGTGGCATGTTGTGCCATTTTTCAAGGTTTCGTGCTTCCCTTGTTGTGCGGGTGCCTGGCTCGGGCGATCTCCCTAGAAGAGGCCCCTTGAGGGTACAGCGGTCAGTCTTCTCCGAGGCAGTTTGGGTCTTTGATTTTGCCTCCCCGCTTCCTGTGTCTGTTGGGTGGGAGGTGGCAGACCACAACAGGGTCTGAAACAGAGCGGGTTGCCTTTACACGTGAAACTTTGTATCTCTTTTGCACGGCGAGCACTGATGGGTTAGGAGATGGAGCCAACGTTTGCTTTTGTAATTTGTTCACTTTTAATTTTCTCCTCATGCATCATTACTGTTCCTATTGTGAAGCGCTCTGACACCTTCGGGTAAAGTCTGCTCTATATAAAAACGCATAAAATAGAAAAATAAACACTGCTCATATCCCCACACCGGTGTCTCCAGCACAGGTGTGGCGTCCTGCATGCGGCCTGCAAGGAGGAACGCTAGGAGCCGGGCGCGCTGCATTAAAGGTACATGCAGATCGGAGACCTCAGTCCGGCCTACTCCCTAGGTGTAGGTCGCTCCAGGTCCGTGCACAAGCTGCACCCAGTCTGGAAGTGGACACTGCCCCAGAGCGGCAAGCATCCCCTCCCCTGCCTATAGGAGTGAGCAATCCCAGGAATCTGGAGCAACTGCGGGAACGAGGCTTGGGAGAGTATCCTCAGCTTCCAGGGAGAAGAAGTGAATTTACCCACCGGATACAAGCAGTTGCATATAGCCTTTTGCGCCCTGTAGGGGCACCTGCATCCCCAGCCAGCGCAGGCAAGGCATCCGAAGCAGTAGTGACCATGAACCGTAGCTTCAGAAGGTGGCAGAACCTGCGCTTCCTGGAGAGTAACAGGGTCAGACTGATTTGCATATGGCAATGTCTGAACTGGGGTGGTGTGGAGTGCAAAAAAACGATGGATTTAGGCCCAGATCTCTGTACTGGGGCGAATGTATGACATTGTTCTGCATTTTGTCCATCAACTGTGGTTTTTGCTCCTGGAGAGTAACAGCACCGTGGAGGTGAAGAGTAAGGTGAGTGGGTTCAGCTCTCAATTGCACTGAGGTACGGGTACTCTCTTTCCGTGCAGCTCCTGCAGTGTGGAGACTGGTGGTTGCGGTGTAAATTATACCCGGGAATGCCTGGAATGTCAGGTGCTGGGGCATCTAGTACCAGCTCTCTTTCCCCACTTTGGACCTAACCCCTTCCATATGCGCCTCTGTGACAGGAGACAGCAGAGCTGGAGACTAAGATCTCAACATTCTGTATGTTTCTACATTGTTATTTGCATAGTATCAATTTGCTTGATAAAGTTCATTGAATAGTGGGATCTGTCCATATGTGTTACTTGCTGGTGTTCCTGGAGTACACGGTTTCTCAATTTCATTTTGCACAACATAGGCTGTTGCTCAAACATGGAACAGAAGATTGATTGGTGGATATACTTGCCTTTTGTCCTCAACCCATTTCTTTGTTGGTAGCTCCGGCCTCTTTACTAAGTCACTTCTTTGGGTAGACTAAGTCTACAGTATTTACATTTAACTTTTGTTGCTGTAGGATGAGCGTGTGGGTGGCGGTGGTGTTACCAGTCTCAGTTTGCAAGTCACGTTTGCATTGCTGTCCTTGCATGTATGGGAATCTGCTGTTTGGTTCAGGTTTAAGTCATATGTCCCTCACACAAAATTACCACAAACACAATCCATTTAAGATGGAATCGATCCTGTATTCTAACTTTTTTCACCAGGCAGTCGCCTCTCACGGCCAACATCAGTGTTAGTTTGCACACGCTGTATTCGTATGGCTCTGGCTATTACTTTCCCAAACAAATTTAATGAAATACTAGTGCATTGCCCGCCTTGTGTAACATGCTAGTGCGTTGTATGAAGGGGTCATATGTTCTCCGTTCAGAGTAGGTGCGTTTAATGTTTACTTTAGGAACGTCTGGTAGATGCACTT
Source organism: Lissotriton vulgaris (assembly GCF_964263255.1). NCBI lineage: Eukaryota > Metazoa > Chordata > Amphibia > Caudata > Salamandridae > Lissotriton > Lissotriton vulgaris. The sequence continues at coordinate 1,212,032,359 of NC_141691.1, forward strand.
GTGTGTGTGTGACGCCGTGCGTGAGTAGGCTATGCACAAGGTATTGGATGGCATGGATACTTGTGGCATTCTCCCTTGTTTGGTGTGTGTGTATGTGAGGGTGCGCACATGGCACCTGACTGAGTAGGACGTGCAGAGGGTTATGAAGGTTGCATCTGTTGTGTGCTATGTGAGAGGGTGTGCACATGGCACTAGATGGTGTGAGGAAGCGTGCAAAGTGTTGTTGGGGTTGTACCACTTATTTGGTGAATGAGAGGATGTTCACACAGCACTGGTTGGAGTGAGTAGGGAATGCAGATGGTTCTGGAGGCTCTATCCCCAGTGCTTAATTTGAGCCAGTGCTTGACAGGGGCACTTAATTTAACAAAACACGGGCACGTCTGACAGTCTGCAACATGGCGGCACTCATTGTCTAATTTAGAGATGAGCACAAGTGGTTTCTTATTTCAATAGAGCAGACCTTAGAAATAACTAATACCTGCCACCCAAGCCATTCTTACAGTTGTGGAGATCCGGAATAGTCCTAATTGTCTCACTTGTAAGAGCGTGGTGGTTAGTAGTTGTGTTAGTACTGTCACTGAAAGCCCAGGCAGGGGTAATGGGAGGTGCAAGCTGCAGTGGCCTCCTGATGAAGGCCCTGGCACTTATTTATTTTATAAATTTAGCACCGTCTATCCCTCAACTGGCGCGTGAGAGGGTGTGCACAGAGTGCCCTATGGTGAGTTTTTGAGGCTTTGACCCTCGTCTGGTGTGTACGCGTGCAGGTCACTAGATGGTGTGAGTAGGCCAATGAAAGGGTTCTGAGGGCTGTACCCCAGGTCTAGTGTGCGCGCAAAGTGCACTAGATATTGTGAACTGGGCGTGCACAGGGTTCTGAAGGCTGTATCCCTTGTTGGGTATGTAAGAGGGTGTGCACAGGAAGGGGCTGTACACAAGCTTCTGGGGGGCTGTACTCCTCCGGTGATGGGTAGGGTATGCACATGGCTTTAGATGATGTGAGGAGGCTTTGCAGACAGTTCTGGATGGCGTGTTGCTCACCTGTTGATTTGATTTGGGTGTTAAGGTGGTACTGGGTGGTGTGAAGGCATGTATTGCAGACACATCTGGAGGATGTACGTAGAGCGTATCCATTGTGTAGGCTGCGAGAGTAAGCTATTGGTATTGTAAATGACAAAGCCATTTATTTATCTGCTTTCAAAACCAACACATAAATAAAAATGTTGTCATTAACAATGCCAATAGCTCTAACCTTTGCAAAAGGTGAGACCGTTGCATTGTAAATGCTTGTTCTTCCTCCTTTCACCCTATTCTGCCCCTTATAATTTCTTTCTCTGAGCTAAGGCGGATGATGAAAAATAAAACCCAGGTCATGTGGCGACTCTCTTCCAAACCTAGTTGCTTTATAAACAGGCAGGCCTGTTTGGAAATGTTGGAGCAAGTTTTGCACTCAAACCTTAACATATGCAAATTAATCAGTCAGCGCTGATGATGAAGAAGAAAAAAAACCTCAGTCATGTGGCTGATTCTCTAACAAACATAGTGGCTTTTTAAAGAGGCTGGTCTGTTTGGAAATGTTGGGGCCGGTTTTATACTGAAACCTTAACATAAAATCAGCCTCGTCAGTTTTGTTTTAAAGGGAGGGCAAATGTACAGGAGGCGGCGATCCATTACAAGTGTGCTCTGTATTTGTGCCTTTCAAAGGTCTCGTCTCCTTCCCTGCATCTCCTTCGCCCCAGCATACCCACAGTCCCTAAACTCTCATACGTCGCATCACCACACTGATCAAAACAAGGGCTACTTGGATGCAATGCATGCAACTAAGCTTGCATGGAAGCAAAAGCCTACCTACCCTTCTAGGTATATGCGCTCTAAGAGAACCCCCTCTTGCAACTGGTTTGTACACCCTTTGACAGTACAAGCATCTAATCATTAGATTGGCAAAAGAAGACAATTTTGCATGGCACTGCTAGCAAGATATAGAAGGTTGCAGTTCTACGGAATGTAGTGCTGTCTCCCTGGGCACTACATATATGCGGTTTAAAACCAGCTCAATTCACTTCAAAAAGAATTTCTTCATTCGTTTTTGTTTGAAATCAGGTTCGGTTTTCATTTTCTTATTTCATTCTAGATGTTGAGTTCACATCTCATTTCTTTAATTCGTAAACTTTTCTTATGTGTTTATCACAGATATCCGTGTCGTACATCACAGTTGTACCCAATGCATTTCGGCGTTCTATGCCTTCATCAGGGGATTGTCTAAAAGAACAAACATAATATACTTATATCTCGATAATTTCATGTGGTAGTCCATACATACATACCTACAACAATATAATAAATTAAATCCATAACCTAAGTTATCTGCATTTGGAGTTACTATCTATGTTAACTAAATCAGTTGTTATTGATTAGTTCATCCGCGCTATTATGATATGATATCCTGATAAGCTGCCTTTAGTACTTAATCTTACTAGGTGACCAGTGGAAAGTCTAACCGATGGTGGGGCCCCGCTGGCGGGAACACGAAGTTGGACTCTCTGGTTAGAGTAGCTTTTAGGCTTCATACGGAGTGTGTTAATCTATCGCGCGACTGCTGTTTTGTTTAAACACACCTCGCTCTTGGTGCGATTACTCCTGTTTCTGACAGCTCCACTTAAAAATAAAATAATTAGAGTGTGGGTTACGTATAACACGCTTCAGTATGTTTAAATGTTGCTCAACGCTGTCTATTTCAGCTAAACAACCTAACGTAACCTGCCATGCAGGTTTCGCTCACCTTTCTGTAGCTTAGTGAGGAATCTCGTTACTTTCTTGTGCGTTCGCGTCTACGCCCAAACTGCTCAATCTGTGATCACCTCTCGCTCGCCTGCCGCTGAGTTGAATTTACGCACATGCGTGTTGCTGTTCAATAGGTCTTAAAGGGGAAACGCCTCCCTTCAATCGAGTGTGCTTAAAACTTTATGTGTATTATTCAAAGGGCTCTGGCTATAGATTAAGTTAAATAAACACTGGATAGAGCTCTCTTTTTGCGAATATGAAATGCGCTTAGATCAGGGTGACTAGAACACCTTGGCTACTACTTGAATTTTTCCCCTGTGCTGGACATTCCAGAACAGGGTGTGGTCGTGACGGAACCATTCCGTCATCAGCACAGCTCAGCCGTGACTGATGACGGAATGGTTCCGTCACAAGCATCGAAGGGGTTAGATGTTAACTCGCTACTTACAGGCTACCTGCCTAGCTATACCATGATTGTTTATATACAAATCTTTTAAGGCTGACAAATGCTCAATGGTATTATTACAGATAACACGTGAATTCTACACGTTCATTTAACCCGTGTGGCTTCAATGAGTTCAGGTGATATATCCAATGATTTTCTCTTTTAACAAAGTGCACCTGCATCACTGAGGAGCAAATGCAGTACTATTTGTGCAAGTAAATTTGGAGGGCAGTCTGAGTGAGTTTTGTTGTGAGGGCTGGGAAATTTCCATAACCGTGACTTGACTGAGAGGAGTGAGTTTGCACCACCGCTTTGCATCAATTCATCAAGAAGGGTAGCATTAGAAACAATGTCAAGCGTCACCCCCGTCTCTGGAATCCTGACTGTAAGTTACCTATTCTCAGTGGGTAAGGGAGCCAGTACAGTTGGAGTGTTTTTTGATGCGAGCGCTAATAAATTTAAGCTGAGTGGATTTCTTTTCAGTTCTGACTTTAGATGAAGCGTCAGGCAGACCTTTTAATATTACTGAACGGGTATTTTCCTGCCCCCATCTGCATACATATTAGAACCCGCACTTCTCAAGAGCACTAGTCCCGATAGTGAGTTATTTCAGTTGAAAGCACTGGTGTTGCACATCGTTCAGTTCCACTAGAGCGCATTCCAAATTGGGGTGCTTTTGTGCGAACCTGAGAGTGCCAGTGAGTTACAGATCTGATAATGCAGTTAAGTAATTGGAGCCATGATCTTTAATTAATTATTGAAAGCAAATGTTAAGCCTTTAGTAGTTGTACAAACTTCATGTTATTTTAAATTAGTTAGTTATTGTTTTGATTCTAGCTCAGAGCAGACAGAAGCAGTGCTGGCTAACTAGTGAGGACCAGGCAGACAACAGGCAGAGTGCAGCTGCAATGGCAGACATCAGGTCGTGGTTGGGAAAAACCACTGGAGCTAAAACTCCAATGACTAATGCAGGAGAGAGTTTAGCAGTTGGGAAAAGGAAGTCATTAGAAGAAATCCACCAAAAGCAAAGGGAGTATGATCAAACAAAAAGACAGTTGTACAACAGAAATGGCTTGAAGATTTCAAGTGGGCAGTGACTGAAGAAAAGGAAAGTAACAAAGCTGTCCTAGATGAGACCAGTTTTATAAAATATCAAGTTTTGTATTGTGGTGTTTGCAGGAAATTTCCTCATCTCGCAGATACTAAGTCTTCCCTATATGTTGGTGTGACAGAAACATTCAAAAGGGAGACGTTAGAATGGCACAACAAGAGCAAATCACATGAAAAATGCATATTACATGAAGCTGCAATTTAAAACCTACAGGAGACCTGCATAGCCAAATCAATCACAAAAATGCATGAGAAAAATATTGGGCACTTAAACATTTGATTTAATACAGCCTATTATCTTGCAAAACAAGGTGAGGCTTTTATTAAGTTTCCAAAACTCTGCACACTGCAGAAAAAGAACAATCCTGACTGGAATTTCGAAAATTATACGAATGATCATGCATGCCGTAACTTTGTAATAGCAATTTCTGAGACCCTAAAAATGACAATTTGATCCCAGATAGAAAATGCTAGGTTCCTCAGTGTTCTGTCAGATGGGTCAACTGACAAAGGAATTCAGGAACAGGAACCGATTTATGTACGATTCGTTTGTGAAGGCACCCTTGTTACCCCAGGGGTGGGGGAATCATATCGCCCGACGCCCGAACCATGTAGATTTTTATAATGGGCAAGAAGATTTAGTGTCTATTTTGTCCGACGGACAAGAAGACATTAAATCACTGAACACGGGTCTCTGCCCTCCAGCTCCCTCGCTCTGTGATCTGGAAGCGCGATGCCGCTGCCCCAGAAGTGGAGCTGCGGGAGACAAAGAGATAGGCAGAGAACTGCACTGTCTCTGCAGCTGCTGGCAGGTAGAGGCCAGTGTGCGCAGGAGCAGATGGACGGGCACAGGGCCCCAAGAGTGGAGCCGGGGCTGGAGACATAGATCGGGCCCGTGAGAGGGGCCCGGGAGGCAGCAGACACAAGACCCCAGTAGACTGGAAGAGAGAGGCCGAGTATGGGGGCTCAGAGACAGACCCCCGAGAGAGGAGGACCAGGCCTGAGGCTGCCTAGAGGACAGACGCTGTCTGGTGTACTTAGGATGGTGGGAGGAAGAAGAGGCTGTCTGCCTGGGGCTGCGGGAGAAAGAGGCTGGTCACGGGGCAGAGACAGAGACAGGCTCACAGTAGCTATGATCGGAGCAGTGTGCAGGCTGCTCAGAGGGAAGAAATTATCCGAGGGCCAGAACCGGGTGGAGCGAGAGAGGCAGCTCTGGGAATTACAGACCAGACGGGCTCGGCAGAGAGCAGCCTGTGAACGGGGATAGGTGTGCCTCCCTGTCAGAGCGGCCTCAGGGAGGGGCTGAAGCTGGGGAGGGAGAAAGGGGCAGCCACCAGAGGAGGAGAACTGGCAGCATGGGACAGGAGAGAGACACCGAGGCAGCCGCTCTGCAGTGCTATATTTGTCAAATTTGAAGTGCAGGTGCTCAAATCTTTGTTGGAGGCACACCTACTTGTCTTTGGCTCCAGTGTATGTAAGTGTGCGTGGTACTATCTATATGTCTTTGAGTGCGTGTCTGCCTGTTGTGTCTTTGTCTGTGCGCGAGTATTTAAGTTTGGGTGGGAGTTTTTAGGACTGTGTATGGAAGTATTTGTGTCTGGGGTGTGGGAATCTATGTATCTGTGTGTCTGCCTGTATGAGTGTGTTATACATGTCCAGGTTAATGTTTGCATGTGTGTTCCAGTTGCGACTAATGAATTCTCATGAAGTGCCTTTCTGTTGTAAAAAAAAACTGCATGCTTCTTGGTCCAGATGCTCCCGTGTCAAGAGGAGGGAGCGGAGGTCGACCCTTTCCCATCCGCATGGTTCTTCCATTCCTTCCATTCCCAGAGACCCTGCTCCTTCCTTCCATGCCTCTATTTCTCTCTGTATTGAGTTACAATGGGGTATACCCTAAGAACTCTCTGACCTGGGTCAGTAAAAGTAGGTACAATAGTAGTGGTCAGAGTCTATAGATTCAATAAAACAACCAATGTAATATATGCATTCAATTATGTAGGAAGCAAAAGATTGCTCAATCCAAAGTGTGCTTCAATTTTTATTCATTATTTAAGCACATTATTGCTTAAGTACCCAATTCCAGTCATTGAGTACCAGGATTGTATGGAGTGTCTCTCAATTCAAACATCTAAGATACAATATTCAATTACTTCATTGAATCACACAGTTGCCTTGAAGCATAATTCACATTTGAAAATGTAGAATTTATCAGAAGAAAGCAGCACAGTCAATATCAAATCATCGTATTTCAACGCGCTCAAAGTGATGGAGAAGGGGAAGTTAGATGGGATAGGTGTGATGGGAAAGAAGTGAGGACTGGGTAAAGGTGGTTGTGACCTTAAAACAATCACAGTGCTATAAAATACATCCTTTACAGTCTAGATTAAGATCTGCAGTTCCAATACACTCTTAAGCATAGGGTCCGTTTTGCTCTGTTAATTATTCCTATGCGTAGAGAACAAGTATAGTCTGGTCTACGTTTCGACCCCCTGGTTGACGGGAAAATTAAATCCTCAGGCTGGGGTCTTCTTCAGGACAAGGAGAAACAGGAGCGCTTATTGTGAGGCCCTTGGGTGGCCATTGTCATAGGACCGTCAAAGGTTCCTTCCTGGTTGTAGTTCTGCAATTATTGGGAACGGGACATTTCCATTTCAAACATCATGTTGTTACAATGGTCGCACCAGGCCAAACACTGTTGCGGTGTAGGAATCTCACAACCCACGTGGTTCGTTAGTTTAATCCGTGTAATGTGTCTCCGTGAAGCTGCCTCCTCGCTGTCACCGCCAAGGGGGTCGAAACGTAGACCAGACTATACTTGTTCTCTACGCATAGGAATAATTAACAGAGCAAAACGGACCCTATGCTTAAGAGTGTATTGGAACTGCAGATCTTAATCTAGACTGTAAAGGATGTATTTTATAGCACTGTGATTGTTTTAAGGTCACAACCACCTTTACCCAGTCCTCACTTCTTTCCCATCACACCTATCCCATCTAACTTCCCCTTCTCCATCACTTTGAGCGCGTTGAAATACGATGATTTGATATTGACTGTGCTGCTTTCTTCTGATAAATTCTACATTTTCAAATGTGAATTATGCTTCAAGGCAACTGTGTGATTCAATGAAGTAATTGAATATTGTATCTTAGATGTTTGAATTGAGAGACACTCCATACAATCCTGGTACTCAATGACTGGAATTGGGTACTTAAGCAATAATGTGCTTAAATAATGAATAAAAATTGAAGCACACTTTGGATTGAGCAATCTTTTGCTTCCTACATAATTGAATGCATATATTACATTGGTTGTTTTATTGAATCTATAGACTCTGACCACTACTATTGTACCTACTTCTATTTCTCTCTGAACAGGTGTCTGCCCCCCCTGTTCTTTGAACCACCAGCGCTCTGCACTCAGCCGCCTAGAAAGGGCTGGCAAGTGCCTTAGGGAGCATGAAGGATATTTCGTGCAGCAGGGGATTAAAATCTCAGCTCTTTAGAATGAGTGGGGTCTCTCTAAGAAGTGAAGGAAGTCATATTGGCAGACAGTGTCTCCGGACGAGGAGTAGTTGAACACTTGAGTTCAACAGTAACACTGTGCCACTGGCAAGTCCCGTAGCAATAGCTAAGCACGGAAATTATTGTACATCAATTACGTGCAACAGCGTGTGTAGACCCGGCCCTGCTAATTAGCTGCCGGTGTTAAGCACCGGCACAAATTAAGCACTGCTGCTCTGGCCCTGCCACTGAGCAGAGAGAAGAGGCTGCAGTTAAGGGACTCCCAGGGATGCAGCTGTGGAGCAGACACATTACCAATGCTAGGATCACCCTAAACCTGCAGTATGTCATGCGGCTGTAGCAGTGGGGGCATAGGCCACACCTCCTTTCACAGACCATCTTCACTTGGCACCGACCCGTTCTCCATGACCCTCCACTCGCACCGCAATCTTGCGATCTCCCCTTATCCTCGGGGGATTGGCCTGTCCCCCGTTTACCGACTCTTCCCTTTTACCAGCCCTAACCAAAGAACCAACTCCAGCCTCTACCTGAAACCCGTCTCTGGTACCAGCTACCTCCCTCAGTCAGTTTCAAAGACTGCTATAAATCCAGCCATAAGAGGGGCCTTCCCTAGCACTAACTTATTCAAACGTCTCACAGCAGAAATCCTCGCTTTTTGAAAGATGCTTTCCAGTCTGCCGCTCCTCTCCTGCAATTCGTGCAAGGGCTTGTTGGATCTGTTCTTCCCAGTACATAATGTAATCATGCTTAAAATGATTATACCCTCAGTGATGTACAGTCTTTGTGCATCTTTCTCTAACCTGTGTATCCCTGATTCAGGCAGGATGGGCCCCTTAATGCGCCTGTCTTTTGGGTGGAGAAAGTAGGTCTTCCCCTACTTTCTGTACACACCTCATATACTAACCCCTCTCTAGGAGTCAGGGAAATGGTCCCCTTCCCTTGCCTCTCTGTACACATCACATTCACCTTAGTGCAGGGACGCAAGCTTTGTGTCTGTCCCATTGACCCCTCTGATCCGGATGGAAGCAGGGAGAAGGGTTCCACCTGCTCAGTGTGCGCTGCATATTCCCACTTCTGGGTGCAGGGGGTGGACTGTCCCTTACCTCATATCTCTCAAACTTTTCTTCTTTGCGCAGGTTGTTGGTTGTCCGCTTTTACCTGTCTCTAATTGGATGGGCTCTGTTCTCCAGTTCTCTATACTCATTTACTTTATTTACACCCCTTGCTTGTGGTATCACATGTAGTTTCAGTTGTGAAATTTAAGTAAGTTGTTGCCCCCCCTTATAAAGGTTAAATTATGCATTTGGGCAATGCTGTTGGAGTCTTGTAAGTTTTTAGCTTTTTAGGTCTCGGCTAGAAGCGAGCGAAGCTCGCTCTCGCCAGAGATCTATTGTTAGCGGCTCAGCTTCCGAGGAGGCCAGTCCTGGCCGCGCGCAAGACGATTTGCGCCGGCCACGCGCGCGCGAACGCGCTGTCCTCCTCGGAAGCTGAGACGCTAGCTATACCTCCCGCTTGCGCATGCGCCGTGCCCCATGGAAGGTTTCGGGCTTACGCATGCGCCGTGCCCCTTACTGCAGGACTGGCCGCAGCAGACCCGGGGCTGCGGCCGTCAACGGAGCGCGCGAGGACAATGACTCGTGAAAATTCTTGAACTGGGCTTTACATTGAAATGTGAAAGGCATGGCAAGCTTCTTCTATACCACTGGTACTAGTGCCACAACCCGCTCCAACCTCAAAACTGGCCCTGCGACCCATTTCACCCTTTTGACCTTAGAATGTGTCCCAGAGTGCTCACTCGCCCTGTAATCCCTCCGAAATGCACCTCCGTACCCGCACAGTGCACTCTCGCATTATCCTGCAGGTGTCGCAGCACACAACTACAGTGTTCGTCCTTATTAAATCTTCCCTTCACTTGTGCACATCCTGGTTGTACCACTAGTAAAGTGAGCTCTGAACGTGTGTGATGGGACCTCATAGCGGACTGTGAATTGCATGGGCGGGTCAGAGGTGATGCACCCAGTAACTTCAGTCCAGCTGATAATGACACCCTTAATTCACTAATAAGCATTTTACAGTTTAATAAGCCGTAGCAAGGGATTCGATTTACAGTGAAGAAGCATATTGTTTTATATATATATAGTTTTTTATAGATCATTGGGATAAGGAAACGGGTGACGTCACGTGAAGGCATGTAGATTTGTTTTGAGAAAAATAAGTGATTGGAATAGTTAGTATATCACAGTACTCTTGACAGTGCTAACTCTTCTCGTGCTGAGGATTATTTAGCTAAGGCTAGTTAGGATATTGGTTTTTAAACAGTTTTTTTCCACAGACAAATACGCGATACCGTTCATTGGATCTTCAGTGAGCAGATGGTTGTTTACTACATTAATGTGTTTCGTGACGCTTTCTGGCCTAATGGTAAATTAGCACCCTCAAAAGCATCCAGAACAGAAATGCAGTATCAAGAAACAAAACATAAAGCACAACCAAAATTACTTGAAAACATTCCAGGTAGGAACGTCCATTCATTGAATTCGAAGGAATCCAAAATACTTCCCAGAATCCTTAGATTTTCTAAAGCTTTACAGTTCAAGTTTGCTGTAGAAGTTATCTTAACGTTAAAATTATATGGCTCTATGCACAAATGGCGACCAGTGAAAATAGCAAAAACTGTGATACATGATTACACCAGAATTCTCTGCAGTTACTTTTGGCAGGGAAATGCACATTTTATTAGCAGTTCACCTCCATTTTTGCATTGTGATACCAGAATACCACCATTCTTCATTTTTTTTCTGCACCCCATACATTTTTTTAACCTTCTTTATCCTCTTTTGCTTATGGGTAATTGTTTTCCCTCCTCGCCCTGAACCAGCTGATTTTCAGATTGAGCCTGGTTGCGACACATATTGTGGGCCCTCCTGTCACTCTAATTTGCCTGCTTATCCGTATCCCAACTTGTCATTTTTGCGTTCGTTCCAGCCATGGAGCATAGCCTCTTTACTATCTCTTTTGATTCTCTAGCTTCTATAGGATTCCACTGCTTGGTTGTCAAGCACTACCCTTTTCTTTTTGGTTAAGCACTCCATGAGAGCACACATGTTTTCCGACTGCCTCCTTCATGTACGTATCTCCCCTTGCACTCTGTGTTTCTCTCTGTCACCTCTGTGCTTCTTTTCACCCTCTCTATGTTTCTCTCACCCTTGTGCACTATTTCTCATTGCTTTCTTATTAATATGCTTCTCCCTTTCTGCTTTATTATGTTCTCTCACACTTTACTTAGCCTCACCACACCCACCCTCCATGTTCCTTCCCCCACCTGCAACCTCCTCTTTCCCATTGCTTCTCCGTGTTGCTACACCCTACTCACTCTCCTCCTCACTTGCCTGTTGCTCCTCCTACCCATCCCCACCCTTAATGTTGCTAGTTCTGCCCCATGTTGCTTCCCCCACACTTGTCCTATGTGTTGTCCATTCCCATCCGTGCCCTCCATGTTGCTTCTTCCACCCGTGCTTCAAGAACCAAAGGCTTTTCCACCGCTTTTTAAAAATGTACCAATCCAACTCGGTAAATAAATTGTTTGCCACAAAATGATGCGCCCACAACGTCATACTACCTTTTTTTTTTTTTATTTGTTGTCTGTATGCATGCTGCACATTCCCATCCGTGCCCTCCATGTTGCTTCTTCCACCCGTGCTTCAAGAACCAAAGGCTTTTCCGCCGCTTTTTAAAAATGTACCAATCCAACTCGGTAAATAAATTGTTTGCCACAAAATGATGCGCCCACAACGTCATACTACCTTTTTTTTTTTTTATTTGTTGTCTGTATGCATGCTGCACAGCATCGTGGATGCTGCACACCATGGAACAAAACATTGATAAAATCAGTAGGTCCCAGAGGCACAAGATCTATTGGATTAACCAATGCTTGGCCCATTTCCAGGAAGGGCTGCGCTCCTAGCGGCTTCACACACTCTAATTACAAGCATTTACAATGCAACGGTCTCGGCATTGCAAAAGTTAGAGCTATTAGCATTGTAAATGACAATGTCATTTATTTATGTTTTAAAAACAAAAACCTAAATAAAAATAATGTCATGAGCAATGCCAATAGCTCTAACTTTAACAATGCCAAGACCATTGCATTGTAAATGCTTGTTTTTAATATGGATTTACAGTGATGTCAAGAGGGACAACACACACAAATAAGGGGGAGTTGATGTGTGGTTTATGCTTTTAATCCTTCCAAAGTTGCAAGTTTGAGAATTAATTCCCATCATGGTTGTAATGTATATATTCTTCCGATTGTGTGCAAGTAGGCAGTTTATGCTCTTGGCTCCTTTTTGGCTCCAGTACCCTGTGCGCTGGAGTAGTAGACTTCAGCTCTCTTTTCTGTGGTCATCGGTGAGTTCTCGGTCCAGTATGCTTGCCTGCTTCCTCATCTGTGGACATGTGCACAGTGCAGACTGTCCAGCTGTAAATTATTTATGCACATTGCTCCCTCTGTGACTAGTTTAGAGGAAATTCTTGCTCCTGGGACGTGTTTCGGAGGGGGGGGCGTTGACGCTTGCTTCTTGACCTTGTGTTTTAGAGGAGTAATACAGTGGCAGATCAGCCTGTTTTAGAGGGCTGGCGAAACAGTCTTATTGGCCTTATTTGACTGTAGGTATGGTGGCTTGTAGGCCTGAGTTATTTGGGTGTGAATGGGGTGCTGACTTGTGGCCTTGTTTGGGAGGGAGGTTGGGTGCTGATGCTGGCTTCTGCATCTGGTTTAGGGAGTAAAGGCTCAACTTTGTTGCAGGGTTGGAGACTCCTGGGCCTTGTCAATAGACTGGAGACTCCTGTGCGTGCTCAAGAGGTGGCTGAAGACCCCTGGGTGTGCTCTAGAGGGCTCTGGCTCGAGGGACAAAATTAGGGAGGCACTGGTGCATGTGCTCAGCTTAGGAGTTGAATGGCCTAGGGGTGTTGGTTCTTGAGCCCAGTTTAAAGGTGGCGGGCCGATTTCTGGTCTAAATATTATAGGAGAGGCTGCTGGTTCCTGGAGAAAATGTATCCATCATTAATTCTGCCCTCACATAAAGCGGACTGTGATATCATCCTGCGCATATGGCGAGCAGTGGGAAAAGTACGTATTTTCCCATAAACTAGACAGTTGTGTCTCGGGCAGCCCTTATAATTCATTTATGGAGTAGGTGGGACAAGTGGATTTTACAGGACATGTAGATCACAGTACCATTTTGTCCCTTGGCCAAGTAGATTATTCAAAAAATTCCACACCCCTGTACCCATCTGTGTGACATTGTCAGCATGAAAAACTAAACTGCATCCGGAATTAAAAAAGCTATAATGGTTGGCCTAGAAAGCACAGGCATATCTCTAGATATTCTGAGCCAGAAATTCATTGGTCTGAATACAGATGGTGCTGCTGTGAACAGCGGTACTAAATCTGGTGCTGTACAGCAGCTACTGGACGAAGTCTCCAAACATCAAGGATTGGACAATTGCAATCACATTGCAGTTGTGCACCGTGTAGCTCACAATCTAGAGCTTGCTGTGTGTGATGTTAAAAAAAAATTCATACATATCCAATTTTGAAGAGGTGCTCAAAGGATGTTTCAAACTATATTATTATTCACCTAAGCGGAGAAGGGAACTTAAAGAGAGAGCTGATGATCTGGAAGAGCAGTTACAACATTTTGGTGGCTTGCAGCAAATCAGATGGTTAGCAAGTCAGCACAGGTCAGTAACAGTGCTTAAGACAAACTGGGAATCTACAGTACATCTTGAGCACCTTGCTACTGGTAGTGATGAATATTCAAACAAAGCCAAAGGATTGCTTCATGACATGAAATCAGAGAAGTTTCTTTATTTCTTGCACTTATGGTAGACTTCACAGAGCTGCTTCAGCAAGTGTCTAAGGCATTTCAACAAGAAGACTGTCTTATTTCTGAAGTTGCAAGAAGGATCGAGGTGCTTCAACAGAAGCCAATACAGCTGAAAACAAAGCCAGAAAAGCACTAACACAATTTCAATTGCTTTTTAAAGATGGAAATTTTGCAGGGGTCACGTTGCTAACACAGGCAAAGCCTGCTAGAAAAGGTAGGTCTAATGAAACTAGTGTCAAGGAAGACACTATTGAGTTAATAGAGAATGCTCTTTCTTTTATAAGTGACCGCTTTCTGAAGCACATCTCAGGCAAGCCGCATTTTTTGTTTAACATTCTTGATTTTACTTTGTGGCCAGACTCTGTTGAAAAGATTAGAGGTTTTGGGGATCAAGAATTTGAGGACCTTGTTACGTACTACAAAAAACGTACTTACTGATGGAGAAATTCAGTCTGCCCCTGGAGAGTGGCTAGATTTTAAACTGTACGTCTTTCATCGGATGACGTTGCATCAGCCTGTATCCCTCTTCACTCAGCTATTGAAAAAACACCCAGAAGAAGTTAAACATGTCCTTCCAATTTTAGAATTCATGCTTTCCATCAGTCCAACAACAGCAATATGTGAAAGGGGGTTTAGCAGCATGAACCGAATAAAAAATGAGCTCCGTACGTCCCTTAAAAGTGACACCATGTCTGCTTTAATGCGAATCCAAGTAGATGGGCCGGAGTTAGACACTTTTTATCCAAACCCAGCCATTTGGCATTGGCTTTCAGCAAATCCAGGAACGAGACATATTACGGGCCACAAACATCCTTGTCAAAACATCACTGTTACGGAGTCAGGAGATAGCGACTGAGTTTATTGCTACTTTATGTTCAAATCAGCACTATTTTCCTTAACAAGTGTGCATTGTGTTTTACCATTCACTGTTTGGTGTCTGTCAATACTTCTGGCAATTTGCCATGCTGGAGCAGCTGTTTGTCTACTTTGGAGACACACACCCCAAAGATACAGATAAAGTTGTGTGTCGTCGGCGTACATGTGCCATTGTACGTTAGACACATTTAGCATTATGGTGAAAGGTTCCAGGAACAGGTTAAACAATGTCGGATATAGTAAGGACCCTTGCGGGACCCCCAACGTAACTCAAGCTGTTAGGAGGAGACTGATGTGTTGAGGGAGGTTGTTCTAGGTGTTGGGTGGGATGTAGGAGAATGAGCAACCTCCATTTTAGCTTTTTGCGGATGTGAGGAATGTGTGCGAGTGACAGTGAGGAAAAGTGTGTTGGTGAAAGTCTATGTGGCTGTTCAGGTATTCTGGTCCTGTATTGTGTAGGGCTTTGTATGTGTGCGTGAGAAGTTTGAATTGGATGCCCTTGTAAATGGGGAGTCAGTGAAACTTCTTGAGGTGTAGTGTGATATGGGTGCGGTGTGGGAGGTTGACTACGAGTCTTGCAGCATTGTTCTGGATGGTCTGGAGTCTTTGTAGGACTCTTTTCAAAATTCTGGCGTAGTGTGTGTTGCCCAGTGCAGCCTGCTGAGTGCTTGTGTGACATCCCTTCTGGTGTTCTATGGTAACCATTTAAAGATCTTTCGTAGCATGCACAGACTGTGGAGATGTTAGGTGCACACTGCGTTGACTTGAGCTGGCATGTTGAGCTTGTCATCCACGATGATCTCTAGATTTCCTATGTGGTCTGTTGGTGTGTCTCCTGCTCTGAAGGCCAACAAGTGGAGCATCATGGGGAAGTCTTGCTGCCAAAGACCAGCACTTCTGTCTTATCGGTCCGAGTTGCTGATACTTGGTTTGCATCCAGTCTGCCACCATGGTCATGCCGTGGGTGAAGTTGGTCCTGGTGATAGTAGTCTTGTCCGTCAGGGAGAGGATAAGTTAGGTGTCATCGGAATAGAAGATGGCTGTGATGTCCTTTCGGATGATATTGCAAGCTGTGTCATGTATATGTTGAAAAGGATGGGGCTGAAGGACAATCCTAATGGGACTCCACAAGCTACCTGGACGTCTGGTTGCCAAGATAACACTCATTACTTTGGGAGAGAGACCAAAAACACTCAACTGTTGCCGCTCAATCCTGAAGCATGGAGGTATAAACTGAACAGGCTTGACTCTGCTACAGTGACAGGAGGTCCTCCCTAAGGGGCAAATTAATTGAAGGGCAAATATTTATGCCCAGAAGTTCTGGGCACCACATACTCCTAGCCCAGTCAGAATCTAAAAAGATGACTTGGTCCTGGTCATTTTTGATCTTCTTCAGAAGCTTTAGCATGAAAGGAGGAAGGTTTAAAGAAGTCCTGAGCTCCAATCTAAATGAAGAGTATCCCAGAGTAAGAATTGCTTTGGGAACTCCAACTTACAATAGCTTGGAAACTGCACATTTTCTGCAGCGGGGAAAAAATTAAACCAGGGTTCTCGCCATTGCTGTAAGACACCCTGTAACACCTTTGAGTTCAGGCCCCATACATGATCTGCGGGGCAACGTCGGCTGAGCGCGCCCGCCCTGCCGTTTTGTACGACCAGTGACAACTTGATACTGCAGCCATTTGCAGAGGCGCATTGCCTCGTAGAACAGGACCAATGACCCACAATTTCATGGGAGTTGTACTACCATATGGCAGTGGTGCTGGGCGTGGGAACCAGCATCTGTTCCCTTGATGGGCGGTAGGAATGCTTTCAGTACCAAGCAGAACGCCCGTAGCTCCAAAATGATATTAAGACAGGTTTCCACCGGAGATCAGAGCCCTCTAATCACCTCTCCTAGGTGCCCTTCTCAAACCTGCAAGAATGCATCTGTCACAACTGTTAGCTCAGGGTGAGGTAGACAGAGGAGTCTGCCAACAGACCAACTGTGATCTAGTAGCAACCACTACAGAACTTTTGCAGCCTTCTCTGATACCTGGGTGTAACCCAAGAGGTTTGCTTGGAGCGGAGCACAACGAGACTGCAGATTTCACTGCATGTGCCATCTGGCATGGTCCACAAGCCAAATGGAGGAAGTCAAAAAGCCTCTGAGCCTCTCTCACTGAAACCCAGGTTAAAGGCTGAAACATAAGGATCATAGCTCAGATGTCCAGGACTTGTGAAGGTGGAGGAAATGATCCAAAGAGCACTGTGTCCAGGATGGCTCCAATAAAGGGGAGCTAATGATAAAGAGTCAGGTGTGACTGACACGTTGATGGAAAGCCCCAGTGATGTTAACAGGTTGGCCATTGCCTGAAGGTTATCTAAGACTGTCTAAGGGAAGCCCACATTAAGTAGCCAGTCATCGAGGTATGGAAAGATTGGTTTTCCAAACCACCGAAGGTGGGCAGCAACCGCCACAATTACTTTCGGGAACACCCAAGGTACACTGGTATGGCTGAAGGGGAGCAATGAGATCTGAAAGTGCCTGTGACCCATCCTAAATCTTGGGCAGTGTCTGTGGGCCTGAAAGATGGGGATATGTATAAAGGCATCCTGCATATCCAACACCACCAATCAGACTCCTGGATTCAGGCCAGATGGAACTTATGCCAGGGAGAGCATTATGAACTAATCCTCCTAGAGGTAGAAGTTCAGAGGGTGAAGATAGAGAATAGATCAGAGGTCTCCATCCTTCTTCAGCACCAGGAAGTAACAGGAGTAACGACCAATCCCTACTTGTGCTACCAGTAACCTTTCTATGGCTTCTTGTTCAAGGGAGACTGAACTGGTCTTCGAAGCATGGTTAAGTGGTTCTTTCGGAGTCATGTCAGGATGGGCAGAAAGGAAGAGCAGGAGTGTATCCATTTTGGACAATTTAGAATACCAAATGGCTTGAGCTGATGCACAACCACCCTGCATAGCCCTGTGGGAGGTAAAAGGTCTGCCATCCTACAGGTGATCGTTTGCCAAAGAGAGCAAATTAAAGGGGTTTTTGCGACTTCTGCGTGGGGATGGGGAAGTCTGAGTAGTTGTTTGCCCCTGAGGGCCTGGACGCTAGCGCCCAACAATGTGTCAATCAGGGTCTCATTAAGTGGCAGCAGAGGCTCAGGTGCATCATGCCCAGATTGTCCACCCAAAAACAGAATCTCTTAATCGCTCTCCCCAACCAAACAACCATCATCCGCAAGTGGATGAAGTGCCTAACAGCACTCGATGGTCAACCTCTCATCATTGATTCCGCTAAATCACTAGGAATAACCCTGGACAATAAGCTAAATATGCAGAAGCACATCAGCGGTGAAACTAAAGGAGCAAATCTTCAGATGAACACCCTGAGAAAACTGAAACCCTTCATCCCCGCAAATGACTTTAAACAGGCAGTTCAAACTCTAGTAATTCCCAGAGTGGACTATGGGAGTGTTGCTCTCTGCGGCCTGCCCAGATCAACGACAGCTCTTTTAAGAGCCTCAATCAATACAGCCGCTAGACTCATCACAGCCTCCAAAATAAATGGTCACATTTCCCCTGACCTTCGTGCCCTCAACTGGCTACCTTTTGAGGCCAGAATCCATTTGAAAATCGCCTGTACCACACAAGGCATTGCATCAGAAAACCCCAAGATATCTAGCGGAGAAACTAGCACTATCGGGTGGTAACAGATCTACTAGGAGTTCTAACAATCTTCTACTTCAACCACTACGTTTCTCCAAGAAGAAAAAGTACAACCGTACCTTCTCAGTAATGGCTCCCACGTTTGGGAATACCTTGCCCACAGAAACTACACTTAATCTGTCCGCAGCTTTTTTTTAAAAAGAAGTGAAATCGATTCTTCTGGCCAAATTCACCTGAACTTTTTTATACACTCTTGTAAATATGTGCTCGTCTCAAATATTTACCACTGCTTTATTCACATAATTTATTGTACTTCTATATATGTGTCGATATATTTGCCCTGTAAAGCACTCTGATACCAGCAAGGGTCTTGTTCGAGCTATACAAAACCGTCAAAATAAAAATAAAATAAATAAAATAAAAGTAGAACCTCAATACAGACGTTAGTTTTGACCTCACTAGCAGGAAGCTCCTGCTTCCCTCCAAATCACCATAGAAAAGGAGGCAGATTGCTCTGTGGCTAGACCTGGAGTAGGAGAGCATAGGCCAGTGTCAGATGAGGTATCAAGCCCACTGGCATCTTAATAGTCTAGAAAAAGGTTTTTGCCATCATAAACATGACTGTAGTCATCATCTCAGAACCAGAGTAGGTTAAAGAGGGTGAGGGACTCAACAACACGAAGGCCGCCTCAACCCTACTTCTGAGTCTGAAAGGACTATTGTCTTCTCTCCAGCAGCATCTGGGCCAGCATTGACGCATGGGGTTCCAGCAGCGGTCTTGGTGCCGTGAGGGGCATCAGGCGTGGCTCCAGATCTGGACTTTGGTTTGACCCTGAAGCAGTGGTCAATGGCACAGTCTGAGTTTCAGGTTTAAAAAAAAAATTATTGGCATTTGTAATTGTACACAACAATGCAATGAAGACATGGAATAATAATACAATATAAGTGACAAAACGATTGAGCTAGGTACTACCATAATTGGGCAGCAAACATATGTCAGGCTGCAATGTTACATCACATTACTAATCCGGGGGAACATAAAAAATATGTAGCTGTGTGATCAGTTAAGCATCAACCGTGCCCTTCTGCATCACTGGGGAGGGCAGCAGCTTCATAGTGTCCCCCGATTCACATATCAAAGTTGTATCTTATTCACTGTAAAACCTATTCCCTGGGGCCTACTAAGTACTAATGTACACTTTACTAAGTACTGGTTACTCTATATATCAGACATGGCACAAATCTCTCTATTTAATGACAATTATAAAAACTAAAAAAAATTGAAAACTTCCTCACACAGTGCATGTAGGTGTCTCCCTCTCTAAGGATCTCAATATTAGGGGTGGGGATCCGTAATTCCTTCGGCAAGGCGGAACAAGTCTAGACCATGTTGATGTCAGCTAGCTCCTTGTATTTTCCCTAGGTGTCTGCAGTGATGGAGGGGGGAGCGGGGGAAAGGGGAGAGGGCCAGGAAGGATACGACCAAAGCACTTTGGAGTCAGCAACTGGGACATTCCCTCTGCGGCGGTTGTCACACATTCCCCCCCTCCATCCACCCCAATACCCTCGGTTTCCAACTCTGGGGGGGGGGTCTCACTGTCATTTTCCTCACTATTAGAATGGCTTGGATGATCCCAATTAAATAAAATGTCTCCCCTTGCTCCAGCAATCGGTCGCCTACGCAGGCCCCTCAGCTTCTCTCTATTCAAGGCTCTACCCTCTGCAGCTGCCCATCTAGATACCTCCTGGGTCCACGTGTTGATCTGTGGCCCCATGGCAGATTTCCATGAGTTCGCAAAATGCCTCTTAGCTAACGCCAGGGACAAATCAATAAATCGACTCCCCACTTTACGCTTCGGTGGTCTAGGATAGAGACCGAGAAGGCAAGCCTCCACCCAGTGTCCCAATGTACGGTTCAGCATACCACTGATCTTGGCCAGCACCGCCTCCCAGAAACCACGCAGGGACGCACAGCTACAAGTCATAAGTAGGAAATCTGTGTCTAAATTGTTACATCTTGGGCATCCTCTTGGTTCCCCTTCAAAGGCAACACGAATGCGGTGAGGGGTCATGCAAGTCATGTGGACATATTTAAATTGTAGATATTGTAGACGGGTGTTGCAGGAGATTTTCTTAGTTGATTCTAGTCGGTGGCACCATTCAACATTAGTGACCATCCTATCAAGGGATCGCTCCCATTTCCTCTTTAGATTTAGCATCGGAGATGAGGACACCTCTAGAAGCGATGCATAGAACTACTTTACTTGATGCCCAGCTGTACCCAGCGTGAGCAGCAAATGGAGAACAGTATGAGTGGCCGGTTCCTCTCTTCCCACCCCCCACAACCTCCTAAACTTTCATACCAGTGCTTCATATATAAGGAACGCGAAGCGTGGAACGCCGGGTGTGTCTGGTGGTGATCCCGGTAAGCTAGGCGCAGGCAGACTGGTGCTGTGGCGGTGTGCTGGGCTCATCCCCGTGCACGCTCCGATGCAGGAACTTCGCTGCAGCATAAGTGATAGAATATCTTCGGCTGTCTGCCGCCTTGGTAAGGACACACATTGGAGGAGGGTGTTATGCGACCCGCTGCTCGTAAGAGATGGTGGCAGAGTGAATTCTTATTACATGGTAACACTGCTGTTGGGGTCATACCGCCGCAATTGGATAAATTAAAACTGTGGGAACTACGGAGTACGCATTAGTCTGGACAAACGCGGGCTAATATTTGAAAAATCGGGGAAGTGCCTGCGCCCGCCATTTTAGACATTGTGACATCGTACTGGCGGTCCTATGTGACGTGAGATTGGTGCAAACCTTGCACACGGTGAGAGAATAGAGCAGCTGACAGAAGAAAGAGAGCTGCCAGGCGTCTGTGAGTGTTGCTGGTGGTGGCGGCATCTTTGGGAATTGTGGCAGGAATAAGCGCTGGATACGAGGGGTAGGAGACATACGTTTCTGCATGGGCCATCTCCATAAAGTGCACCAGAGCACGCTAACACTCAAGACGCGCAAGAACAGTAAAACTCGGCAAGAGGTGGCGAACCCTGACCACCGGATGCAGTGGGGTGCAACTACTAGTGGCATAGAGTACATTTGGGCAGGTTGCGAAGCTGTGAAGTGGTGAGACTGGAAGGTCTACATTTCACAGAGGCTCCGCCAGGACAAAATGGTGGCCAGTTGAATCGGCTCAGAGCGGAACGGCTCCCGAATCTCTGGTTCGTTGACAATAGCTCTGATTGTCCAATGACGAATACCTCAGACTTGCGGCAGACACATATGACCTTGCATCACTACTCAAGCACGCATTGGCCGTCCTCCTCACCGCCTCTACTAAACGCAACATCCTGTACTTCCCATACGTGGCAGGAACTATCCTCTCACAAGCTTCCCCTCCGGGGCAACAAGCAGTGGAGAGTCCATTCACTCAATAGGATGCATGACTCCAATAGAGCAGCCATGGGAGTCACGATCATCAGGATGAAGCAATTGAGGGATCGCAAACTACCTAGGTGCCTGACCTAGTCTTGGCCTCCACACAAATGGTCTAAACTCCTAGACTCCCACTTTCTATTCTGCCAATCCTTACCCTGGAACCCCCTCCACCCACACTGGACTCCCTGGACTGGCACTTCGAGGTTACTCTAGCGAGGCTAAAGTGCTCCCCTTCACCCTCCCACCCTGGCTCACCCACCTTGACATTGACTTTGGGACCTTCCTCTGACCGTTGAGCCCTATCTAGCTGATCGACGCCCGGTGGAGTTACTTGCTAGCTGAAGAGGAGTTGGGCTGTGGATTTCCCCCGCGACCATCACCTACCCAGCCGGACGTTGGGCAGACTTTCCTTCGTCCCTCTGTCGTTTTCTCCCCCTACCCTTTTCCTTTTCCCCACCCCCTCTACGCTCCACTTTTCTTGTCTTCCTATACTCTTTAAAATGTTTTGCTTCTTAACCAAGACCTTGCTGTTTGGACCTGGTCCGGTGGAGCTAGCTAAGAGGAGATGGGCTGTGGACTTCCACCTTAGCCGTCACCTACCCAGCCGGACTGGGGGAAGACTTCCTTTCGTCTCACTATCCTATATTCACCTTCCCCACCTTCCCAACTCCCTTACCCTTCTTTGTATCTATGCTCTTGAAATGTTTTTCTAGCAACTGATATTACCGGATTCTAACGTACTGTTTAATTTTGTGGAACCTTATGTAAAGCGCTCTGATACCTTAGGGTCTATGCCAGCGCTATATCGAGCATTTTGTCTGATGCCCGGTGGAGCTGCTCCTGTTCAGCTAATTGAAGAGGCCTTGGTTCAGCCCCCGACCGTCACCTGCCCAGCCGGACACTGGAAAACGGTTTCTCCCCTTTTCCCTGTCTCGCTCTCCCCCTCGCGTATTTCTGCCGCTCTTCCTTTTACTTGTCTCCTTTCTCTCTATTTTTCTGATGGATGCCTGTTGGAGCTTTCAACAGAGCTATTGAGGAGACTGAACTTGGATTATCTCCCTGGCCGTCACCAACCCACTCGGTCTTTGGGCTGACTTTCCCTTTATCTCTTTTCCATTTTCCCCCTCGTCCACTACCTCCTCACTCCACCTCTCCCCTTTCCCTCTCTATTTGTCTCTCCGGAGATTGGACACAGTTCTTCCTCATCTCCCTGCTATGGCTCCTTCCTCCCCTCCTTTCCTATCAATTCTCTCAACCGCTTTGTTTGCTTACTGTATCTTACTACGCTATTGTAACTGATGTAATTTGTAACGCAATGTTCCTCCGCTATAGCGCTCTGATACCTACGGGTCTAGCCAGCGCTTTATAATCCTTTTGATGTACCTTCTAATGCTACGTTCCCCTGGTTATGCGCTTTGATACCTCCGGGTTTAGATAGCGCTGTACTCCCAGTCCTCCGTCTCTCATGCGCCGCTGTAGGGTCCATAGCGCCACTTTACGCCTCCCATCTGAGGTCTCAAACTAGCGCATCTAATGGCCTTAACCATCATCACCGGAAGGTCAGTAAAAAAAGAATACAGTAGGCGGGGCAGCATAACCATCTAGGCCAATGAGATTCTGACCATCAATGGTAGCCGTAACAAGCTCCAAAAAGCCGCACTAGAGTTGAGCGAGTGGAGTGTCCTGCCCAGGTGACCCTCTCTCATGTCCTCTAGTGAGTGAAAAATCTGGATGCCCAGATATTTAAAAGGTTCGGGGGTCCAGTTATACTCAACAGGGAGATCCCACGGTCTAAGAGAAGGTCCAGCCACTGGAAACAAGTGTATCTTGTGATTGTTAACCTGAAGGCCCGACAGACAACCAAAGCTCTCCAATACTTTAAAAGCAGTTCATGCCCCTTTTACAGCATCTCTCAAATAGATCAACAAGTTGTCGGCATACAAAGAGTTCACATACATTCTGCCATTCAATGTCATTGCCAAGCCCTCTCCCCCTTTGCAAAAAAGTTTAGCCAATGGTTCCACTGCCAACGCAAACAAGAGCTTGGACAGAGGGCATCCCTGGCGGGTCCAGCAAGATATGGTGTACTGGAGAGAGATGGTATTGCCGGTCTGAACCCTCACTATTGAAGTGTATAACAATTGGACCCATTTCAGCCACCCCGTCCCCAGCCTCATTTTCTGCATGACTGCACTCAAATATTCCCAGCTCAATGTATCAAATGCTTTCTCCAGATCTAATGAGAGAAAAGCAGCTCGTGAGAGCATCCTGCTCTCCGGGTGGTAGAGCACAGAGTACAAACTAAGTAAATTATACATGTATTACGGGAGGGGATGAACCCATTTTGGTCAGGGTGGATTAGACGCTTCATGTGGTAGAGTAATTGAATTGCTAAAATCTTACTTAATAACGTAAAGTCAGTGTTACATATAGACAGCGGCCTGAAATCCTTCACCCCCACCACCCGGCCTGTTGTCTTGGGGAGCGGAATCACTAACGCAGACCGCATGGAAGACGGCATATATCCCAGTTGAATGCCCTCATTTTACATAGTTACCAAGCGAGGGGCCAATACAGCTTCATATTTCGCATAGAATACAGCCGGCAGGCCATTAGGGCCAGGTGTCTTACCACTGGCCTTCAGGGTAATGGCGCCTCAAACTTCCTGTAGGGTAACTGGCCCGCAACTCCTCCCAAGCCTAGTCATTCACCACTCCGAGAACCAACGGGGCCAGGAATGCGTCAATTTCCCCCCTGCAGGCGGTATATAACTGTTCATAGTATCTCTGAAAGATTCCATTGATTCTATCCGGGTTGTATTCGATCACGTCACCATTAGTTCTTATACAGGTTATCGGGGAACCACACAACTCAGTTCTAACAAGCTACACCAGCAAGCCCTCAGCCTTCCCTTCCTCGTCTTGCACTTTGTCCATGTATGCCCTATAATCAGGGGAAAGTAACCTCTCCAGTACCTCATCATATTGTTTCCCTCTAGTCGCTAACTGCTCACGCACCTGTATCCCCGGGCCCTGCATATTATCCAGTGTACGCATTTCTCCCTCTAACTCCAAAAGCTCTCTGTGTAGGTCCCTTTGTATCCTGGTTGTCTGCCCTATGCAATGACCCCTGACACCATTTTAAAGGCCTCCCTTCCAACTAGCGCCGTAGAGGCCAGATCTGTGTTTTCGATGAAGTATGCATTTATTATGGATTGTGAGGATTCCACAAACGGTACATCCTCCAGTGCCACGGGGGTAAGCCTCCATGTAGGCACCTGGGGCTTCCACCTGCAAGGGTTGTAGGATATCAGCAATGTGCTATGATCTGAGAATGTGCAGCTTAGATATTCAGTACCTGTAATGAGAGCACCAATAGCTGGGGAACACCAGAATACATCTAATCTTGTGTGGAGTGGGAGTAAAAGGAGTATTCCCCATCTCCACCATGCTGGAGCCGCCATATGTCCTGCAGGTCTCAGTGTATCATCCAATCTCTCATTCCTGTCTCCAGTCAATGCGCCTGAGCTCCCACCAGGGGGGTGGGGGGAGGACCAGTCTAATTGGACATCCGCCACGCAATTAAAATCACCCCGATCACCATCTGCCCCACTTCTATAGCCACCACGTGAGTGAAGAGGGAGGACAGATATGCCAATTGGTCATGATTGGGGGCATAACAGCAACATTGTGTGATCTCCTCACCTAGTAATTGCCCGCAACCCACACATACCTCCAATCTTTATCGATTAGTTTGCGTGTTGCTTCAAAGGGGAACCCGGCCGTATCGATATCAACACCCCTCGGGCATACGCTTAGTATGCAGTGGCAAAGACATTATGGCGTTTAGACATAAACCCCACCCCCCTACTATTCCACATGATTAACTTCAGGTCTTGGTGTAAGGCCATCGACTTTTACAGTTCTAAACCCCACCCCGCTTGAGGATTCTCCACCCTAGCCAAGCTAATAGGGTACAAAACTGAGACATCCCTGCATGCATGAGTAACAAAACAAATCAAGCATAGGCATCTCTAACCTAAAACAACTCCCCGGCCCCACGGCATCCTGGCAACAGCCATCTGCCAAACTCCAAGTGCACTATTGCATAATGGTGTCACACGAATGCCTGCTCTAGCGTGTGCAACAAAAGTATAAAACTTATTTCGGCATACTGCGGTGCCTCATGCACCAGCCCAAACGTACAACGAACCCAGGCTGGCCAGTGTTTATCATATAATGTCATCTGCAGTGCACGGGGTCACTGCCAGGAGCCCCAGGCTATTCTTGTCAGAGGAATCAGTCTCCGAACCCCCAGTTCCCTTTATGGATCTCGATCCCTCCTCTGACGGGGAACCACTTTTCCGGGCAATATCCGCCAACACTTGTAGTGCCACAGCCCTTTCCTGCTCTGTCTGCGAAGAGTTTGGTTTAGCTGCCTCAATTCTTTCAGATAGGCTCTGGGAGCGTTTCTTGGGACCGTGGCTTCTAGCCGGTCGCTGGGGTTTCGGTTCTGGCCCAGGACTGTGTGTGGTAAGCCTCAATCCAATCCCTGGCCATTTTGGGGTCCTCATAAAAATGGGTCCGACCATCTACCACGATGCGGAGCTTGGCTTTGAACATAAAAGAGTACTGGATGCCCTCAACCCTGAGAACCTTCTTGACCTCAACCTATGAGTCACGCTTCCATTGGACCTCCAGGGTATAGTCGGGAAACATGGGGACCCTGACGTTATCCACCACAAAGGGGCCAGCTGTGCGAGGTTTCTGCAAAAAAATAACATTCTGTCCCTATAGTGCAGTAGCCTGACAATTACTGATCAGACCAATTCATCTAGAAGGTGGTGGCCTCCATTTTGTCCTTGATTTTGAGATTTAAACCAACAATAAGAGATTTCAATCAAAAATATAAGAGTAACAATTGTTTCTGCTCTAGGCCCATATTTTTATGCTTGCAAAACATATTTCTTATACACAACTTAATGATTCAAAATGTCCAAAGTTAACTTAAGCCAACCTTAATGTCACAAAAAAAATGGTTCTAATGACCCACATGCGTGTGCAAATAAATTAAACTGAGAGATTACCCATATTTGGTATGAAACTCTAAATTCTCTTAAAAATGAAAACCGTGCTCGTGGGTTGTGTGTTTGTGTAGGGTGGGGGCAAGGCACAAAGAAGGTGGAAGCTGAACATGTATGATTAATCCTGAGGTTTTGTTACTCTAGTACAGGCTTCTCCAATGAGTAGTTCGTGAGCTACTGGTAGCTCTCCATGTACCTGTAAGCAGCTCTCCTCTGTGCTGCCCAGACTACTAAATTAGACGTTTTAACTTGGTTGAATTTATATACATATATCTAAATTAAAACCTGTATAGTCGATACGAAAAAATGTTGATTTTCAGGAATCACTAGCCGAAATTTGGATAAAAGTGGCTGAGTATACACAAAATATGTAAAGCTGATATTTGAGTGTTAAATAGTGATATTGTGAAGTCTTTCCAAACAATATTATCTTGGTGGGAGAGGCACTGAAGCTATGGCTGTTATGCATTACCCATGTAGAGGCATTCCATATGGACAAAGGCTTTTATACATTACTGCTGGCAAAACTGACTGATGCTCTGAGGTGATCACTGATGATAATCTTGTGTTTGTTGGACAGTAATGTAATCTTGTCTGATGTAGTCACTATTACAACACTAACATTAGTAGCTCTGGATGTGTTTCAATGAACATAACTAGCTCCTTTTACAGAAGAGGTTGGGGATCCTTGCTCTAGTAGAATGTTGTGGTTTTGTGTTGCAGTGGTTTACTGCATCTGGTCTGGAGTACAGAAAGACTACATTTTAGGAGACATATTTTTGGCGATTCCGTTGTGCTGCATTTAGACCAACAGATGGCTAAGCAGTCATCAGTCTAAAATATTATTTCCTTGTGTTGAGATAAATACCTGTAAGTCAATGAAACCAATAGGCCCGCGTTTTTGTAGCATCAAGGTACAATTTAAAGAGATACTCAATAGTCCATTTAAACTAAAAAACATTTATGGGAGGCACATCATATGACCAGGGGGAGAAGAGTGATAAACAAGTGTGCAGCCCGAAGATAACACTATAGGTGTACGCACAGCTGAAGGATGAACTGGAGAAATGTGTAATAAGCACGCCCGTCAGTGGCACAAAGAGAGCTCATGGTCCTGCATGAGCCAAGAAGGAAGCATGGAAGCAGTCGCCAGTAGAAAGCTGGAGTGGCCCCACACCAGATCTATTTATAAGAAGCCAAAACAAGTATAGAAAGCAGCTTTTCAACCCAAAAATGCACCTGAAGAACAAGTTACTTACCTTTGGTAACGGATTATCTGATAGAGACTATCTAGTGCAGATTCATTAAGTTAGAATTATCCCAAGGTGGGAGACTAGATCCTGAAGTTTTTTCGTTAGTAGTATCCCTGCGCACCGCTAAGTGGTGTCGTTCGGCTCTAAGTGGCGTTCTCCGCACCGGAAGGGACATTCGCAGAGGCATAAATGGGAGTCACACAGGCACACTGACATCAGTTACTTTTTGTGACGTTCCACACCAGAAGCGTAGAGCCACGAACTACATTGACCACTGATGTGGAAAACCAGGGCCCTGAAAGGGGAAAAACCCAGTCCCTAGAAATGCATCCGCAGAGCGGTGAACATGAGTGGGCTAGTAAGGAATCTGTGCTAGATATTGTCTGTACCAGATGAGGCATAACCAAAGGCAAGTAACTTGTTAATCTGCTAGAGACTTCTAGCCACAGATTCCTAACCTTAGAATAGATACATAAACAATACATCCCAGAGGTTGGTCTGTGCACCACTTTCAAACGAGGAAGTCCTGCAGAACCGAATGGGCAAAATGCCCATCTCTATGGACCTGACTGTCCAGACAGTAAAGTTTGATGAACATGTGCAATGAGGTCCTCGTTCCTGCCTAGAAGATACCTAGGACCGGTACT
This sequence comes from Lissotriton vulgaris, assembly GCF_964263255.1. Lineage (NCBI taxonomy): Eukaryota > Metazoa > Chordata > Amphibia > Caudata > Salamandridae > Lissotriton > Lissotriton vulgaris. The sequence continues at coordinate 1,212,061,046 of NC_141691.1, forward strand.
CTGCGAGCTATAGCAGTGGTGCAGCTTTAGCTTCGATGAAACAAGCACACAAACCCTCAGGAGGTTGCTTCTAAGCCAATGTGTAGCAGATTTCAATGCATCAGGCGACGGTAGTTTCTGCATAGCCTTGCCCTTTTTCGCTCCGCACAGCCTTGCCCTTCTTCGCTCAGACATACCTCACAAAGAGTTGGCCACCCACCCGGAACTCTTGCATGCGGTCAAAGTAGAACAGCAACGCTCTCTTGGGGTCCAGACGGTGGAGTTGCTCCTCTGCCTTGGAGGGATGAGGCAAAGTGCAAAAAGTAGGCAGAATGATTGATTGGCCTACATCAAAAGGAGTGACCACTTTCAGAAGAAAGGAAGCCATTTTACGAAGCACCAGTTTGCCTGTGTAGATGTTAAGCTAAGAAGGCTTAGATGACGAGGCCCTAAGCTTACTGACCCTCTGGATCAGATGTCATCTCCACAAGAAAGGTTGTCTTGATGGTAAGGAGCTTGAGTGGACAATTGTGTAGAGGCTCAAAGGGAGCACACATAACAAAGGTGAGAATGAGATTGCTATCTCACTGAGATATAGCTAAGAGAGTGGGAGGGAACATATGTTGCAAACCTTTCACAAAACCTATGTACAATAGGGGATTGGAAAAGGGAAGATTGGTCAGGTAACCAAAGAAAATTTGAGAGATTGCAGATAGGTATCCCTTAACAGTACCCAGAGTAGAGAAGGGGGATCAATGGTTCTTTCTGAACACCATGCCATAAATTTAGCCCAACGGTATGCGCAAACCGTCTTGGTAGAGGGTTGCCTGGTTGCCAAAATAACATTACATGTTTCAGGCAGAAGGTCAAAGGTTTTCAACTGTTGCCACTCATGCAAGAAGGCAAAGCGTCAACAGGTTCTGGTGGAGAAGCCTCCCCTGCTGCTGTGACAGAAGATCCACCAGAAGGGGTAGTGTGATTGAAGGACCAATGGCCATGCTCAATAGTTCAGAATACCAGATTATGTGCCCAATCCAGAGCCACAAGGATGCCTTAGTGCAGTTTGTTCCTGATCTTCTTGAGGACTTTGGGCAGGAGTGGTATGGGCGGCGACGTATAGAAGGCCTGAGAGAAGACCGGAGAAGAAAAGCATCTCTGAGTGAGAGCCACCTTGGAAAATCCAACGTGCAGAACTGCTGACATTGCGCCATCTCATCTGTGGCAAAAAGATCTAACAAAGGCTCTCCCCACTGCTTAAAGAGACCTTGCACCACCTTCGGATGGAGACACCATTCATGATTCGATAGGCATCTACAGCCAAGTTTGTCTGCTCTGACTACTAGGAAATAGCCCTGCTATTCCAGCCACGTCCAGAGATGCTGGACCTTGTAACAGAGTTTACGACCCCACCTCGCCCTGCTTGCTGCAGTACCACATTGCGGTGGTGTTGTCTGCGAACACTTGCAATAGCCTTCCCTGGATGGACTGTAGAAAGGCTTTCCATGCCAATCGAATTGCAAAGAGTTCCAACAGGTTGATGTGGGGTCCGGATTCCAGCGAAGAGCAGAGAACTCGGATTTCCACCTCTTCCAGATGGCCACCCCATGCCTGGAGTTACACATCTAAACTACTGTCAGATCTGGATGAGGAAAAGAGAGGGGATCTGCCCTGGACCCAACTGTGCTGTGTAAGCTAACACTACCGGTCCCTTTGCAGTTCACACGAGATCTGGACCATGTTGGTAAGATTCCCCTGATGCTGTGCCTACTGGATCTTCAGGTCCCACTGTAGAGCCCACGTATGCTACAGGCATGTGTCACAAGCAGGATGCAGTAGGCCATGAGGGCCAGCAACCTCTGAGTCAGTGTCACTATTATAATTCAGGATAGAGGCTGAAACATCGGTATCTAGCCAGAATATCCTGGACTTGACATTCCTGAAGATAAGCCTGAAACTGCACCATGTCCAGAATAGCTCTAATTAAATGGAGCGTCTGAGAGGGAGTCCGGTGTCACTTCGACATGTTGATAGTGAACCCCAGTGAATGCAGGAGGTCTGCTGTAGTCTGCAGGAGGGCTACGACAGCCTGGGGTGAGCCCAACTTCAACAGCAAGTCTTCTCGATAGGGGAAGACTGGCACCTGGGATCTTCACAACCACCACCATCATCATGGTGAACACCTGAGGGGTGCGGATATGGCCAAAAGGGAGCACAGCAAACATAAAATGTGTGTGGCCCACCATGAACTGCAGTGAACTCCTGTGGTCAGACAGGACTGGAATGAGGAAGTATTCTCCTACAAGTCCACTGCTACCATCCAGTCCCCAGGGTAGACAGGACCTGAGCCAGAGTGAGCATCTTGAATTTCTCCTACTTGAGGAAGAAACAGAGAGCCCTGCATTCAGCATCCCAGGCGGGCCTGTTCTGATTCTGGCATTGCTGGGTGCTTCCTGTGAAACCACCGGATCTAGGAGAAAAAAAATAACACCTGAACAGAATGCATGGAACCCATAGCATGTTTATAGAACACATAGCGAGTGCTACAGAGGAGACTGCTTGTGATGTACCGAGGGTGAAGGTGCAGAGGCATTCAATGAGCATGACTCTTAGCCGGTACTATAAGAAGCCCTGGGTGAAGAGTACTGAAGTAAGAAACAGCAGGCTGAAACACTAAACGTTCTCCGCTCCTGTGTCTTTTCTGCCCACCCCTCCACTGCCTCACCCGTTGCAGCAGATAACCGGACGGTGGCTGCCAGTCAGCCCTGAAGAGGGAGCCGGTCCCTGTGCATGGAGATAAGAGACGCCGACGTGATGACCTCTTTAGGTGCATATTTATTTATTTTATGCGTTATTATATAGCTCAGACTTTACCCGTAGGTGTCAGAGCGCTTCACAATAGGAACAGAACTGATACATGAGGAGAAAATTACAAGTGAACAAATTACATAAGCAAACGTTACATGAGACAAAAGTGAAAATTGTGAGCAAACAAAATACAAGAGGTAGCAAACTGTGCATTACAGGAGGGAAACGTGACATGTGTGCATGTTACAAACGTGTACAAAATACAAGTAGAGGTAGTACTGCAATAAATGGCAGACATTTAAACACAAGAACAAACGTTACATAGGCAATGGTGGCACTTGTGCAAGTATCTAAAGCAAACAAAATGTAAGAGGTAGCAAACTGTTACAAGAGAAAAGTGACATGTTTTTGTTACAAAAGAGTACCAAACACAGGTAGAAGGATAATACTGCAATAACTGGCAGAACACACTGGGAAGGCACTTCCATAGTCATGGAGAAAAGGATTCTCTATAATGGAAGGTCTTCCTTCAGATAATAGAGAGGGTGTGAATTAAATTTGGAAGTGTCTTTGAAGGAGGAGAACTTTGAGGTCAGTTTTGATGGCCTGGGAGGAGGTGGTGGTCCGGGGCTGAGGCGGAAGTGAGTTCCAGATTCTCACAGCGTTGCCTGAAAAGGATTGGGCCATCGATCTTTCCTTCTTGAAAGTGGGAGGTTCAAGCAGTACATTTTCCGCATTACGTGATGGTCTAGAGCCTCCAGAGACTTTCAGTTTATTCGCCAGGTAGCAAGGAGAGGAGGAGTGCAAGGCTTTGTGGGTGATACAGGCAGTCTTGTATATAGATCTTGCCTCAATCGGAAGCCAGCGGAGGGTGGATAACATGGGTGTGAAGTGGTGGCTTCTTTTGGTCCCATAAATGAAGTGAGCTGCTAAATGGATAACAGATTTAAGGGGGACAGGTGGGATTTGGGAGGCCAATGAGAAGAGAATTGCAGTAGTCCAGTCTTGAGGACCAGCGATTGGACCAGGGTTTTAAGGTCTTGCTCCGGGAAGAAGCGACGAATTCCCCAAAGAAGGCGCAGTTGGTATCGAGCAGACTTTGCAATGGAGTTGATGTGGGAGATTAGATTGAGTTTTTTGTTGAGTATGACACCAAGGGATTTTGCGCTGTCGACAACGATGGGTTTATTGTTAAGTAGATTCATCTGATCCATCCATGATTGAACCGGGGAGGAGAAAGTGAGGCGGAGAAGAGGAGGAGGAGGAGGAATTCAGTTTTGGAGGGATTCAGAATCAGTTGATGTGTTGACATCCAGTTTTGAATGGAGTCCAGAGTGGAGCTTAGGACGGAGAGATCGTGAGTGGAGGCAACCTTGAGGTAGATTTGAGTGTCGTCTGCGTAGAGATGATAGTGGACCCCAGATTTACTAAGGAGATTTCCCAGTGGTTCTAAATAGAGATTAAACAATGTGGGTGCAAGTATAGAGCCTTGAGAAACACCTTGACCTACCGCCAAAGGAGATGAAAGACTGTTTGTCATTTTGATCATTTGGGATCTATCAGAGAGGAAGGAAACAAACCATTTAAGCACAGTGCCCTCCATTCCCATTCTCTGTTAAAGAGTGTTTAGGAGAGTGTTGTGATCGACAGTGTCAAAGGCTGCAGAAAGGTCAAGGAGAATAAGAAGACATGCCCCCCCCCCCCTCCCCGAATCGAGTATCCGCAGCGCGTCATCAATCACTTGCAGCAGGGCTGTTTCAGTGCTGCAGTTTTGGATGAAGCCGGACTGAAAATTGTCAAGAAGATCATTGTCCTTGATATGACGAGAGAGTTGTTTCGCAACACAGCTTTCTGTGATCTTCTCAAGAAAGGGTAGGTTAGTGATGGGGCGTAAGTTGTTGAGGTCATTCGCATCAGCAGTGGGTTTTTTAAGCAGAGGGGTGACCTGCCCAGTTTTGAAGGAGACAGGAAGGGAGTCTTGACAGAGGGAGATTTTGACCAGAGTGGTCCAATAGGGAAGAGAATGGGTATAGAAGTCAATGGCAATTGCACTAGGGGTGGGGTCAAGAGAATGGTTGGAGGGCTTTGTTTCGAGGATGCAATTGAGGAGGGCATCTTCAGAGATGGGGTCAAAGTTCTGCCAAATGGCTAGTGATTTGCGCTCCACTGGAGGGGTAGGATGAACGACCTGGTCCACAAGTGATTTCACTTTTTCGTCAAAGAATACAGCGAAATCCGCTGCTTTCTTTGTAGAATCCTCCAACTTGGAGGTTGGGGGAGAGCAGTTAGTATTCTTGAGGAGATCAAAAAGTTTTTTGGGTCTATTTTTGGCTGAGTCAAGGAGGGTTCTGAAGTGCTGAGGAAATGTAAATTTTATGGTCAAGTTGTGTTCCCTAGCGCGTACCCCACCGTCTCCATGTACGAGTTAAAGTGCATGTAACTTCCCTCCTGTACCAGCTATGAAGACGCAAATACATTTGCGTCCAACGTCAACATGTTCTCTTTCAGACCCACCCTGAATGGGTTGGATAGCCCGTTCCTAAGTATGCTATGCCAACGTCTTTTTGTAGTGTACTTCTACGTTTTTCAGCTCTAGCTGAGTAGGCCCTGAATTTCTGCCACCGAGCCTCTTTCCTGGCTTCTGACTCCAAGGGCCTCTGCCCAGGCTGCCTCTGTACCCGTGAACTCTGACTTACTTTCAGCGCGGCCCCTCGCGCTCAGCTCAGCCTGCTGTCTGCCAAGATTGACTATAACCTTCGAGTTATCTGTTCCGCTCCCCGAAAATACATTCCTGCCTGCTAGCTTCAGTAAACATTCCCCCCAGCTGCAGAGCCAAGGGGCCGACCTGTCTCTATGCAACTAATTCAAGTAATTCATAGCCCTTGTTGCCATGCTCCCATGGAAGGCCCATGCCCCCACGCTTCTCATACAGACACTCAGGCGCTTATGCATGCACTCACAGTCAGTATAGAATAGCTTCTGCCCTCGAGACCTTTCCGCCCAGATAGCTTAGTTCCTAAACACCAGATATCAGATATGATAGAAGCACAAGTTGATCTGACATGCCAGACTTCTGTCTCTTTCCGTCGGTGCAAATGTCAAGCCCCCTGCACCCTCCAGCTTCACGTCAATCACACGTCATGCAGCTGCGCGCGCATCCAAGCTTCCGATTTCTGCTGACATTGCCACATTTTCTGTTAGTGCCACCCCTTTGTGACACCTACCTGTGACGTTTCTAGCACACACCTCTAGTTCACGCCTTCTGATCACGTACTTGTAACACGTGTATACTGTTATCTTGTCTTCTCTCAGCTGTTACGCCCATTATAACTGTTTCCTATGACATGAATTAAGTATATAAGCTATGTAATGTAATAAAAGAGCGCTCTATCCCTTCTGACACCCCTGTGGTGGTCAGAACATGATATCCTGGTCTAGACCATTCCTTTTTGAGGAATAAAACCCCTAAGAACTCTAACACCACGGACTCTGTTTTCTTTCTTTCCGATTGAGTTATTATTGATTAAGTACTTACCTGCATAGAAATTAAGAGAGTAAATTAATTATTTACGTCAGTGCGACGCTTTCCGAAGGAAGATGTGCTTGTGGTACTTTGATCATGCTGAACGAAGCGTGGCCAAATTATCAGTTGAGGGCGCTTTACTCCATTGTTTCGCCAGGAGTCTTAGGTGCTTCCTTTCTTCATAGAGGGATTTGTTGAACCAGGGTGCCGAGGGAATGGGCCTTTTCTTTTTGCTTTGGAGAGGATCAACATTATTGATTTCGCCTGCAAGGACTGTGAGGCATTGGGAGGTGAGATCGTCAACATCTAGGATCGGGTCTAGCCTTGGAAGTGACAGCAAAGCGGATTCACAGAGGGACATTTTTTGTGTCACGGAACCAGGTGGTAGCCCTCTTAGGTTGGCCAAGAGTTATAGAGTGTGATAGGTGAAGAGAGAATGGGATGAGGAGGTGGTCAGACCAGTCTACATGAATAGGGGAAGCAATATAAAGCAAGCCTGCTTTAGCAATAACAAGGTCCAGGATTGAGCCCTAAGAGTGTGTTGATTCTGTGCAGTGTTGGATAAGATTGTTTGCAGAGAGGAAGGTGGCAAGCAAATTTGCAGAAGAGTCTTGCGGTACGCCCCAGTGGAAACTGAAGTAACCCACGAAGGTCTGATTGTCACTTTGCGAGTATTGGTCACTTTGAAAGTCAGTGAGTTCCTCCATAAACGCAGGGCCGCTGCCAGGTGGGCGATAAATGGCATGGAAACTGAGGGATGAGCGGTGGTGTAATTCAAGCTCAAGAAATAGGCACTCAAAAGTGCGGAAGGAGCTGATAGGAAAAGCCTTAAGTTGAAGGGAGTTTCTAAAGATGACTGCAACCTACTCCCCCAACTTTGTCAATTCTGTCATTCCTAAAAATAGAATAGCCTGTGGGTAGTAGGAGATCAAACATAGAGTGAGAGGTATCGTTGAACCAGGTCTCTGTTAGGTCAGATCATGTCAATATTGTGAAAGGTGATGGTATTGGAGATTTCAAGTTTGTGTTTTATTGCAGATCTGCAGTTGTGGAGCAGACAACGCAGCTCTGTCGAGACTGTTTTGGTGACGGGGGAACTTGGGCTATGAAGGGTGATAGGGATATTGTACTTATAGGGGGGTGCTCAGGAGGGTTTAGGTGGACGCTTGGTTTTGACCGAGGAGATGGTCGGAATAGTGTAGATAGTAGGGTTGCTAGGAGATACAAGTTGAAGAAGGGTGTCGTTCAAGGACTTGTGTGAGTTAACAATGTTTTCAGACAACTGGTTATGCTTGGCTATACTGGGGTGAGGGGGCGAGGTGCATCTCGTGGGAAGGTGAGAGTTTTTCAAAGGAGTTGAGGTGTATGGAAAAGTGGAGATCTTGGAGCTTAAAAGTGAAATGGTGGCTACAAGCTGGGAAATGGAGGTGATAAGAGAGCCTAGCTTATTTTCCAGAGAGTGTACGGCAGAGCAAGGCAGGTTGGGTGGCTCGATGGAAACAGGGGGGGTGAAATTGGTGGTGACGGGCGGGGAGAGGTTCGGGGACAGGAGGAGAGTTGGGGTATAGGGTTCATATGTGGGGAAAAGTGGACGTTGAGAGCGGGAGTTGGTGTATCAAAGGTGAAGGGAGGGTTGTCTTTGTTGGAGTTGCAAGAAGGAAAGAAATTAAGGACATATTTAGGGGGAGATGGGTGCGGATCAAGGCGGTGGGGTAGATGGAGAGGGGAGGACTGTGTGGAATCATAGGGATGTAGGAGGTTAGGGCGGAAAAGAGGGGAGGTTGGCGAGGTCCTGTCAGCTAGGAGATATGGCTGTGAGGGAACGGGCATCTGGCAGAGTGAGGGGGGTTGGGAGAAAGGCAGTTTGTCGAAAGGTAATGGTTCTGCTGGCCCTAAGGGTGGGAAATGGAAAGGGTTACAAAGGGGGGAGAGGGGGTAGCATAGCTTTGCTGGAAGAGTGGAGAGAAGGAGAGAGATGTAATGGGTTTGTGGAGAAATCAGGGTAAATAGCGAGGGGAGGAGTGGGTAGAGAAGAGGGGGAGGAATAAGGGGAGCGTAAGGAAAGTTTACTGGGTGAAAAGGTTGGAGGAGAGGTGGACTAAAAAGGGGTGTGGCAGATAGGAATAGGTGGGAGGAGATGAGATTGGAGTACCGGGATGGTGCAGTTTGGACGAGGAGCGTATTAGCTAGAGGTAAGGCTTAAGTGATGAAGGGAGGGGCATACTGTGGGGGGGAGGAATGGGAGAGGAGGGCACAGGAGAGGGGGAGAGAAGATAGCCGACCTGTGCTTCTGGGGATGCAGCCTATTGGAGTGTAGTGGGTTCAGGGGAGGAGAAAGTGGGTAATGGGTAAAGCTAGATGAAGAGTCAGGGATGACCCGGTCACAGCGGAGGGAAGTAGGGAGGGGAAGAGGTGGTCAAAGAGAGAGAGACAGGTGACTTTGCCTTGGATCATGACAGTACCGTTGTTATAGAGTGAGATAGTGAGGGAGCCGTTGAAAAACGCAGAGGGGGATATTTTTAGTTAGGGATTTTTAGTTAGAGTTTAGGGATAGAGGAAGAGGAGGTGACGTTAAGGGAATTATATAAGCTGGTGGAACAAGAGGGGGTATCATGAGTGAAGAAAATGAAATCGTTTTTGAGCCTCCGAAAACGGCCATTGTAAAATTGATCAACAAAAAGGGAATCAAGGAAACGTTCAATAGTGTTATGCTTCAATCGTTTTACTGAAGCTTTAGTCTGGTTGGGAGGATAAATGATTTTGTAGCAATTAATTCCAGCCTTAACTCGAGTGGTGGCCATGTTGGGAAAATGAGGAGGAGGAGGGTGGGGGAATAAGAAAAGGGTGTTACTAGGAAAGCGGTGGTGAGGAGAGGTATAAGGACAAACGGGGCACATATTCCAGACGTCGGGTGAGGATATCTGAACTAATGTGCCATCCGGGAGGTGGGGTGATTAGTAACAGATTGTTAGCAGAGGAAGATGGGGGGCTGGGAGTCTCTGTGATTCCGCTGGTATTTGTTGGGCCCCCTCATCTAGGTATACATGATGCCACTTGGCACTAGATAATATTTACAAGGGAATTGTACCACTGTCAGAACCATCACAAAGCAAATTTAGTAAAAGTAAAACAGATCATAAATGGACACCCAGTATCCACTAATGACCACTGTACTTGGCATCAGCCTGTAGCAAAAACCACATTCAGCACCAACCGCATTGTACGCCCATAATCTCAACAGACTAATATTGGAACCTAATCTCCTGAGAATCACTAACATTAGGGGTATAAAGCACAGGGTGGAACAAAATCTCACTAGCATAACCAAAATATGCAAGACAACCTCATCATCATGAAACCACCTTTTGAGGTACTCAGAACAGGGTGCGCAAATAATCCTACATGAAAAACATTTCCTAGCACCACATAATCGTAATATGGCCTGGTGCCCAGTAAACCTCACAGCCTCCCTGGCCAACTGGCAATCTCATTGGGGGGCTTAGAAGCCCTGTATCCAGAAAGTCTGGGCTGCTGCCAATGAGGCGAAAGTCAAAGGATGCGCACTTACGCAAACCTAAGCGTTGCAGCTGTCACGGAGTGCTGCGCAGCTGTGAGGGGATGGGGCGAATGAGTACATCTCACTCCTAACTCAATCAGAACTGTCCCCACGGTTAGAGTGGCCTAAACGGTGCAGCTGGCACTACTTGCTGCACAGCTGAAAAAGGCCTAAACGGTGCAGCTGGCACTACTTGCTGCGCAGCTGTGAGGGAAAGGCCGCCAGGGCACTCAATGTGCCCTTTAAATAGATAGGAAGAAACGTTGCAGCTGCCCGCGCTGTTGCTGCACTTGATCTATTGTCCGATGGTAATGTTTTATCAGTGGCACATGGGTGATTTTAAGAGGAGAGCTCCTGAACCAGATCTATGGGATAATGACAATTTTCCCACTCCCAGATGGCCCCCAAAAGCAGAGGGTGGAACCAGCTCATTTCACTCTATGCATGAGTGAATGAAGGCAAGGAAGTGCTGGCCGGCTCCCAGGCGAGGGCTCAGCATGGGGGTGAGGAACTCCTTACAAATATGCCTCACGCTGAATGGGTGGGGAGTAGATGGCTCTTTGTAATCGCCACGCAACAAGCAGGGACAGGTAAAGCTTGTCGTTGGCTGGGCTTGTCCACGAGCAGCAGCCACCCGACAGGAGCAGTGGATCTGAGTGGAATCCCTATGCCATACAGTAGCAGTCGCTGGTGTCGTGGGGCGCGAGGGCCAGGTCCCCCCAAGGCATGGCCCACCCTGTAGAAGCTACTCAATCAGGGGCTATTCGGGGCTGAATGTAGGTCAGGCTGGTTGCTGGGCCCTGTCGGCAATACAGAAGGAACACAGTCCCAACCCAGTGGCCAACCGGGAAGCAGGCGAAAAAAATGAGTGGGGAAACCGCGGGTCTGAGGCGGGTCTAGTCAGCACCCAGAGGTCGCTGGCGGCCGCCATCTTAGGGCCAGGCAGGTTTCAAGTAGAGTGGTTCGAGGGGGAGCTGCCACCGCACAGGGAGTGAATTGTGCGCCCACCGCCCAGAAACGTTAGCAGGAGGCTCGGGGAAACCAGCGCAAGATGGGTGGGCTGGGGAGAGGAGCAAAGGAGGGGAGAGCAGAGGAGCAGAAGATTGCGGGGAGTGCAGAAAGCGTGGAGTAGAGTGAGACAGCACAGAGGCAGAGCGGGGAATGAGTGTGGAGAAAGATGATGAGGCTGAGGGAAAAAGGCACAGGATCAGGAGAGAGCGAGGTTAGAGGTTAGGTAAGAGTTTGGAGAGTGAGAAGCCGGGATCGGGGGCGGGAGCAAGAGTGTGGAGCCGACAAAGCGTGGCGATAGTGGGTGGGTGGGTGGGTGGGTGTGTAAGTGTGTGTGGGGGGGCAGAGTGGTAGGGTGGTGTCACTGAGATGAACAAGTGCAGCAGCTTAGGAGAATCTGGGACACAAACCCAGATATGCAAGGGGCAAAGAGACAAAAGGAACTCACCAGACAAACAAGCATTTTAAATGCGATAGTACTCGCATTAGTGAAACTTTGAGCTATAGGCTTTGCTAATAATGCAACGGCAATAGCTCAAACTTTCAGAAATGCAAGAGCTATTGCATTGCAAATGTTTTTTTTTCTATTTATTTATTTTTTAAGCAATTGCGGTACCTGCGCTTATTGCGTAAAAAAGACGATGGGCTGTTTTAAGAGAAATCGGGCACAGAAGAGCAAACCAATCCTGAAAGCAGTGCTGTGCTAACCTTCATCCTAAACTTGGGGCTAGCTATTGGCTGCTATTACACTTAACGCCACTGTAGACATCGTACACCCATGACAGCAACTTACTGCCTCACTCTTTCACTTTCATGACTGGTTGCCTGTTGCTTTGGGACAGCAGCTGACACATTTATTTAGATTTACAGTTTTTTTGTAAAGCCCTAAATGCCTTTTTCCAGTCCCCTCAAAGTGCTAGATCTTTGATGCTGCGTTAGCTGGTAGCCATGGGAATGCCAAACGTGTTAAGCAACTTAAATCTGAATTTAACAATTGTGTTCCGTTTTTTAGTACAATCTCAATATTAACCAGCACATTTTTTCCAATGATTAGAAGCACACTTAAGCATAAGTCCTTTGTTTAACGTCTAGAGTTTGCACTGCCGGCTTCATCCTTCCCACGTGAACAACTCAGGACCCTTTAAGATGCACGCTTTATCGTGCAGTGGTTTCAGTGTGTGTCATGATTTATTATTAATTGCATCGCTTGCAAGAGGGTGATTCTCGTAGTCGGAATGAATTTAACAAAATATGTATAACTCTGTGAGGTGATGTAAACGAGTAAACAGTCAGAAAAAAAGTGGGATTAACGGATTGAGTGAGAGAGAGAAGTATAAAGGTGAATGAGAGAAAGTATTTAGCCGCTTTTTTTTGCACGACTCTGCATTTGCGAAACATACTCTTGCCTCTGGGTCTCCCACTGCCTCGCCGTCTCCCAAAAATTAAAGCGCCAACACTATGCGCTTAGGAAGGACCTCAAGTGCAGCAGGTTTGTAGGTGTTGGTACGTTCAACACTGTGACCGGATCCGTGGACAGCAGAGTCACTGGCCTACACACACCCAGGTGAGTTATTGACTAGGCCCATGGGAAGGCTGGCAGCCGCAGAGCTGCGGACAATACAGGGTGCCTGCTGGGCAGGTCCTGGTGGTTGGTGGAAGGTCCTGTTGTGCACGTACTCCGTCTGAGTAGGAGGGTGAGAAGGGAAACCATGTTGTGATGTGATCGTCAGTTGGCGGTACACAAGTGCGAGAGTTGGCTCACTTGAGTCCCGTTCTGTCCGGTTTCCTGAGGCTGCTGACCAATGAGGAAGTGCTACCGGATGGCCTGGGCCGTCCTCTCTGCCTGCAGCGTATATATCCCAGAGTTGTCAGTCAGATGATCGAAGGAGGGCCCTGCGTGGGACACCCCCAGCCCCGTCCCTGTCTGTAGCAGTCGTGGCGCTACAAATTGAAAGTAAAGCATGAATGGTGCGCTGAAAATAAAAAACAAGCAGCCTTCCACAATTTAATACACACTACACAGATGGAAATATGCAACTCTGCCTGCCAGGTCCTCGGGCCCCCAGAGCCTCAATCACAGGAGAGGCTGGAGGGAGGTAACATTGCAACAGTGAAGGAGGGCTCTGCAAATACCCCTTCCGACATAATGGCCCCTCAGCTCAGCGTTTATGTAATCAATCCCAGGAGTATAACTGATTGGGTGCAATGCCTAAATGACCAGTGGCACAGGAAAACAAACTTAACACACATTTGCCATGCAATCGCTGCACTCGCGCTTTAACTGTAAACATCTTAAGCTAAAGCGCTGGTTCCCGGATTGCTTCAAAAGTAAAGAAATACAAAACAACATTTTTTTCCATTTCTTTACTTTTGAAGCAATCAGGGTAGCCGCGCGCGTTAGCTTGAGATGTTTACAGCCAAAGCGCGAGTGCCGCAATTGAAAGCAAAGTGAATTAAGAGAAAAAATGGCAGAAACGCTTTTTTTCCCTCTTTATTTACTTTGGTTTTATCGCCGCACTCGCGCTTTAACTGTAAAGATCTTAAGCTAAAGCGGGTGCCGCAAATGGTTCAAAAGTAAAGAAATTGAAAAAAAATGGTTTTTCTATTTCTTTACTTTTTGAGAGATCGTGGCACCTCGCTTTAGCTTAAGATCTTTACAGTTAAAGCATGAGTGCCACGAGTGAAAACAAGCTAAACAAAGAGAGAAAAAAAAGCATGTTTGCCAATGCAACTAACCATATCGCCACACCGTTCCGGGAAGGAAAAAAAACAAGCAAGAAGCACTGGTGAGTGCAATGAGCCCGTGGCCAAGGCCAGGAAGCTTGCTGCGATGAAGGACGCTGAGAAGAACAAGTGCCGACACTCCCACCATGGGAGAAGTGAAAAGACGCAGTGTGCAAGACCAGCAAGTGACGACGAGTCCAGTCCGGAAGGGCGGGGCCTAAGGGCGACAGGGCGAACACAACCCCGCTTCCGAAGAAGCAGGACACAAAACCAACGACTATAGATCTCGCCAAGGCAAAGCAGTGCATGCGCGGCAACACAGGCGAGACCTAAAAACAGAGGGAGAAACTGATCGAGTGAGAGAGAGAGTGATTGCTTGATTACAATATAAAGGAGAATAAGAGAAAGTATTTACCTGCCTTTTTTTGCCTGACAAACCTTTGCCTCTGGGCCTTCCATTGCTTCGCTGTCTCACAAAAATCAAAGCGCTGAAGCGATGAGTTTAGGAAGGACCTTGTGTGCGGCAGATTTGAAAATGAAGCTACTTTGAACACAGTGATCGGATCCCTGGACAGAGGAATCACTGGCCTGCACACACCCGGGTGAACGATTGACCTGGCTCATGGGAAGACTGGCAGCCGGAGACCTGTGGACATTAGAGAGTGCCTGCTGGGCAGGACCCTGGTGGGGGTGGATGGTCCTATGCACATACTGGGAATACGAGGGTGAGAGGGAAAACCAAGTCCTGATGTGATCATTGGTTGATAGTATACAAAGTGCGAGGTTGGCTCACTTGAGTCCCATACTGTTCGGTCAGCTGAGGCTACTGACCAACAATGAAGTGCTTCCAGGCGGCCTGAGTCATCCTCCCCGCCTGCGGTGCCTGTGGTTCAGAGTTGTCATCCGGATGACAGAAGGAGGGCCCTGCGTGGGAGACCGTAGCCCACTGTTCTTGTCTCTAGCAGTCTCTGCGTTTAAAAAAATTTAAGTAAAAGGTCAAATGGTGCACTGAAAATAAAAAATAAATTAAAAAAAAGAAGCTCCCGCAAGTGGTGTGTATCAGAGATGCCAGCCAAATGATCGAAGGAGGGCCCTGCATGGGAGACTGCCAGCCCACTTCCTGGTCTGTAGCTGCTTCAGGGCTTACAAAATGAAAGTAAAAGAGCGCAAGGCACGCTGAGAATAAAGAAAAAAAAAAGAAGCGTCCCAAGTGGTGTGTGTTGCAGCTACTTTGAAAGCGATGGGGTGCAGGGCTGCTTAAAAAATTAAAGTGTGAAATGGAAATAAAGCAAGCACTGGCGTCGGCGGAAAATAAAACATTTGAAAAAACATTTCTCCCTCATAACAGCTCATGGTTGGCATCACGGACAACAAGAGGAAGGGGGCATGGACAACAGCAGATAGGGGGGGCGAGCGGGTGTGGGGGTTTTTGAAGGCACGGACAACAGATGGGAGGGCGGGTAGGGGGAAGAATGCACGTACAACAGGAGGGGGGAAAAGAAGGCACCAAAACATGTCGTGCCTGAGGAGGAGAACCTCCTTAAAGAAAAGTGTGCTCACAGTCTAAAATCTCACGTACCATGTAATAAACAAAGTAAAGGGGCCAGTCGCCATGGGAGGTGACTAATGAAGAGGAGGCGGTACGAAGGAGGGACTAACAAGCGGATTGACGAATCAGAAGCCAGCATTTAGGACAGACAATGACACAAGCCAATAGCAAACATGAGCGGAGAGGGGCGGGGCTTCTATTCGCTACTCGTTAGGTCAAGCGTATACAAGAAGTCTCGCAGCGCATGCATGCTGGTGCACGCTCGAGCTAAAAACATAAGTAGTCACCAAAGAAATTGATAAAGACCTACAGTGTAAGGAAACTAGTATGCCAGTGCCCCCGACTTAAAAACGGACGGGATGTATCAGTAGCACCAGCCAATAAGGAGCCAGGAAAGAAAAGTGATGGAGCTGTAAACCAATGGCAAGCAACAGGTGTAATTATACTTTGAAGGGTGATTACACCAGGTCTTGCAGACAGCGCATGCACACTGATGCTCGGCCTAAAACACGATAACAGCATAGACGACAGAACTAGAGAAGAGAAGGAGGGAGAGGGTGAAAGATGAAAATGGGAAAAATATAATCATACAAGATGACATTAAATAAAAAGTGAAAACCACTGTCCTCAAAGAGAGCAATAATACCTACAGAGCACCAACAGGTGGGAAGGAGGGGAAACATCCTGCTAGGGTTTAAGAGACTACTCAATAAGGCTTGGAAGAAACAAAGTTGTGAACCATAGGGGAAGACTGGTGCAGGGGCATAATTTCAGGCAGTTATCCAAATGCTTGAGGGATAAGGTGGAGGGTGCAGAGGAAAGGGCCAGAAACAGCAACCAGCTGACAAGAGGTCTCACAGAAGGGTTAGAGGAATGATGCCCAGAATAATTCTTGCCCGATCAGCCTCAAAATGCTTAAAAGAGATAGGAAAGCTATCCTAAGAGCAGACAGAAAGTAAGAAAAAGATGACCTACAAATCGTACCACAATGATTTCCCAGATTATAATAGGAAGAACCTGAAACAGTGTAAAACATTGTATTAAGTTAAAACCAAGTTAAAGGCAATGAAGATACAATATATGCTACTCTATCCGGCAAATTTTTAATCTAGATCCTACTTCTTTGAAACACCAGATGAAGGTTGATAGTCATCAACTGAAAAAAGAGACTTGAACAGGAGTAGCACAACTAGGAATGAAAGCGAGAACTACACAATAGAACCCAGAGCAAGACCTGAAGAGGCAAGGAGTGAGACTCAGTCAGCATAAAATGGCAAAAGACAAGAAACAAAAAGACCATAGAGACAGAAATGGGCGCCAAAGAGACGAGAGGAGGGAGTAACTTGATTGAAAGAGAAAAGATGTGTTGAGGGGAAAAAGTGAACATTATCATCAGTGCCAAGTTTGACCGAAGCTTCAAAGAGCACTGGAGTCAAGTTTATAAAAGTCTTACAAAGGGCAAACAAGGGAAATCAGGATACTCAAGCAGTAAGTTCAGTTTAAGTGAAGGGAGGGGCAGCAGACACTTCAAAGGTAAAGGGGGCATAGTTTAGGTCTACCAACAGGAAAGGTTGAGAGGGAGGTGAGGAAGGAGTTGTTTGGGATTTATGTTCATTGATGTTAATGATAAAGTTCTTGCGACTCAGATAAAATTGAGGTCTTTGAGGTACAAGTTAGGTAAATAAGGTATGGACGAGCACACACTAGAGAAGATAGCAAACAAAGAAAACCTCCTCCCAGGCAAGACAGAGAGAGCATCGGCAAATAAAGGAAAGGAAATTTACACTGAAATTATATGGAACATTAATGGATTTGGTGACAGAACAAAGAGAAGGGTAGAGAGGCAGACCCTGAGGCTGTACCAGTGTATTCAATAGTGCAGATGCAAACAAAAAGAGTAAATGTAAACTAACAGTAGGGGTGTACAAATTAGTTTTCCCCATACCTTGCAAAGGTCTTTGGAAAACTTTGCTATTTTAAAATTTGTGAAGTTTTTCACTTTGCGCCGGGGGTATGATCATTACTTTCACATCAATATATGTTGCATGTATCGCTAGCACTCAGAAATACAAGATAATCTTTGAAAAAAACTTCCTGTTCTTCTGGGAAATGCCACCTGTGCACAGAAAGGTCGTTAAAACGTAACCTTGCACCGAAAAATTCTGCAAACGTTTACCATTGTGTATAGAAAAGCATCACAGAAGAAAATTTGCAGAGAAAAGTCCATCATACTTTTAAAAATCTGGCTGGTGTGATTATCTGATTAGAGTAAAAATGATCTTCCTCTGTGGAGAAAAACTTGGCAAAGGTGAAGGTAATTGGAAAAACT
This sequence comes from Lissotriton vulgaris, assembly GCF_964263255.1. Lineage (NCBI taxonomy): Eukaryota > Metazoa > Chordata > Amphibia > Caudata > Salamandridae > Lissotriton > Lissotriton vulgaris. The sequence goes on from NC_141691.1 coordinate 1,212,078,519, forward strand.
TCAGTGAGGTCAGACATCAGGAGCTTCATAAAACTTTGCAGGAAAATAAAAATGCACACTCCAACTAAGAACAGAAGGACAAAACAGATTGTTAGACCGGTCGGGATAATAAGATAATACCTTTTGCAACCTCAAGATAAATTAGTAGGAACATAACGAGGCAGATGGAGCCTGTGAGTCAGAGTACTGCCAGAAAAAGTAAAACAGTATTAACAGGGACACATTAAATAGAAAAGTAATCTTCCACTCTAGTCATTCGCAAGTGACCTCAGCTGCGGGGAAGCATATACCAGACGTGAAGTGTATTAATTATTAAGGTATCTTGGGCTCAATATACATGTTCATTACCTAAGCAGTTGTGTTCGCTCACATCAACTGTCTCTGGCACAGCTAATTACAAGCTTCACTTAGGAGAAAGATCACTTAGTCAATCTATACTTATTGCATTTTGCCTCGTCCAGTACCAGATAATTATGACCACAATTTAGTATGTTTTTCTTCTACATCTATTACATTCCAAGCAAGAAAATGCAGAACAATTCAGACAAGCCAGCAATTTAAAACATGTTTTTTAATGTTTGCATGTGTACGAGTAATCCTAGCTGCTTGCTATAAATATACATGTCATAATTTCCCTGTTAACCAACGCAACACAAGCAAATAATAATGTTTAAAAATCGAGCTTCAACACCTTTAGGGTTGAGCTTGAGAAATCCAGTTAAGGAGGACTTTTTAAAAAAAAAACATCTTTTTTATTAAATAACAGTTCAGGTCTTAGCCCCCAATTGTGTCAATCTATGTCTTTCACCTCTAGTGTCATGTGACCTCTGCAAATCGGATGTCAATTGAGGGACTACGTATTTTGTTACCTTGTATTCTCAGAATAGTGAAGAAAAACAGTTCAAAGCTGACTCAGGGAGATGCTGTGTGCTATAAAGTCAGAACTCAGCAACACACATAATAACATACAAACCTCTGCCCAGTCACTGTTTTTTCTTGAACAATGAAACGTGCTTTCATACACACAACTAAATGTTATGCACAAAAATACAAATACAAGATTTCGGGTGGAATTACAAGTTGTAACTACTTCTAATGTGACTTTGCAGAACAACCTGTGTGCAAAACACATCAGAAAGTTCACATTGGGTAACTAAGCCCCTACATCCATTCTGTTCTCATTGACGGGTACCATGAGCCAATTTGCATACGAGAAGATCGTACCACTACAAAACAGCAACATTACAATACTTGCTTGTTGCACAAAACATACATGGTTTTTCAAAGTTAGAAAATGCATGCCTATTGGCTTCATCAAAGTATTGCACAATCAATATAACAGGCCAACATGCTTTGTCAATACATCAAACACAATGATCAGAAGCCTACTGGCTATATCAGGACATCAATCAATTAATCACTTATTTGTAGAGCGCACTAATCACCCGTAAGGGTCTCAAGGCGCTGAGGGAGGGTGGGGGTGCAGCTCCTGCTCGAACAGATGGTCTTGAGAAGTCTGTCAGAGTTCTGATGAAAGCAGAGTTAAAGACACACCTTTATTCCAAATGTACCATTGCTCTCTTTCTCAATTTAGTTTCTGAGGAAGTCTCTTTTGCAATGCCTTGCCAAATATACTTTTAGGCATTCAGTCAATTATACAAAATGCTACTGTAAAGAACCTCGGATTGCATTTGCAGTCCTGTGCTTAGATTGTCATTTGAGGATGAGCAAGACCACGCAGTCTTGACTTAAGCACGCTGTGTAATTCTATGGCACGTCATGCATCTAGCTGTGCCTCTGTTCTTCAATATGCCACACTTGTGAACACATACCAAGCACTAGATCAATGAGTGGTTTACATTTTACAACTAGATGAACTTTCAAGGGTCTTGTCAGAGTCAAAATGCTCAAAGCTATTTGCAAAGATACGCGTAGCCTACGGCTTACAAAAGCATACGTTAGTTTTGCACTGATAAAAGGATTACTTGTGTGAATATGTGTGTACCTGTGAACTAACAGAGGCTGGAAGCATATGGAACTGGTAATAACAGAGTTGGAATGCCCAGTGAAATTGTGCCTACATACAAAATTACATGTTTAAAGACATTCAGTAACTCCTCCAACCTATTCCCACCCTGGAAAACATTAGACATTTAGTTAAAGCAAGGGCAGGAGTGTAACCTTTTCCAGAGTGGCAAGAGATTAAGCCTACAAAAATTAAAGTAGGGTGTAAGAAACGGAGTTTCTCCAGGAGACGTTTTCCCCAAATGGAGAGGAAAGAGGAAACAAAAGTTATAACAAGTGGATTTGCACTTACTTTGCAATTTTTTGCAAAAGCAAACATACGTCTGTGCATCTGCTCATGACAAAATCAAAATTCAAACGTTTGCGAGAAGTTGAGTCCAGGCTACTTTTATAAACTTGAGAATACCTTAAAGTCCTATATCTGCACCAATATAAGGGCATAGAACTTACCCATAAACGGATTCTCAAATAATGCATATTTTAAATGCTGACATGCATCAACCAATGTTGTAGCAAGTGGTGCCCTTCAAAACTGAATGATAGTTGGGTAACATAGCTCGTGTGATTTTTTCCCAAAAGATAAATATTTTGGAGTGTTTATACTGAAAACAATCACCAATCTTGCTTTCATTCTTTTATGAGCTATATGCATACAATCAAGAAGCGTTCTGGGAAGATTACTAATACCCACAGGTTGATTTTTGCAAAGGTCCATGATTTTGACTGGAAGCAGCCAGTAACACAAGCTGGATCTAACAGATTAAGGTTTTTCCCTACAATGGTCACCATAATGTTAAAGGCTATGCCTTAGTGAACTAATATATACAATTGTGAGCATATCCAGCTTCTTCAAAAACCAGAATTATTATTATTATTATTTTTTTTAATTTTTTTTAATTTTTTAATTTTAATTATTTATATAGCGCAGCTGATACCTTGCAGGCTTCCTGGCGCTGGAGAATACTTTACTGAAGAAGAGACCGAAGTATGTAAAGGCGGGGAGGTCTAAGGGAAAAGCCAGGTCTTGATGCGCTTCCTAAATGGAAGAAGTTGAGGGATCTGGCGTATGTCAATGGGCAGGCTGTTCCATAATTTGGCAGCTGCGACCCTAAAGGATCTACCCCCAGTTCTGGCTTTGTTGTATCTGGGCACCCTTACCAGATAAGCCGAGGAAGATCGCAGATCTCTGGTAGGAGTATACCACAGAAACAGGGCTTGCAGGGGCCTGGGCCCGAGTCCATGCAGAGCCTTGAATACAATGCAAAGGGACTTGAAGGCCACATGCTTCTTTAGGGGTAGCCAGTGCAGTTCGGCCAGTGCCGCTGTGGCCGAAGACCTTCTCGACCAGCCAAGAGCCAGCTTGGCCGCGGCTGATTGAATTCGTTGCAGCCGGTCCAGTAACGTGACAGGAGACTCAAGGAGCAGGGCGTTGCAGTAGTCAAGGCGACTCAGAATCGTACACCTGACTACCAACGCCCGGGCTTGTGCAGGGAGAAGTGGCATAATTTTTCGCAGGGAGCGTAGCAGAGCCGTGCAGATCCCCACTGTTTTTGCCACCTGGGTTTCCATACTCAGCTTGTTATTGAGCATGACCCCCAGGTTGCGGACCGAGGAGACAGGTTTAGGTTTCTCCCTTGTCTCAGGAGGCCAGAAGTAATTCGGGAACTGGCGAGATAGAGTGGTGCCAGCACAAAACAGAACCTCTGTTTTGGAGGCGTTGAATTGAAGGGAGTTTCTATGGAGCCATCCAGCCGTTTCTCTAAGACACTCATGGAAGGAGGTCAGAGAGATGGAGTCTTCTCCTTCCCAGGAGAGAATGAGCTGGGTGTCGTCTGCGTAGTTAATTGTTTATAACCCAAATGACTTAATTAATGTGATCAGCGGTTTAAGGTACACATTAAAAAGGATGGGACTAATGAAAGATCCCTGGGGAACTCCCTGTGGCACAGGTGAGAAGGCGGATTGGAATGGGGGGAGGGAGACAGCCTGTCTCCTGTCCTGCAGGTAAGAGTGAAACCAAAGCAAAGCTGTGCCTTCCACACCAGCTTCCCTGAGTCTCAGCAGCAGCGTCCTGTGGTTGACCGTATCGAATGCGGCAGACAGGTCCAGCAGTATTAGTGCTACTGGCTGGCCCCTGTCTGCACGCATGCGAAGATCCTCCATGGCTGTTAAAACCGCAGTTTCGGTGCCGTGGGCAGGGCGGAAACCGAACTGGAGATCGTCTAGAAGGTTGTTCTGCTCAAGATGAATGGAAAGGCAGGAACTGACCCATCGTTCCACTACGTTCACAGGGAAAGGCAGTAGGGAGATGGGTCGATAGTTAGAGAGACAATCTGGGCTCAGGGAGGGTTTTTTCAAGAGCGGAGTGACAAGCGCCTGTTTCCACGGAGTTGGGACGTAGCCACATTGCAGAGACTGGTTGCATATTTGGCGCAGGATGCCAAAAAGTTCTGTTCCAGAGCTTTTCCAAATTTTTGGAGGCAGAGGGTCGAGCGGGGAACCCGAGGTGATTCCGAGCGCCAGGTTTTCAAACTCGGGTTCAGAGATCGGGGAGAATTCTCGCAGTCTAGCCGTCAAGCTGGAGGATCGAGGCGACAAGTCATGAGGGCTAGTGCTGGCTCCCTGAGTGTTGGCATCTCCCAGTGAGGGGGGGGGTCTTCAAGTTTTGAATGATGATATTGATTTTATTAATGAAAAAAGTTGCCAGATTATCACAGAGGGCTTGGGTGGGAGGCTGCGTCGACGTGGCACAGTCTGGGTGAGTTAGATTTTTAAGTATCTGAAAAATACTTTTTGAACTGTTGATGGCGTTGGTAATAGTAGAACAGTAGTAGTTAGCCTTTTCTTGGACAATGGCAGTTTTGTACGCCCGAAGGTTGTCTTTCCAGAGAGTTTTATTGGAGTCGAGATAGCCTTGCCTCCACTTTCTCTCTGATTGTCTGCAGGCCAGCTTAAGGGCTCTCAATGAGTCGTTAAACCAAGGGGCGGCTGCTCTTCTCCTTGGTTTGCATTTTTTCAGAGGAACGAGACGCTCTGAGGTATTGGTGATCTTGGTGCAGAAGGACATGTAGTTGTCCTCCACCGACCGGGCGGTGGAGAAGCTGTCTTCCACCTCGAATACGGGGCCGGCCAGTCTCCGTTTATCTAAGGCTTTCCAATCTCTGTACAGAGGGTCAGGTGCGGCGCTGAGTGACTGTTTGCTGGCTCTGCCGCTGGCTATGTGAAATTTGATAAGCGCATGGTCGGTCCAGCACATAGGCAGGATGTCGCTCAGGAAAACTAACTGGGGGGAGGAAAAAATTAGATCGAGCTGATTTCCAGCCTAGTGTGTGGGTTTTCTGACCAGTTGAGAGAGTCCCATGCCTTCGCAGGAGAGTAAAAGATTGTTTAGAGCAGAGTCCAGACTGCCATTGGGCCAAAGGTTAAAATCACCCAGAACAATCAACTTGTTGTGGGAAGTGGCCATATTGGTGAGAGTCGTAAGGAGCGACTGCTGCTGTGTAGAATTAAAAGCTCCCGGCGGGCGGTAACATATTACAGCCGTGAAGGTTATTCCGGAGAGACAGTTAATTGAGAGACCAAGTATTTCCGTACCAGCCACTGGGTCCATGTCAAGTGTTTTTATGGACCAGGAGGCTCTGTAAATTATGCCAACTCCACCACCCCGACCCTTGGGTCTAGGGAGATGCAAGATTTTAAAATCTTGTGGGCATGCCCAGTCCAGATCTATATTACAATCGGAGTGGGTCCAGGTCTCAGTCATGAACAATACGTCGAGGTGGTGATTCTCAATAAGCTGAGAGATTTCATTGGCGTGTTTAGGCAGTGACCTAACATTCAACAGGCCGCCCATCAGTAAACCTTTACAGGCGAAATCATGTAGAGGGTAGGCAGTGTCTGCGAAGGAGAGTTGGCCTTCATGAGCAAAGTCTCTAAGAAAGAGTAGAGACTCACATGTCAGATACGGAAGGCTGGTAGTGGGCAAGAGGGCAGGAGCATCGGTGAGCGCTTCGGTCGCTCTCGAGGCGCGGACGGGCGCGGACGAGCGCGGACGGGCGCGGACGAGCGCGGACGAGCTTGCCTTATGCGCGCCTTCGGCGCGCATTCGTCGCGCCCGCTGCGCTCGTCCGCTGCGCTTCCGACAGAGGCTCATGATTTATAGACGGTGTCGGTGCGTAGGAGGGGGGTGTGGCCAGGCGCGGTGGGCGTGTCTGGCGGCGACCAGGAATGGCGGCAGGACGCGATGTGCTCTACGAGCGAAGCGACAAGCTGTCTGCCGCTGAGCTGTAGCACAGGTAGGGCCAAGGTATTTACACAGTGCAAAAGGTATTAAAATCACACAATATACACATAAGATCAATTTTTAAAAGTAAGCGACTACCGGCTTCGGCCTCAGTAGTATTTCAAGTTGTCAATGAGCGCTGACGCTTTGGCGCGTAATTTATACCAATTGGGCGGGGGGGGCGTGGCCAGGCACGGTGGGCGTGTCTGGCGGCGACCAGGAATGGCGGCAGGACGCGATGTGCTCTACGAGCGAAGCGACAAGCTGTCTGCCGCTGAGCTGTAGCACAGGTAGGGCCAAGGTATTTACACAGTGCAAAAGGTATTAAAATCACACAATATACACAAAAGATCAATTTTTAAAAGTAAGCGACTACCGGCTTTGCCACAAGCACTGTAAATGTAAGCCTGTGGGTTAGGGTCCACATGTCCAGTGAAAAACAAACATGAAAACTAATTGTACCTGACCCAAAAAAATATGTCCCCGTGTCAGACTATATATAATTCAACACCCCTGTTGAGTCTACCTCATTTCACAGGAATCACTTCTGAATCCACAAAAGGGATCCGCTTCTGCAGGGCCTTCCAAACAGAACCCAGAGGTCTATTGATCGTGGTTGTCCTGCAGGCGCCCGCTTCTCACCCATGGTCGGTTATGGTTGGAAAATGTATTTGTGCTCTAAGAACTCTGTGAGTGTGACTCTGTTGCAGTTGTTCCCCCATGACAACGTTTTAATGATGTGCGAGTGACCTGGTAGGCTGGGGAAAGTGGCTGGCCTCTATGGTATTTTTTGTAGACTTAATGGGCATGCTGCTGCATATGCAGCCACACAACGGTACAGAAGGACTGGACTGTTCCCATGAGGCACAGGGTCAGACTGATTTGCATATGGCCATGTCTGAACTGGGGTGGCAGAGTGGGCTAAAGAACGGTGATGGATTAAACCCAGATCTGTTGACTGGGTGTGAGTGTCTGATTGGTTCAGATGCTCCGTCCATCACCACCTTCTTTTGTACCGCTACGCAGCCAAAACAAGGCATTTTTCTTTCTTTTGATGGGACCACATCAAACAAACAATTTTTACGTGGATGCCACTGCCCCTCCATGGGGCACCCACAAGATTCCCCACTGCCCAACACATGCTTATTGGTGTTGGTGGGAAAGCTGGGTTCACCATCTCTCCCTCATTCGTATGTCGCTCAGATAGATGAGGGAAGCAGGCAGGAGGAAAGACTTATCTGTGCTCCTGGTTTCGGCCTCCTCAGAGAGCTCCACTGTCCAGTCCAGGCACTCTCAAACAAAGGAGATGACTTATTGGCAGAGGACCCCCACCTCTTAAATGGGGGATAATGCTACACAGTACAGGCTCCCGCCAGAGTCCCTCAGGAGTGACCCAATGCACAATGGACTTCCTAAAATGCCTAGCTCTGTTACGCTGGTGATTGATTGCTCAACAGCAAGACGGGTGATCAAATGCTACACGCAATGAGCAATTTTAATTTCAGCTATCTTGGCCCCACTGCGGCAATTTAGATATGATTTTCAGCGCTTTGCTCCCAGTGGAGGGCTTTAAAAACTTGGAATATGCTTGAGAGGCTTCCTGACACGCCAGAGTTAACAGAGAAATGGTTGCAGCCTTGCAACAGCCTCTGACATTACTTTACCCTCCTTAGCAGTAGTAATATTTATTTCCTCTCCTTCACAGCAGCTTACCTGTAATGGCCTGGTCCTGCCCTCCTGTCCAATCCTGGAGGTCTCCAGACCAGGGATCTTCCTTTTAGCAAACTACAAAGTCATACAATTTCCTTATCTGCACTTCCCAGCCACCAAGGCGTTCCAGCACCTGCAGGGTTACTGTCTAACAGCAAGAGAATGCAGTGCAGTGGCCACAAATAGAGAACAAACCACTGGACCAGTCCCATGAAAGTCCAAATGACCCCCCTCTTTTAGGGTTCCCAGTAAATCCTCACTCTACTGGTCCTGAAAGGGAGACAAGGAGCAGTTGTGACAGCCCTAGAAAGAGTCCATAGAGGCCAGAGTACAAGACAAGAGTTTCCAGGCACCTGACAAGGGTGCATCAGCCACGTCGGTCCATCCTCTACTTTTGTAGTGTCCTTGCCAGTTTGTGTAGCCTCTGTAGAGACTTAAAAAGGAAGGAGGTGTTTCCAATAACTGACATGCCACCCATTCTACTGGTCGGAGCCACATTCAACCTCCATCCCTCTTGGTATAAAGAACAGGAACCAGCCTTTTCCCAATCACACCCCTGCCTGTGCTGATTTCTGGGACGGCTTAAAGATAGTAGCCGTTTCCTAAAGTAAAGTACATCTGCATCTATGACAGTCTTTGTCACTTCTGACCTGCAAGATTCCTCCACAGCACTTTTAAGGGACTTCCTGTTGAGATGCAGACAATGGTCTCGGCTCTCATATGGCGACCCTTGGGAAGAGCCCTCTACCAGATTAGCAAGTAAGAGCATGGATGATGGCTATGGGGATTCCAACCCCAAACCCTTCCTCCAGCCGGACAGCCTTAATACTTTAATACTCCTGGAAGGGGCATGTTTTTCCCAGGAGCCACTTTTCTGCCAGCTGGTGTAACAGGGTAACTAACTCACAGCATTGCAGCTCAAAGAACACGCTTCATATGGGTTGCCTCAGTTAAAGATGACAAATAATGTCAACTATGCTAAGGAATCAGACAAAACTGATATCCTTTCTGGATTCAAGAGCAAATAATTTAAGCGCAAGGCAGCAAGTGTGAACCTTGCACCACGTGCCGGTCCGGAGATCGAGATTAATCACAAATTCACATACAACATGCTGTGAAACCAGCATACATTATTAACAAGTGACATATCTTTGGTAATGCTCTGTCTGATGGATACTCAATCTAAACACAGATTCCTCACCTTGTAAATATCCTCAGGTGCCAGACTGGTTAAGAAAAATTCAAAACAGTGCTACTGCACATGAGCAGATGCTGTACCACTGTTTTATCAATAGATTTGGGGAGACCCAATAAACCCTTGTAGGCTTGGGCAATGAATAATTAAGGTAAGAGGTGACTACAAGGGATTTTGTTCGTTGACTAAGTAGATATCATTTGACATATGTCAATCAAGGGTTCATTAAGCAATTAAACCCACTTGTATACGTAGTATAACTTATACATTCTTAAGTTGTTCCAAACGACATTCAATGAAAATCAAGGATAGAAGAATAGAATAAGCACACAGCAAACTAATTATATCTGAAAAATCTTGTATTTGAGCAAATCCAAGGATCTGAATCGTGGGGTTATAAAAGAAGCAATCTTCAAGTAAAAGTCATGAATAGCTGTACATGTAAATTAACTGCTCAATTCACAACATATCATCAACTCCATTAATAAGCGAAGAAGACCAAATTCAACGATTTATAAAGGTTTCTTTCAGTGCAAAAATGCTGTGGAGATTATGTTTTGGTCGACGTTTGTATGGTTTGTTGGCATGATTTGCTCAAATACAAGATTTTTCGGATATAATTAGTTTGCTGTGTGCTTATTCTATTCTTTGAAATTGAAATTGAAATTGAAATTGAAAGGCTCTTATATAGCGCATGGCTACTCGGAAGCATCCCAGCGCTTGATGATAAATAGAAGGGTGATGCAGAAATTGAAAGATGGGGAAGACTGGTTTATGGCCTAGGAAACAATGCTGTTTTTAGTTGTTTTCGGAACACCAGCAAGCTGGATTCTAAGCGAAGTAATAGCGGTAGGGCATTCCACAGTTTTGCTGCATTTCGGGAGAAAAGGCGGTCCCCAGACCGGGCTTTGTTGGTCCTGGGTGTTATAAGGAGATTTTGATGGTTAGAGCGAAGGTGCCTAGATGGAATGTATGGTCTGATCATATCCTTTAGAATGGGGGGGCCGTTCCCATAGAGAGTTTTATGGACCAGACAAAGAGTCTTAAAATGGATTCGCTCCTTTATTGGGAGCCAATGTAAGGCTCTTAATGCAGGGGCTGCGGTGGTGCGATGGCTGGTTCCGGTGAGTAGCCTTGCTGCGGAATTTGAGCTATCTGCAGTTGACGGATGACTGAGGTGGGGGCTCCTAAGTAGAGAGCATTCCCATAGTCCAGCCTGGTAGAATGAGGGACTGGACTATGGTTTTCTTCACAGTTTCCGGTAGCTGGGGAAGAATTTTCCGGATGGTTTTTATTAGACCGAAGCACGTAGCCACTGTCATTTTTGCCTGAGTTTTTAAAGAGAGCTCCGTGTCGAGCCAAAACCCTAGGCTTTTTATCTCCGTTTTGGGGGTGGGTCCAGGTCCCATGCAGGAGGGCCACATAGAGGGGGTGTTAAAGGTGGCCTTTCTTCCGAGCAACATCAGCTCGGTTTTTCCTCCATTCAGTTTTAGATGGGAGGCATCCATCCATTCTGCGACTTCACCCAGGCAGCTACAAAGATTGTTCTGAGGGGAGTCTGTCTGGGTGAGGGAGACTACTAGCTGGGTGTCATCAGCGTAGCTCACCAGTTGGATTCCGAAGGGGGCTACTACCTCTGCCAAGGGGGCCATGTACACATTAAACAGTGTGGGGCTAAGGGAAGAGCCCTGTGGCACCCCACACTGTAATGGTATAGGGAGGGAGCAGTTGGTATCTGAGAAGACCTTGAAGAATCTATTACTAAGAAAAGATTCAAGCCATTCAAGAGCTTTGCCTGTGACTCCAATTCTTTCTAGGCGGGCAAATAGGACACGGTGATTAACCGTGTCAAAGGCGGCGCTGAGGTCCAGGAGGATAATGGCCGCACTGCCACCTGCGTCCAGAATCCTCCTGGATACCTCGACCACCCTCAACAAAGCTGTTTCAGTTCCCTGTCCTTTTCGGAAACCTGTTTGTGTGGGATGAAGCAGGTTTTGAGACTCCAAATAGGATGCCAGTTGTTTGTTGACCCACTTTTCAGCAAGCTTGCTGATACCGGGGAGGAGGGAAATGGGGCGGTAATTAGAGAAGTCATCAGGGTTAAGATTTGGTTTTTTTAACAAGGCCTTTACCATGGCTAGTTTCCAATCTTGGGGTACTATCCCGGAGTCCAAGGAGGTGTTGACAAGATCAATGATGTTTCTACTAACATGGGGGAGGACCAATTTCAAGATAGACATAGGGGCGGGGTCAAGAGGGGAACCACTCTTTATGGAGTTGAAAAGGGAGGGGAAAAGGTCATCACTGAGGGGGTGAAAAAATGCTAAATGAGGTGAGGTGGAATTGATATCGTCCCTCGATGGAGGGTTGAGCTCTACTACTGGGGGTGGGGGAAGGGAAAGTAGGATTTTTTCAATTTTCGTTGCAACGAGCACCAGATTCTTCCGGGGAAAGTTCGGATGTAGGGGGGTCAGGGGCCTTAATCAGCGTTTTTACTATTCTAAACATTTCTCTCGGAGCATTGGTAGAGTTCTCAACTTTTTCGGCATAGAATGTGGATTTGGCTGCGTTGAGTGCCATCTTGTATTTCTTGATTGTGAGTTTGTATTTAATTTTTTTCTCCTCATCAAAAAGTTTTCGCCATTGTCTTTCTTCTCGTTTACACTCCTGTTTAAGGAGTCTCAGCTCTGAATTGAACCAGGGCTGTTTGTTCGGACCTTTTTTCTTAGAGATGCGTGTTTTAGGAAGCACACTGTCTAATGATTGTTCTATCCATTGATTAAAATCTGTGTTGGCCTTGTCGATATTTTGATTGTTTATAGGTTCGTTCTGTTTCAGCGAGTCTATCCAATCATTAGGCTCTAACTTTGTCCATCGCCTGCCTAGAGTTTTATGAAGGGGTTGATTGGTACAAGGTCTGTTAATTTTCCATAAGAATGGTACTACCATATGGTCTGACCAGGGGATAGAATAAGGTGCGGATGTAGACAAATTCGCGACATTGGAGAATATTGGGTCTAAAAGGTTGCCTTTAGAGTGAGTAGGGTGTTGAACAATCAAGTTGAGTTGGCATGCGGCTAGGTCTTTGATTAATTCCATAGCGATAGTGTCCGAAGGGTTGTTAAAATGAAGATTCAAGTCTCCTAATACTATAAAATTAGATACCTTAGTGGCTGAGTCCAGAATAGTTTCGATTAGTCCTTCGATAAATTGGCCAACCTGGCCGGGGGGACGATAGATTAAGAGACCGGAGATAGAAAGTTCTGGAGAGTAGGAGATAGAGAATAATGTGCTCTCACAATCTAGGATAGTCGTGTTAGTCAGGCGACAGGTTAGGTGTTCCCTGTACAAAATGGCGATCCCTCCGCCAACTTTAATTTCTCGGTCTCTATGTTGGATCAGGTATCCAGCGGGTAGGGCCTGGGTGATCTTCTCTCCTTGATTTTCATTGAATGTCGTTTGGAACAACTTAAGAATGTATAAGTTATCCTACGGATACAAGTGGGTTTAATTGCTTAATGAACCCTTGATTGACATGTGTCAAATTATATGTACTTAGTCAATGAACAAAATCCCTTGTAGTCACCTCTTACCTTAATTGTACCACTGTTTTGACACCATTCCAATCTGGAACCTATGATCTGAGCCGCATATAAATGCCACAAATGCACGCTGTTGCCAGTTTCTTTCAGGAATTGTTTGGCGTTCTCATACACGGAGCCTATCGGCGAATTGAACACACCAATGTGCAAATTCCTGGATTGGGTTCTTTAAAAATATAAGAGGCCATGCCACAGAACGGGGAGGTGAAAGAATTGTAAGGAATTTGCAGTCAGGTAAGAGTAACCACTGAAAGAATGTTTTTTTATTTTTATTACTTTTCTAACTTAATCACAACAGATCTCAGCACGTTCGTACATTCTTGTAAGGCAATACAAAACGTCACACACATGGTGAATTTTACAGTCACAGTGGTCACATAACCAGGTATATGTAGAAGTAATAATCACAATATCAAAAGGAGGCCTAGGAGAGGATAACATAGGCTGGAAGAGTAGCAAGAGGAAATGAGGGTTAACTTTTGCCTATCTATACATCTACAAAAACAACAATTGATGGACAGAATGTTGCACAATGGCAAAACATTTACCCCCAGTCACAGATCTGGGTTTAATCCATTGTTATTTCGCTCGTCCATCAGCCCCTTTGTTATCGCTTTGTTCGCCTTAAGTTGGCAGGGTATGCCCAGACATGGGTCCCTTGCTCACTCTACCACTGGATTCAAGATAGCCTGGCTGATGAGGATTATGAATCCAAAACCAGTCCCAGGATGCTTGTTTCCGGTCCAGGGAAGACATGGCTTGGCAGTTCGGGCTGGACTGTTCCCATGAGGCACAGGGTCAGACTGATTTGCATATGGCCATGTCTGAACTTGGGTGGTGGAGTGAGCTAAAGAATGGTGATGGACTAAACCCAGATCAGTTGACTGGGAGTGAGTGTTTGATTTGCTCAAACGCTCCGTCCCTCATCCCCTTTGGTATATCTATACATCTAGGCAACGTACTCTATATATTGCCGAATATTCCATATGGTCATGCATCTCTCTCAATACAAATGCAAAGAGGAGTATTATGCAGGTTCTTGTTCGTCCTCAGGTTCTCCTCTTTCTTTTCCCACTAAATAGTGTTGATACAGTCCCCAGAAGCTTCTGAGGCAGCTCCTGGGGAGGGGGTGGGGAGTTTTGGCAACAGCTCACTATATACATCAGATTGGGTATTATAATAAAACATATCAGCAACCCATTCATCTATCGCAGGTGTGGGGCCTCTCCCCATCTCAAGGCGACCCTCTGCTTAGCCATCAGTCCAAATACAACCAGTTTCCTTATATCTTTGTCTACCCCCCTGTCTAGTCCAAGCAAGGCTAGTGAGGGGCTTGGTGCATGTGAATCGCCTGTGATCTCACTCAGCTTGTGGAAAATTCCCTCCTCAACCCAAAGATCTTCGGGCAAGCCGCTGTATCCCTCAAACCATACCTGTGTCTGCGATTTAGGGAGATGCGCTTAGTGACAGAGCACCTGTACTGCCAACTCTGATCGATGTCAACATTCAAATCTTTTTGCGAGTCCTGGCATGATTTCAGCGAAAGAACCCTCTTGTGATCACACAACAACTCATACATCCAGGTCACCAGCTTTTGGAGAGAACTTGCTTTTACATACGTATGTCCAACAGGCATCTCATCGGGTTCCTGTAGGTGGTCCCCAAGCAATTCACGCCAAACATGTCTGAACCGAGTTATTGGAATTGGTCTACTGTCATGGTGGACACTCCTTCCCTAGGGACATCATTCCACGAGCAGACCTCCCCGCCGTCACAAAAATTCCCCCAACCATACTATATCCAGTTTCTGTAACGCTCTAGCGACTTCAGACTCAGTTCCTGTTGGAAACCACATGCACCACTGCAGCGGGACTAAAGGAGAGTACAGCAGCGCCCCCGCCTGTCTTTCCAAGAGGCATTTCCATGCATGAATAGTAGCATGAATAGAGTCCCAGACTCCATGTCTCCGCTTAGGCTTGTAAAATATCAAATGGGGCAGGGGAACCTGGTCAGCAACATTTTCAATGCGGTTGTGCGGAATATCCTCCGGCCCATGCAACCAAACATATGCGTGCAAGGCTTGTGCCACTCTGTAATAAAGTTCCAGATCTGGAGCATTAATTCCTCCAGCAGAATAAGGCAATGTTAGCGTTTCCAATTTACCCTAGGCTGTTTGCCCGCCCACGTAAGGCTGATCATTAAGGTCCTTAGTATGGTATGAATACGCATCAGTAGAGTTATGGGTATATTTGTAAAGAGAAAAAGAAATCTAGGTAGGACAACCATTTTAATTATAGGAATGTGTCCCAACAAAGAGAGGGGCAGCTTAATCCACCTACTGATGTCGTCCTCGAGCCTAGGTATAGCCATGCCATATTTTGCAGTGAGGACTATCTTTGAATTAGTGTGTATTTGGACCCCAAGGTATCGAATTGGTTCAGTAGACCGCTGCAAGGGGAGCTCGAGTCGCCCCTGAGTGGAGCAAGGGGAACATAACCGATTTAGACCAATTTATTTGGAGCCCTGAGACCTGCCC
Organism: Lissotriton vulgaris; assembly: GCF_964263255.1. Lineage (NCBI taxonomy): Eukaryota > Metazoa > Chordata > Amphibia > Caudata > Salamandridae > Lissotriton > Lissotriton vulgaris. Next base: position 1,212,093,869 of record NC_141691.1, read on the forward strand.
AAAAATCATAACCTCTGCCAGCACAGGCCCGAGATTCCTCTCCGGTTCCCGCACATATACTAAGGTGCCATCCACGTACGCCGAAACAATTAGAGGGTAACACCTGAGCGTATAGCTCTGTGACTATGATATTACCTGTTAAGGAGAAAACAAGGGTTCCTGTAGGCAATCAACAAATAATAAATAATACATGTATAATCCGAAGCATTGCAGGGTACAGCATATTATACTCCAAGCGCAAGTCACGCAGCCGTCCTTTCACAGGAGCAAACATATGCCAGGCCTCTTGCACCTGCTGTGTAAAATCGGGGTAGATAGAAATGGTCATACCTTCGTGCCACAGTTCCTGAAGCTCTCTAGCCCTGCGGAGTGCGGTGCCCCGATCACTGTAGTTTAGAGGTTTTGCAATTATGGGTCACTGGAGCTGGGGGCGCCCGGAGCTGGTCTGTGTGCCAACGCCAATGTGCACGCTCCACTGCGAACACGGTAGAGAGGTTCTCCCTGCCCAGCAGAGTAACTATTAGCATCTTCGGATGCGGGGGACGGCGGCGAGGGCGGTCGATCGAAGCTGGCGTTTGGGAGCGTAGAAGTTGAGGCGGCTGTTTAGGTATCCTGGGCCTTGGTTGTGTAGGGCTTTGTGTGCGTGGGTGAGGAGTCGGAAGGTGATTCTCTTGTTGACCGAGAGCCAGTGCAGGTCTCTCAGGTGTCCGGAGATGTGGCTGCGACGGGGGATGTCCAGGATGAGTCGTGCTGAGGCGTTCTGGATCCGCTGGAGTCTCTTCTGGAGTTTGGCGGTCGTTCCGGCGTAGAGGGAGTTGCCGTAGTCCAGCCGGCTGGTGACGAGGGCCTGGGTGACCGTCTTCCTGGTCTCGGTGGGGATCCACCGGAAGATCTTACGTAGCATGCGCAGGATGTTGAAGCACGACGAGGAGACGGCGTTGACTTGTCTGGTCATGGAGAGGGAGGAGTCCAGGATGAAGCCCAGGTTGCGTGCGTGGTCTGTTGGTTTGGGTGCGCTGCCTAGGGCAGGGGGCCACCAGGAGTTGTCCCAGGCGGAGGGTGAGGATCCCAGGATGAGGACTTCCGTTTTGTCAGAGTTCAGTTTCAGGCGGCTGTTCTTCATCCATTCGGCTACCTCTTTCATCCCTTCGTGAAGGTTGGCTCTGGCGGTGGCGGGGTCGTTGGTGAGGGAGAGAATCAGCTGGGTGCCGTCGGCGTAGGAGATTATGTTGAGGTTGTGCTGGCGTGCAATGTCTGCGAGGGGGCTCATGTAGACGTTGAAGAGGGTTGGGCTGAGCGAGGAGCCTTGAGGAACGCCGCAGATGACTTCGGTAGCTTCAGATCTGAACGGGGGGAGGCGGACTCTCTGTGTCCTTCCGGCGAGGAAGGAGATGATCCCCTCCAGTGCCTTCTCCTGGATTCCGACGTTGTTGAGTCGCTGCACTAGCGTACGGTGGCAGACAGTGTCGAAGGCCGCGGAGAGGTCTAGGAGGATGAGGGCTGCTGTTTCTCCGTTGTCGAGCAGTGCTCGGATGTCATCGGTGGCTGCGATCAGGGCGGCCTCGGTGCTGTGGTTGGCCCGAAAGCCAGACTGCGAGTGGTCGAGGGATCCGTTTGTCTCGAGTAAGGCGGCCAGCTGCTTGTTGCCGGTCTTCTCGATGACTTTAGCATGAAACGGGAGCAGCGAGATGGGGCGGTAGTTCTTGAGGTCGGTGGGGTCAGCTGATGGCTTCTTTAGTAGAGCGCTGAGTTCGGCGTGCTTCCAGCTCTCCGGGAAGGTAGCGGTATCAAAGCAGGCAGGAAACGTAGCAGTGCAGTCCCTAGGTTTCGGAGCTACAGACAACCACAAACGTCAGCTGAAGGGAAAGACATACTTAAAATTAACGGCTGACGAAAAATTAAGTCCCTGCACAACCAGCTTGATGAATGTGGACGTCGACTTCACTCACATGGTCTGGGATTGCTTCAAATTTGTTCGTTTTTGGCGACAGTCACCATCTGATCTGGAACGAACCCTGGAGAGGCGGCAAACCGTTTCGGTTTTAGCAGGCACACTCGTCTCTTCACCGGGCAGCAGAGGTAGAGCCAGCCAAGACAGGCAACAAATGCACGGCAGCCTGTGCATAGTCAGGCAGCAAGCACTCACCTCGGTAAATGACTCTTGCAGCTCCACCAGGAATCAGCGGGCAGCCCTCATTCCCTTGACTCCGTGCAGCTCCCTCCAACACACTCAGCAGCCAGCCAGCCAGCAACGCCAGCCCGCGCATCCCCAAATGGCCAATCACTGCATGGCTTCACATGAAGTCACACAGTGATTGGCCATTAAGTGTGGCTGAGGCAGTGCACCGTGGAACAGCCAATCCTGGCACTAACTTCGTTTAAAGTAATTATTTTGAGCTCCCACTTGTAGAGTAAGCTTCATGGATTACAAACGTGTTTAGAGGCGGCAACCAGGGAGACCGGTCAGGCGGAGCGTTTCATTCTCTATGAGAGGTAAGATTAACTCGAGCCGAAACACTGGGAGGGGGGTTAACTTGTTGTTAGAGCTCCTTTTTTTAACTGCCTCTAAACACGTTTGTAATCCATGAAGCTTACTCTACAAGCGGGAGCTCAAAATAATTACTTTAAACGAAGTTAGTTGGTTCTGCAATTAAAAAACTATGTAGGTCAGCCACAGAATTTATTCAATATATAAGTTTAATCGGGAATGAGTAGGAAATCTACCCATCCATGGATTTTACCTAATGTTACAAATCCGGTTGGGAAAGAGCAGGGAATTTACTCGCTCTTTTTTTTATGTGGATCGCATGCATTTGCGAAATATAGCATATCCACTAATGTGATCAGGGGCTTATCTGTATGCATCAATTCTAGAATCATACAATATTTCTCCTGACACTACATATTGTTTATCCAGACGCTGCTGATCCCCTCAAAAAATAAAGAGGCAGGACTGCTGTGCGAACCCATGAGGAATAAAGGAATCCGATTGGCTAAGTCACAAACGGAAGCAACAAATCTAAAAGTCTGTGAAAGTACAGCCCTAGCCACGGAGCGTAGTGTTCCTACACAAATTACAAGTAAGCGACAATGTAAAATGTCCCTGTTCACTAAAAATTTAATCCAACAATTGTTTGTTGAATTTTAAAACTATGTCACTTTATGTACAGATCCTCTGATGATATAACGGAGTGGAAGCGGAGGTTCGACACTCATTATAACCCCCGGAATAAATCTGGTACCGCAAAGTAAAATTGTTACAAATGTAAGATATACTTAAGACCATTTTCTCCAACAGTTCATGAGTAAAAACATTAACCTCCCCACTCACTATAAGTTGACTAATGTTATGTATCTATTTTAGAAAGAAGATGTTTTTAAAACTGTCCTGAGGAAGGTGTTGTAAAAAACGGTAGCACGGAAACGCGTTGACACACAGATTTTTAATTGTATTAATTGATTGTTTTTATTATGTACTGAGAATTATGTATTGTTATGGTAAAATTTAAAAAATATATGTGTAAAATGTTTTGAAAAAAACTACATGATTTTGTTTTTAATAAATTGCTTATACTAAGAATATGAAAAACGTTTTTAAACAAAGAATTATTTAGTTACATATATTCTTATGTTTTGATTCGAAGACAATATATGGAGATCTTTGGATGAAATTGGTCTAAACAAATGTTGTTTATGAGATACACTAGTACCTAAATTGAAACACACAGAAAGGAATTCATGTTTAGAATAACACCTTAACTCTGTGGATTCAAATGTTAGTACAGTGCGAACAGAAATATATGGCTGCAGTCTAGGATGAATAAAAGATCTTTATTCGACAATAATAAAATAATCATAAAAAATAGTCACACAGGATAAAACAAACACCAGCAAAAAAAATAAAAATCACAAATAAAAGTTGGCAGCAACCAGGTTAAGACTTCACAGCCCCAAGGTTAGCGTAAATAAAAACCTTTAAACTTCATAAAAACGTATCGACCCTCGGTTAAAAGACACTGCCACTCATTAGGAATTCATGACTTTGTTCCAGTGTGGAAGGAAACAGCAAAAGACCGTGTGATGGGTTAGCAGCTGCAGATACAGAAAAGCCGGCCTGTACTGATAAAATCCCCTAGGCTTTAAAACAGATAAATGATACATACAGGGCAGGGATTCTTAATACCTGCAAAATAGAACCAAATACTGCAGTGTCTGAAGTGCGCAACCATCGCAAGGGCACGCCGGTAATCGACTTCAAGTCGAATACGCCTGGCGGGAAGCACATAAATGGACAAATAGTGCCCAAACGAAACTTTGTGAGGAGTGATCTCTCCCAAGAGTGCCTGACAAAAGAAATGAAAGGTTCCGGGACAGCATTGGTTTTCAGGAGTCAAAGGGATCTCGAAACAGTTTTTTTCAGAGCCGGATTCTCGCTTTTCTCCTTGGCACAGCTAAGGAACAGGTCCCTAATTAACCTCCTGTCAACTTTTTTTTTCAATAACTGGGAACTAGAGAACATTTCTGGACGACCCAAGGACGAAGCAATAGACATAATATAGCTAAGGCATAAGGCATGGGTACTGGTGGACAAATGTGCAGCCAAGGCAATCTTTAATTACATCCCTGTTAAACGTATATGCTCCTCAGACCACACAGCAGTTCACAGAAGCAACGGAGCAAGTTTAGCATGGTCTTCCACATAATCCAGACTCAGTGTATCATGAACAAAGAGAAGAACTATTTGGGCCCGGACCTAGCAATTTCCTGCAAAATTATTTCTCTTCTTGCTGGATACTTGCACAATTTCAGTACCCCCAAATTGCAGCTCCATATAATAGCACAGGGAAACATTTCAGTCTATAGACTTGCTGCAAAGGAAGGATAGGTTTACGACCCACTATACAAGGAAACCTCAAGAGAGCTCCACATTCTTGACCAAGTCACGTACAGTGATTAGCAAGGCAGGGCATCTAATTTGTCTGTTGGTCAAAAGTAACCCCCACGAATGGGAAGGCAGCCACCATACAGATCTCCTTCCCTTTTATGGTAATAGGTCTGGTTTACAAGGACTGCTTACCACATGCCATATAGTGTGTTTTTGAAATGTTGATGTCCAGTTCGCCCATGAATTTAACAAAAAGATCAACAAGTCCCTTAAGACCATTAGCCGAGCAAGACAGTAATACGGTGTCGTCAGCATATAACAGAGGGTACAAGTACGGATTTCACTTTGTTAAGAAAGAATTCAGGCCACTGATGTATAACAAAAATAAAATGGATGCGAAGACACAGCCTTACCTGACACCCCCGCTCCCCCCGCACTCACCCAAGAGAGGCTAGAAAAATGTGTATGTTCCCCTTCCATCCAATACCTATTTTTTTTTTTTTACTTTTTTTATTGTCCTTTAACATGCCATCATACCTGATATACTCTAGATGGGATCCCTCTGTGCCTTCCACACAAACAAAATCGATGGCGCCCTGGATAGATCTGTGCCTGGCAAACAGAGTTCACCCAGAGGTAGGGAAGCCTCCTGGTCCTAATCCCGTTCTCTTGTCTAAAGGAGAGGCAAGTTACTAAGGAGGACGGGACAACAACTTCCATGCAATACCTGACCGAGGAATTCACATCAATGTGGTGGGCTCTGAGAATATCAATCAGTGGCTGGGATAATGCCAACGCTACTTAGTATCTCCAGAGCTTTGATCTGTTCACCTGGTCAAAGGACCTGCTCAAGTCCATAAATGCTAAAAAGATAGCCCCACCCCCCACTCTCCCACCCCTGCTTGGTAACTACATATTTCCCAATTAGCAGATTAAGATTTAGGCACTGCTCCATGGTACCCCTGCATTCCATAAAACCATACTGGACAGAGCAATTAGGCCCAATGTTCGATACGTTGTAAAATTATGCACCCCTCCACCTTAACGACTGAGTCTAATAAGGAGATGGATCCACAGCCGACAGGGTCCGGTCTGTTCCCCTTTTTAAAAACCAGCAAAATGACTGCATATTTCCAAGAAGAAGGAATATTGACCTGAGTAGGTTCATTTAGGGCACTGGTTAACGGGGGGGGGCAGAGGGAAAACTTCACTTTATAAAGCTCCGAGGGTACCCGTCTGGACTGGGTGCTTTGTTAGAGAGGCTGGCTAAGATTGCTATTCTCACTTCGTCAATGGAATAAAGAAGACTCCCCTGACTCTGCCGAAGACTCAGCACTTCACAGTGCATAGATCTTCTTGTAATGTGCTATCCGTTGGTCAGGGGTGATGGTCGAACCTATGTCATCAGACAAAGCTGCTTCCCACTGACGAATGCCCAAAAAACCCTGGTATCCCCAGCTTTGCAGGTAGATACTATGCGTTCCAACGTTGACTCTTTTAGGGTTAGTTACCTCTCCTGGATGGCTTTCTTATAGGTCACTCTAACCACCATGATATTTTGCTGATTACAGGGCCTAGCAATGAGGGCCTCACGGAGCAGCTTTAATAAAGAAGGTTGATCAGGCAGCCTTAGGAAGGCCGAAAGGGCAGAAAGGTATCCCCTTGATAGTGCCCAGAGCAGAGCCCTGCTGGGCAAGAGAAAGAAGGAAGAGAAGAACTTCAGAAAGAGGGGCAGAAAGGGGATCCACAGCCTTTGCGGTGCACCATGCCACAAATGTGTTCCACCGGAAGGCGTATCCCGACTTTGTGGAGGGACGTCTGGCTGCCAGAATAACATTACAGACTTCAGGAGGCAAGTCAAATGGCCTCAACTGCCGCCGCTCAATCTTCAAGCATAGAGGTGGAGACTGAACAGGTTCGGTTGGAGGACCGTCCCCTGCTGCTGCAACAGAAGGTCCTCCTAAAGAGGCAGACGGATCGGGGGACCAACTGACATATTGAGTAGCTCGGGATACCAGTACCTTCGAGCCCAGTCCGGAGCCACAAGGATGACTTGGGCCCGGTCGCGCCTGATTTTCTTCAGTACTCTGCGCAGAATTGGTATAGGCGGAAAGGTGTATAACAGACCGCAACTCCACTCGCGACGAAATGCATCGCCGAGCGAGTGCCGCCTTGGAAATTCCAACGCGCAGAACTGATGACATTGCGCGTTCTCTTCGGTGGCGAATAGATCTAACCAAGGCTCTCCCCACTACAGAAAGATGCCTTGCGCCATGTCCGAGTTCAGACGCCATTCGTGATCCATCGAGCACAGTCGGCTGAGTTTGTCCGCCCTGGTGTTCAGAGAACCTGCCAGGTGGTGAACCACCAGGGTCACGCCCTGATGTTCCAGCCACTGCCAGAGGCGCAGAGCCTCTTGACAGAGGGTCCAGGACTCCACACCGCCCTGTTTGTTGCAGTACCACATGGCGGTGGTGTTGTCCGTGAACACCTGCACTGCACTCCCTCGGACAGAGGGGAGGAATGCCTTCAGTGCCAGACGAATCGCCCGCAGCTCCAGAAGGTTGATATGGAGCTGGGACTTCGCCAGAGACCAGAGGCCTCTGATCTCTGCCATGTGGCCTCCCCGGCCCTGGAGGGAGGCCTCCATCACAACCACGTGCTCCGGCTGGAGAAGGGAGAGGGATCTGCCGCTGACCCAATCGCGGTCCGTGAGCCACCACTGTAGCTGTCTTGCAGTGCCCTCCGAGATCAGGACATGGTCGGACAGGTTGCCCTGATGCTGGGCCCACTGAAACTTCAGATCCCACTGCAGAGCCCGCATCTGTAACCGGGCGTGATGCACCAGAAGGATACAGGAGGCCATCAGCCCCAACCTGACCGAAACCCGGGATAAAGGCTGAAAGATCGGAATCAGAGCCTGAATATCCCGGACTCGCTGCTTGGGAGGATAAACCCGGAACTGCGCCGAGTCCAAAACAGCTCCGATGAAGAGGAGCTTTTGGGAGGGACACAGGTGTGATTTCGGCACATTGATGGAAAACCCCAGCAGGTGCAGGAGATCCGCCGTAATCTGGAGGTGGTTGACGACTGACTGGGGCGAGCCCGCCATCAACAACCAGTCGTCGAGGTAGGGGAAGACTGAAACCCCTAACCTGCGCAGATGAGCTGCGACCACCGCCATCACTTTCGTGAACACCCGTGGGGCGCTGGTAAGGCCAAAGGGGAGCACGGAGAACTGAAAGTGCTCGAGGCCTACCGTGAACCTCAGGTAACGCCGGTGGGCCGGCAGGACAGGGATGTGAAAGTAAGCGTCCTGCAAGTCCAACGCCACCATCCAGTCTTGGGGGTCTAGGGCAGCCAAGACCTGAGCCAAAGTCAACATCTTGAACGTCTCCTTCCGGAGGAAGCTGTTGACGTTCCGTAGGTCCAAGATAGGGCGTAGGCCCCCTTTGCCCTTCTTGGGTACCAGAAAGTAGTGGGAGTAACAACCACACCCTACTTCTGGCCCAGGAACGCGCTCGATGGCCCCCTCGGCCAAGAATGCCGTAACTTCCTCCTGCAGAAGTCGCAAGTGGTACCCAGACATGCGGTGGTACTGCGGTGGCATGACTGGAGGGGTCGCCTCGAAGGGGATGGAGTAGCCCCTATGGACGATTTGCAGCACCCACCTGTCCGATGTGACGGTGCGCCAGTGGAAGAGGTGATGGGCCTGAAAACTCGGACTAGGAGGGTTTTGAGGCGGATGCTGCGGGAGCGGGTGAGGACTGGCCTCGCCGTTGTCCCCGACCGCCTCCCTGGCGGATTCCATGACCGCCACCGTGCTGAAGATTCTGTTGAGGCGGCGTGTGGCTGGCGGCACGTGTGGGGGTGCCCCTTCCTTGACCACGAAAGGAGCGAAAGGCACCCGACTGCTGGTGCGGGCCGAGAGGCCCAAGGACTTGGCCGTAGCCCTGGAGTCCTTAAACAGGCGACGGCCATCAAACGGCATGTCCAGAAGAGTAGCCTGGACATCGGCCGAAAAATTGGCGCACCGTAACCAGGCGTGGCGTCGAACCGCCACTGTCGTAGCCATCGCTCTTCCCAGTGTATCGGTGGTATCCAGTCCGCACGGGATAGAGTACCGTGCCGCATATCGACCCTCCACTAGTACTTGGGCGAGTTTAGCCCTGACCTCCTCAGGGCATTGTGGCAGCACGTCCGCAACTGTGTCCCACAGGGTGTGGGTGTAGCGGCCCAAGAGGCATGCAGTGTTGGAAACCGCAGTCCCAGACTAAGGGACGAGAACACTTTCATGCCAAAATGTTCAACCCTCTTGGATTCCCTGTCAGGGGGAGCCGAAGGGAACGCGGTCTGGGAATTAGAGGCCTGGATAACCAGGCTCTCGGGGTGGGGTGGGTCGACAGGAAGCTTGGGTCACCCGGAGCCGGCCGGTAGCGTTTGGCCATGTTCCTGTCCACAGGCTGTCCTGAGGCGGGCTTGGACCAGGTGCCAAACAGAACGTCAGATAAGGCCTCATTGAACGGCAGAAGTGGCTCGACCAAGCTTGACTGCGGTTTGAGGACCTCGGTGAGGAGATTAGTCCTAACGGCCGCTGAGGGGAGTGTAAGGTTTAAGGCCTTAGCCGCCCGCATCAGCACTACGCTATAGGCAGCCCCCTCCTCCGTAGCCACGGTAGGAGGGGAGACAAAACCAGTGTCTGGAGAGAGGTCCAGGCCGCTGGCCTCCCCAAACTCCACTGTCCAGTCCGCATGGTCCTGACACTCCCACGTCCTCTTCGTCACCCAATTCCTGATAGCCAGGATCAACAATCGGGGCCCGTTCGTGGAACTGGAATGTACCCAGAGCTGTCTCATACGGCTCCTAACGGGGCCGTGTCGACGGCTGAACGGGAGCGACAGAAGGACTGGGGCCGGCGTCGACCGAAATAGCGCCGGTGGTGACACCCTCGGGGACGGCGCCGGTGAGGTCGTAAGGTCGACCGGCGTCAACCCGGATCCGGTCGGGGCCTGTGGCGCCGAAGCCGAAGCCGCCAACGGTGCCGGCAATTGCAAACAAAACAGGTGATGGACCGAATGTGGATCAATGTCACACATTCACCCCAGTCCAAAGATCTGGGCCCAAATCCATCGTTTTTTTGCACTCCACACCACCCTGGGTTAGACAATGGCGATATGCAAATCAGCTCTGACCCTGTGCCCCATGGGAACAGTCCAGTCCGAACTACAAAAGCCATGTCCTTCCCAGAACGGAATCAAGCATCCGAGGACCGGACCGGTCCAGGGTGGTGTGGAGTGCAAAAAAACGATGGATTTGGGCCCAGATCTTTTGACTGGGGGAATGTGAGACATTGATCCACATTCGGTCCATCACTTGTTGTTTTTGCAATTTCCGCCCTAAGTGCGCTGGGGATGCCCAGACGTGGGTCCCAGGCACTCCACACCACTTGGAGTCAAGCTAGCCGGGCTGATGAGGTGTTACCTCTAAACCGGTCCGGTCCTCGGATGCTTGATTCCGTTCTGGGAAGGACATGGCTTTTGTAGTTCGGACTGGACTGTTCCCATGGGGCAACAGGGTCAGAGCTGATTTGCATATCGCCATTGTCTAACCCAGGGTGGTGTGGAGTGCAAAAAAACGATGGATTTGGGCCCAGATCTTTTGACTGGGGGAATGTGAGACATTGATCCATATTCGGTCCATCACTTGTTGTTTTTGCAATTGCCGCCCTAAGTGCGCTGGGGATGCCCAGACGTGAGTCCCAGGCACTCCACACCACTTGGAGTCAAGCTAGCCGGGCTGATGAGAGGTGTTACCTCGAAACCGGTCCGGTCCTCGGATGCTTGATTCCGTTCTGGGAAGGACATGGCTTTTGTAGTTCGGACTGGACTGTTCCCATGGGGCAACAGGGTCAGAGCTGATTTGCATATCGCCATTGTCTAACCCAGGGTGGTGTGGAGTGCAAAAAAACGATGGATTTGGGCCCAGATCTTTTGACTGGGGGAATGTGTGACATTGATCCACATTCGGTCCAACACTTGTTGTTTTTGCAATTGCCAACGGTGCTGGAGCACCCGACCCGCTAGGCCCCGGAGCCGGGCCCACTGGGCCCGAAGGTGCCGTGGGGCCTGGTGGAGAAGAGAGCGACCTCATGGCCATGAGGTACTGCTCGATCTCCTCCAGCGTCGCATCTTGCTCAGGGACCCGAAGGTATGGGGCAGGATGCGGCGCCAGCGACTTTGGCGGAGCCGCGTGGGTGGTGCCACCCAAAACCCCGGCCGCATCGGGCGAGCGTGGGGGGCGGTCGGAGGAGCGATGATGCCGCTCCGACCTCTCATGCCTCTTACCTGAGGAGGAACCAGAAGACCGATGCCGACTCCCGGAGCTGCGAGGGCTCCGACCCCGCGACCGGTCCCTCGACCTCCCGTGGGACGGGACCTCGAATGCCGCGGGCCGACTGCCGGAGCTCAAGCTGCTTGCGGGACCACTCCCGCATAGCCTTCGACGTCAGGGCTCGACAGTCGGAACAGGATCGGTCGTCGTGGTCGAGGCCTAGGCATTGCAGACACCGGCGATGGGAGTCGGTATTCGACATCAGTCGACTATACTTCGAGCAGGGTTTGAACCAGGGCATCCCTACCGGCACCTGAAGAGTCGAGTACGACTTGAAGAGGATCAAAAATGATCAAAAAGTTTTAGTCAAAAAGTGACTAAGGGGTAGAGCTTCTCCGGATCTGCGCTAGCTGGCGCGGAAAAAAGAAGAACTGACGTCAGCGCGCATGGGCGGCGTCTAAGTACTCTGAAGACGTCATTCTGGCGCAGACAACGCCGATGACGGACGCGGAGCCAGAGACGACGCCTAACGATGCGCAGGGGTATTGCTACGCAAAAATTTACGGATCCAGTCGGACGCCTGGGGATATTCTAAGGTAAGGAATCTAATACTAATCTGTTTCTTTCAGATACTATGCGTTCCAACGTTGACTCTCTTAGGGTTAGTTACCTCTCCTGGACGGCTTTCTTATAGGTCACTCTAACCACCTTGATATTTTGCTGATTACAGGGCCTAGCAATGAGGGCCTCACGGAGCAGCTTGTTAGCTGCCCTACATGCTTTGACGAACCAACCAGTTTGGGTGGTCCTGCATGGTCCAGACAATTTCAGCATGATCGATCTAATTAATAGAGACATTCAGACAATCTAAGGACTATAAAAAACAAGAGATGGAGGATGCCTCAACACTTAACAAAGGCCCTGTAATCACAATCTAGTTTGATCCAACTAGGGCTTTAAGTGAGGAGGAATTGTCACAACCGCCACTTGAGCCTAAGGCCCTTCTCCTTTGTGGATAAACCAGTAAGACCAGGGGCGGCAACATAAGTGTAACTAAAAGGTAATACCACCTGACCTCAATTGGATTGCGGTAGCTACAGCAGGTTTTGTGCATCTTCCTCAGGGTGATAATACCTACAAGCATCCTAGTGATGAACGCAATCAATGATTAACCCCTTACCCCAAAGGTAGGATTTTGGCCCAAACTTTTTACCCCCATATCCATCACATTGCACAAACCTGCATGCCCCAGAGCATTGTATAAACCCATTCCCCTGAAATCGGATGCTGTGTGGCGAGAAAAAGAGTTGTCGGCCAGAAAAGGGTTAAGAACAGTGGGTTTCAAACCCAGCTTAGCATTACAATTACTGCCCAGTATCAGGTTAAAGCACCTGAGATTGGAAAGTGACCTAGCCTCAAGGATATACAGAACTAAAAACGGAGCCTTAATCTGACACAGTAGATCACAAACTGAGTTATAACAATTGACTAGAAAGAAATTAATCTCGCAGGAGGCAACTACCCATAGTCTCTGGATCCCAGAATGACCAGAGGGGACAGGAAAGATGCTAAAGTGTTTAGAGATATGAACCATGGTTACTAGTCCACCTCAGGCTCTACATCCTGGGGAATGAGTAGTTGCGATGGTGAAGCATTTATAGCAGTCCCATGTCACTATCTCTGGGGCTCAAGTTTCCTGCAGCATTATTTAATCGAACTGGAAGATGAACTTAAGCCATTCTGGATCCAGGAGCTTAGTTTTAATACCAGTGATGTTCCATCAGAGAAGCCTCATTGTTGGCTCATGGTGAAGGAGAAGAGTGGCGGCATCAGGGTGAGGTGGCAGTTGTGGTCTACTGGCCCTAGGGCTTGGTGGAAAGGACAAGACACCAGCAAGTCAGTCGTTAAGATCCAGATTTGACAGAGGGATAAATGTTTTTGTTGTGGGCACTAGTGTATTCTCCAGGGTCTGTGGGCTCAGGGGTGGCGCTGGCATGTGCGTATGGAACACAGAACGATAAAAGAAAACAAGCAGGAGAATGTTTATGCTCTTATCCCATGGGTGCTGCATGTCAATGTTGTGAAGCAAGCGCCTGCCAAGCTTGGTTACTTACAACTGATGACCCTTTCAGGCATTTAGACAAAGGGCCTACCCACCCCACCCTTCTCACAAAAAGGATATCACTGTATTCTTTAATAGTAAAATTGGCATTTCGACACAACCACCAGTGACATACTATTTTTCAGCTGGAATGCAGATTCCATGGCATTAGAATTTAGTTGAGGAACCAGTCATAAACGACATGCAAGAGCAGCAGGCAGGTGGAGGCCTTTGTCTGACTGGTAGTTCTCTCCTGGACCCGTATCCGGCTCACCACATTAGTAACTAATCAAAGAGCTATTGAGCTGCTCCCCGCTAAGTTGACAGGCGGTTACCACCTCCATAGGTAGCAGGCTGGGCTGTTGGGTGATCACATCAGGGGGAGGGAGAATAGGGGCAGAGAGGGAGGAATAAGGGCCCAGGGCCTAAAAAATGTAAATTGATACTTGTATAGCGCACTACTCACCGCAAGGGTCTCAAGGCGCTTGTACGAATACCGCTGTGGAACCCATCCTGGCTTTCCCTGTGAGGCGGCCACTCCTGGGCACCCCCAAGGTGGAGGCCAGGCATCCTTAGCGTTGTGGGGGCCGTTGTGGAGATTAAGCAAGCTATTGCCCAGAGTTGCAGAGTGGGACTCCATGATTGGAATAGGCACCGAGGCGAGAATTATCAGGTCCGTGGAATTTTGAGGCCAAGACCCGCCGAGGCAGGGAATTGAACCCTGGTCCCGGGCTAGACGTCTGCATCAGGGTCTGCCGCTCTAACCACTGAGCCACACTTCGCCTACCCATGCCTATTTGAGTACCAGGAATAACAGAAAGGGCAGAATTGGCAAAACATAAGGGCTAAAGTATTGATGTTAGCATTAATGGTAGTACAGGACTTGCTCAGATATAAAACAGCAGTCTCCAATATATATAGTCTCTTCCCCAACACGCTGAGAGACATCTTTCAGCCTGTCCATGATACCATCCCAGCCTGAACCTGGAAATGCCAAATCAACCTGAAGTTCCCCAGAAGGGTCCCACTGACTCGAAGGGTTAGGCTCTGGCTTGGTGTTCCAACTTCGTTTAAGTTGGCACTTTCTCTTGGCTAAAGGTGCAGAAATACTATTATTTAAGAATCAGGTGAGGTGTTCATGGTCGGATGCACCTGAAACACAGGGTAAGTTCTGGGAGTATTAGGCAGGTCGCAGGAGAATCATCGGGGCCTTAAGAAGAATGGATGGCTGATTAAACTACTAGAGCAGACGGCAAAGTACTAAGGCCTTCCCAGGCATCCAAGGATAATTGCAGCTCTACCAAATCAATTTCTTCCGTGACCAACCCTACCGCGCGGGCCAAGAATGAGTTAAGGGTGGTGCAGCGAGTTGACTTAGGGCAACATCCGTTCAGCCCTCAATCGACCCAAAACGATTAACTGAAAAAGTTAGCGGGTTGTGGAAAGTATACCCCAATGGCAGTAGGGTGGTGCTCACCTATCCAAGGACCCATGAAAACACAGGGCCCGGTCTTTGAAGGAGGAGTACACCTGGGCGTTTCCCGTGCAGACGGACCACTGTGCATCTTTAATATCCTGCACATCCAGGCGCGGTAAGGATGTGGGCGGCATCAGGAGCAGAACAGGCGAGGCTGGGGCGTAAATCAGCAAACTGCCCCAAGTAAAGTAAATGGCAAATGCAAACCTGTAATCCTTTGTGTGTTTAAGGAGTTTTAGTGCAAAGCAAACAACGCTGGAGGCCAAACATCATTTGTCTTAGTGGTGATGTAAATACGAAATTGTTACATATAAGCAATTACTACCAACGAACATTGGCATTTGTCATAAACACACACAGTTATTCCCTGTAATGCAGGACATCACAGGCATAATGTAATTTACAGAAATTTAAGACGCATTATTCTATACAACAGTTTGTAGAATCTACGTTACTGCAATGGGCCTGTACAGAAGAAGTGGCAATACTGCAATGGGCCTGTACATAAGAAGTGGCACCTACATGTATGCAAAATATAAATGAAAAACAATAGTTAGAGATGATCAACATTTCCTTTTCCTGCGGTGGATCTTTCACATATTTACTAATAGCAGAAGCAGCAAAATGGCAGGAAAGTAAAGAATAAGCTCACATTAGTGAAACAGGGTATTGAATACTGCCTGTATCAATTCAATTCAATAAATCTTCATTCGGATATATAAAATATCCATAAAAGCACAGAGCAAAATACCAGCAACAATACATACATTTTATAAAAATACAAAATATGTAAAGCAATAGCAGCATAAAAAAACTGTAGACAAATGGCGGATTGTGGTGCGTACCAAATAATATAAAAAAATATGTATGTTAAAAACACAGTGTGCAAAACAGCGACTTCATAGAAAACATGGGAACTTATAACCCTTAGCAACAGCAGCTTAGTGTATTAGAGTAAGGTGCAATCTGATATTGACTATAAAGAAAAAGAACATGGCGTGCAAAGCAGCAACTTCATAAAAGCACTGTCCGGGTGAGAGTTCATAACTCGTATCCAATAGCAGCATGATATAATAAAGTGAAATCAAATATGTAGAATACAAGGACGAGAATAGTTCAAGAGACCGATAGGAGCAAACACATGAGTACTATCAAGACAAATGTAAAGGTTGGGGGCAATGGGAAAACAATCTTGAGGGGGTACTCATTGAAAAACGTGAGCGAACTGCCACTGTCTAAAACGAACTCACACGGAAAACCAAATCATCCCCCTTCAGTTTAAGCATTTCCGTGTAGGCTGTTCTATAATCAATGATGGCAGTTGCCTTAAGGTAAGCAATCAAAAAATGTTTGGTGAATTTTTGATAAAAAATTACACACAAAAAAAGAAAATGTGACATTGATTGATTACTGTGATTGACGCACGGGTAGGGCATTTGCTCAAGGTTAGCATTGTACCCTAGGGGGAGGCAAAGCAAACATTTCTGAGTGCCAGCCCTAAGGCGAAATAGCAAGCTTCTTTCCCAGCAGCCTATATTCTTTAAAAGGTAGTCGGATGGCAAATGTGATGGGGGTCAAGTTGCATCCACCAGGAACATATATCTTGTGATTGACGATTTCGAAAACTCTGTCTCATAACTTGTGTTGTTGTATTGGTCTTATAGAGCCTCTTGGAGGGATTTTTTATTTGTACCCTCCATATCACTTGGGTTAAAAAAGATATGTTCAAGCTTCACACTGGTCAAACTTTTCCTAACCGCCGCGAGCCAAGGTATGTCCCCACCCTTGTCACATTTAAGACAGTCGACTATTATGTCTCTCGTTCGAACCGCTGCCGGGTTTTGCCAGATTCTCAGCCGAAATATGGCTGGGTGAGCCCTGATGGAATCTTCAATGTAAAACAATTTTAATTTCTTGTGACTAACATAATGTGAAGAGGAAATTGGGACCCCCCAGGAGTTTCCGACAAAATCTGTTTTCTTCACCCTGAATACTACTGCATTTTGTGAAACCCCAGACTTCAGCGCCGTATGTTGCAGTGGGGATGCACTGTGTTTTATAGATTTTGGTTCTAGATACAACCACCTCGGCCCTTTTTGGTTGCGGGAGGCACAAAATTGAATTAGTGGCTTTTAAAAACGTACTCCTGCTATGTGCCACATGATCTGCCCAGGAACTGTTTGCTGAGAATACTAGCCCCAAGTATGGGAAAGTGCAAGTGCTTAATAGACGTTCGGATCCTGAGATAATGGAGTTGATAAGGTGCTTTTTTGGGCTGCAGGCCATTAAAAATGATTTTATTAAATTAGTACAAAGATCTAAACCAGCCAAAAAATCCATAAACCCCCGAATTAAAGTGCGTAGTGCATTGGGAGTGCGGCCCATTAGGACTGCATCATCCGCATACAGTAGGGCAGGGAGTATATTACCATTAATTCTCGGAACATCATTACACCATAGTAAGTACGGTCAATTCGTTATGCAAGTCGTTAATGTATAAGATTAAAATGAGAGGGCCACTACCCACCCCTGCCTGACCCCTCTACTAATATAAATGTCCCTTGAAACCTCCCCGTCCTTACTGATCCTCACCTGTGCTTTCAAGTCACTGTGCAAATAAGCTACAAAGTGAACTAAACCTTCATCCAACCTATATTCTAAAAGAACCGACCAGAAGCGTGACCTATTAACATAATCAAAGACTAAGGTGAGGTCCATAAAAGCCAGGTAAATGGGGGATTTCCAAGCTATAGTGTATTTGCCAACGATCAAATTTACGTTTAGGCACTGTTCCACAGTGCCTATTTTGCTTCTGAAACCTAGTTGGCACGAATTTTAAATGTGATCCTCCTCACCCCAAGACCTAATCTTGTTTAACAGGACCCTCCCAAGAATCATCAGTGTATTATCGATTAGGGAGATCGGTCTATAGCAGCTAGGGTTGGATCGGTCCCCTTTTAAAAAAACGGAACGATAATGCTGGTAGACCATGTGTTCAGAATAGAGGCATTAGTGAGATTATTAAAAACTTGAAGAAAAAAAAGGGAGGCCAAAACTCTGGTTTGTATTTGATGAGATCAATTGGTAGCCAGTAAGGGTTAGGAGCCTTGTTGCTTAAGATTTGATGGATGGCATCCTCAACTTCTACCTGTATCACTCTGGAGGTCTATGAAGTAGTGGTTCCTGAAAGAATGACAGGTCCACTATTTTGCTGCCTGAAGGTACCCCCCCAGAAAAGGCACCCCACAAAGACTGCTGCTGTAGTCAGAACCCCTCTGGAAAGTGAGAGGAAACAGAATTGTCTTACCACCTTGTTTTGACAGAACGTTATGAGGTCACAATCCAATTTGAATTTCCATTCTTGGAGGTGGTCTACTCTGAGGGATACAGAAACCTAACCCGATTTTGGCAGTAATATTCTCATCGAGGCAAAACCAAATTCATGTCTCCATGTCCACAAATGGAACAACCTCAGGCAGCAATGTAGGACCTTGGAAGAAATCACAGGCTGAGGTAGAATTCTGAAAGTGTCTTTCAGAAGGTTCCTTATAAATGTGTAGATAGTTACCATCTCTGGAGAAAGCTTGGCTCTTGCTGATTTGTCCGAGGTAAATATGAAGGTTAATACTAACAATGTGTATCAGGTCATGTATATCCTCTTGGAATTGTGTAAGGGTTTGAAAGGATGAGACATGTGCTTCAAAAGAACAATGAAGCTTTCACAGACTGGCACCAACTTTGCTATGAATAGTCTTACATTAATTTTGGCCATGCATTGTATTCTTAGGGTCATGACTTTTGTTCCTCAACTGACACCCAAATAAAGGAGTTTGTGATGCCTGAATCTCCTAACACCAGTACACACACTGACAGTTGCTGAGAATGAGATAATGAATCCAGCCTGCTATATTTACACCAACAAAAAACTCCCTCTATTTGAATGGACAGGTTTTCATGGGAAAAGGAACCCGCTGTTTTCTAAAGGATAGCCCTACAGTTTTGTAGGTTGTCAAATTCTAGATCCTTTGGGCCAAGCTGCCAGTTGCCAGGGTGCTAGGTTGCAGTGGAGAAAACCTGCCCCTTGTGCTTTGTCAGCAGCAAGGCTAGGTTTCAACTGCCTGTCCATCAATAGAGGCCAAAAGGGTAAAAGGTAAACCATAAAACAGGACTCTATTATGGGCATATGGCAGGCTGCAATATTTTGGCAGTACTAAGGAAGACTGAGTCATAGCACTCCCACTCATTAGCCTTCCCCATTTTCTTTTATTATACCCAGAGTACCCACCAATAAAGGAACACCCTCTGGGATCAGTGGAGGGTGCAGTTGTGGGTCCCGAATCTATGCACTAACAGGGTTCCGGTTGGGGGGTCTCCTGTTCTTTACACAGGGAGCGATGACATTGCCCTTTGTCCCCTCCTGCTACCCCCTCCCCCCTCGTCTGGGGGCTTCCTCTGCAGCAACACATACCCGACGTACACACTGCTATGTATACTCAACTGAAAACAGGTGACACAGTTCATTAGTTGGGGTTGGGATGGGTATAGCAGGAGTTTGTTTTATATTCATGCATATTTGTAATAGATTGATTGTCTCATGTGCGTATCAAGAACTAATTTCTGTTATTTAATGCTCCATGTGCTGTACATGAGAGGTCATGTTATTTTGCAATTTACTATGTACTGCTATTATTGGAAATACAATAATATTTGTGGGGGGAAAATAGAGGAATACCCTTTGGGTTGACCTGGGCTGTTTTATTAATAAAACAAGGATGCATAGACCATCAAGTAAATATCATCAAGAACTCCTAGACAATATCATCCTATTAGAGTAGAATAAGGTTGCCTATAATGAAACACGCCACAGAAGTGTGGGTAAGGCAGACTCATCCAATATACAGTTTACTGTCTAGCTAATCAGGTTTAGTAATCAACATAACCAGATTAACAGCTACAAACTATTACAGATAGATTTTCCACTCTATTTCACAGCTTTGAGTCCTCGGGCACTAGGCTAATCTTTCATAACTTGCTACACTGAATGTCATTTGCCAAACTTTGATTCATTTCTAATTAAATCAAGCATTTTGAATGATCATTCTGAGACCGCATTACAGTTCCAAAATACGATACACAATGGAGATTGACAACTATACATGATATGCATAAGCAGCTCCATGTGAATCTTCGCAGACATCCCCCCCCCCCAATTCATTTTGCAAATTCAAGTTCTTGTTTGTGATATTAATCTTCTCAGACAACCACCATACGTACTGCCCAGATGCAGTACTGCAGAAGCCCTCTGATCGCAATTCTCATGCTACAGAATCAGACCACTTGCAGGCCCCAAGCATACATTACAATATTATGAACCAGATGAGGTGACTATACGGGTTACAGATTTAGGCCATCGTATGATTTACAATCCAGACTATTCAACAAACAACTACTTAAAATGCACACCATGGACACCTATTTATTGAACTATAATGCAGGTTCTGTCTTTCTTGGAGCATTTGCAGCATTCACAATCATATTAATGTGCATGATTTCTAAAGTTTTGTTAATAACTTTCACATCATATGCTTCCAAGAACCATGGGTCATTCAATCAATTTATTGACTATTTCTGAGATCTTTTTTAGTCCTACACTTTAAGGGGCAACTAGTTGACCTAGTGGTGGCTTGGTTATCTCCTTTGCATAGGACTCGAGCATACATAACAGTGGCAGTATAGACCATAGCAGACGTTCTTTGTCATCACAAGGTAAATAAAGAATCCACGCATGCTGTACCCCTGTGAAATGTGCAAAAATATTAATATGTATTCCAACTGTAAGTGGTGTCTGAATAATAAGAAACATACTTTCAATTCAGTATAGATCAATGTAGAAATATCCTGGGGATTGCATTACCTGGGCCAGTTGATTCGAACTCCGGGAAACTGTAGCCAACGGATCATCATGAACGGACAAGAGGAGTGATATCTTGTCGCAATTTGCAAGTGACAATCTAAGACACTTGAACGGACAAAACTGTGTTTTCTTCTCATTCCCTATGAGGGGTATAATAAATAGGCCAGTAAGACAACCTCCCAAACTATATATCAAAATAAGAAACCCCTAGCAAACCCTGCTGGGACCAAAGTATTGGGTCTAAAAAAAGGCAAAAAAGGAATCCCTTTCGTTACACAGAAGTACCCTCGCCCATATTTTGCGGCATGCATCATCACAGAGTCTTATCTGGCCCTGGGAAAATCCATCCAGGTTGGGCTCAACCTCTAAAAGGAAGCTCTCGATATTGTATGCAAGGAAGAAAGAACAAGCATTTGCAATGCAATAGGTCTCGCAGTAACGCAAGTTTAAGCTATTGGCATTGTAAATGACATTGCCTTTTATTTAGGTTTTTAAAACGAAAACTAAAATAAAAGGCATCGTAATTTGCAATGTCAATAGCTGAAACTTGCGTAACTGCGAGACCTATTGCATTGCAAATGCTTCTTTTTAAATGCAATAGTTTAATGGTGTGAAAAAAGGAAAGGAGATTTTATGATAAACATTTCTAAATCAAAGAATAGAAAACTTCATATGCATAACAGAGTTTCGACCAGAATAAGACATAATGCACCTAATATCACAGCCAGGTCTGGTGGCTCTGTGATATAATCCATTTAATGCATGATTATCGTGGGTGCGCTCAGCTGTTCATCCTCCAGGGGGCGATATACTCTGTGCAGTATGTCAATAGAACACAGGCCTGCCGAGTGGTGCAATCCCTGCTTCTCCTGTTCCAGTGAGAGATGTAACGTGGGCGCCGGGTAAACTCCCAGACACGTGCTGACTTAGCTGTGATCTCACGCGCTCGTGCTGCTTGTGTTTATGCTCCATACACACAGGGGTGTGTCAGTGGTGCGGCAGGTGCAGCAGCGCGGGGGCTCGGAAGCGCCCCCTGCGGCCTGATTATTGCTGTATGTTACTACACAACCAGTTGGAGGGAGGGGGCGTGTTCCCTTGCAGCGCCGCTGCATTGCTCGACTGGGGGGGTATCAATTTTAAATACTCTGGCACGGTGCGAGGCTTGTTAAATCATGCATAGAGCAGCAGGCTCCGCAGATGAGGCTTCACTAAATGGAAATGCTTTATTTTATTTAGACATATTCTAAGTGCTAAAAGCAGCGCCATTAAACTCTGCCCCGACGCACAGCGCCTGGAAACCTGAAGCAAAGGGAGCTCCGAGAGATACGGGAATACATGAGCTCTTTCTAGGGACCAGGGATAACTGCAGGGGGACCCTCTCGCAACGACTATTTGGGGACCCCGAGGTCTCTCCAGACTTGGTTCTCCCACTGTTACGTCTTCTGCCTGGGTTCCAGGGGAAAGGCTAGCGATGGTGCAGCGGCACAGAGGCACAGGACTGTTCAGGACTGTGCCCCGATTAGAAATGCTTTTGCTACTCATCTTGGGAATGCGAAAAAGGGCTCATTTTCCATGTTTGAATTGGGGGGCATGGCACCCTTGTTTCACCACTGGTCGACTCAGGCTTAATGGTGTCCTGGCATGTCTGGTCAGGGCACATACCTTCCTCCTGGCGACACAGACACTTCAAGAGGGTGCTATAGTGTTCCTACTCTTGCACAGTTAGAGATACTTGTGCAAGATGTACACTACACTCCCTCTCTGGCATCCCATCCTGTCCCAGACTACACAGCCAGAGCCGTGAGGAAACGCATGGTACGCCTTCCACATAGATTTACTAGAGTGAGCCACCCGGCTCCTACATGCACGTACCATGTCAAACGCATGTTGGTGGCCAGCACAAAGTAAAACCCGGTGCCTTATAAAAACAACCAACGGGTTATAGTTTTCTACAGGTAACTAGGCCTGGGTGAAATGTCAATTACTCTGGGTGAATTTGTGTAATTCCAAGAATTTCACGTCATTGGTATTGCACAAAGTTTCAGAAATTATGCCATTAGGCCATGTCACGTAATAACACCACTTTCTTGGCAAAATTATATGTAGCATGGGAGTGGAGAAGTAACGCAAAGGAACCAGAATGCAAGCAGGTGTGGTTGACAGTAATTTTGGCAGTATTTTTTTGCGTGAAAAGCATCATTGCATCCTAAATTGACACGAGAATGCATTTCCACCTAAAATTCAGATTTTCACATAATTAAGCGTAATGTATTTAATTTCATGCAATTCTCCCAAAATTTCACATGTGCATGAAAGCAAATTACGTACAATTCACACACTACAGATTACTTGCCTGCAGTTACCTTAATGGTACGTACTTGCATGCGAGTTTCCCTTATCAAAGAACTTAAGTGTATTCCTGGATACACTAGATTCATACTTTCATGCAGGACTACAGCACTATTGTAGAACAGTCTTCTCAGCTTGTGCATCCATCATCCCCTTTGGTATCGCTACTGATGTCAGGGCCACCTTGCTCTGGAAGAGTTCATGGAACGGTACTGAAATAAGAAACCTAATCTGCAGCCTGCCTGAATACATCACCCCATCCGCACGGCGCCCCAGGCATACAACGGCGTCATCGGCCTGTGTTCACAGCCCGGGATCTTGAAGACACACTTCCACAGGTCTCTCCAGCCATGAAACACAATCGAGAGCGCCCAGAGGAGGCGAGACAGCAGAGCGAGCAGGAGGCCCAGGCTGTGCGGTCTGAATCATGATACACCGGAGCTTGAGATGACAGCGGCAGGCAGGGGAAACCTGCAAATTACCCAATGCCCACAAGGCACAACGGGGCACAAACAGGTGTTTAGATGCACAGCAGAACTAAGACAAGCTGAATGCCATGGTGTGGCGCTAAATGTAGATAGATAAAAGCTCAAGTACTGCTACTGATCGGGGGAAGGGAAAGTGAAAGTAATGCTGCAGGAGGCTTGCAAGGACTTGCCTCGGAAGCGGGATAGGAGCTGTGCACAGAGCGTGGCTGTGCGTGGGCGTGCACCTGCTCAAATCGCCAAAAGCTCTGCGCGTGCCCATCTCCTGTCCCACTTCCGAGGCAAGTCAGCAACAATAAGATCTTCGCTGGCGACAGCGTTTCACGCTGCGTTCGCCAGCTTGACCTAAAAAAGTTAAAATTACTTAGAGTGACGTAAAACTATTATAAAGGTTCCTCAGACGAGATTAAAAAGATTGGTGGATGTAACAGGGACTCAATCGCCCTAACATCCAATTTCTTGTGATACATGATCCAGCCAAATAAGATCAATAGCTTTTGTCAGTATGTTGGTGTTCCTCATTGGTAAATCTCCATCAGTATATGATTATGTATTAAGGAAGGAACGCACATATATATGTCATGCACTACCCCCATGCATACAAATGCTCATTTGCATCAAGGGAGCACAGAAGTCCTGTTTCAAAACAAAGAAAATAAAACATTCAGTATTAGGACACACATTTTGGACTTTAGATTGACTGTAGAAGTATACATAAAGGGGCCAAATGATACACTGTAAATGGTGTACATATATTGAGCATGTGAAACATTGTGCTCAAGTCACAACACTCAAAGCAGTACAGCAAACACTCTCCCTAATGTTTTAAACTAATTGGCCCCTGTGAAAAAGGGAGGAAGACACGTCTCTGTAGTCACACACTGAAGTAAAGAAAATGTACAAGTCGAATAACATCACTACACTGATCCAATATATCTACGCTCAATAGTCTGAGAGTTTGTGTTTACAGCTTTTAACTAATCAAACCCAAAAGTACTTTGGTATGAACTGTCTTTCAGACATAACACAAGCAGGTTCCAAAGTACCAAACTACAAACAAAATGCAAGATAAAGACAAGTCACATTTCATTATATAGGAGAAACAATGTGGAGTCTATTGACTTGAGTTTTATGTACATTATGGTCACAACTGAAAAAAATCTTCATAACTTAACATGTGTATTTGTAAAGCGCACGTTCACCCCATCAACGGGGCATCTGGGTGCTGAAATAACAGTTGTATATTGTTACCCAACTCAATGGTACTCATATTATCGACCTCAAATGGATGAAAGGCTGAGTGGACCCGCGGGGATTTGAAACAAACAGTAAGTCTTCCACTGCTATAGGATCTGAAAGGGTACCTATTAGTTACTTTGACGAAGATCCATAATGATAGTTTGCATTATTGGTTCCCATTTTTTAAGGCAATTCTATCAGGCAGCCCAATCTCTCCTCGTTTGAAATGGTGCGCTGCCAGTGTCCATCATTAAGAATTGTGCCTTCTGTAATTCAGGCGATTATTGTTTGTTGCAGATGCTTTGCCATTCAGAGAAGTTACTTGAGCAGTTAATCTTGGAGAAGAGTCGGCTGTGGATCATTGCTGAGAGCAACCTCCCTTTAACCAACATGGCTTTTTAACAAGAAAAGTTGACAACGAACAGTACAGCAGAATGTTCACTAGTAACACTCTTAAATTGAATGCAATGCCACTGCACTGTGTGTTTGCTGGTATTTATACATATTTGAAAATCTAGATCAGTTGCTTTGGAGAAAGCTACTTGACCTATATTTATTAATAGACACTGCTCACATCCTGGCCAGCCTACAGTTAAAAATGTTGGACATGTAACAAAATGTGCCACAAATAGAATTTCTATACCACAGGATTACAATTTAGTTGCTAGAGTCTTAACTCCTTATTACCTTGTCAAACATTTACAACAGTGGTCTGAACACTCTCTCAAACACTTCCAGCCAACCCCCATTGTTTTTTTTTTTTTAGAATAATTTTATTGGCATTTTATGCGAGACAAAAAAGAAAAGAATAGCATAACGACATGATCTCTGTGTCAGCACAACATTTACACTTGAGAGGAAATCTATATTGCAAATGTGGTTAGTGGTGGAGATTTCTTTTCAACTGGGATTGAGTAACCTTACGACAGTTGCCTTCCCCACCCACCCGTGCCTCAGCCCCTTGAAATTCCACAATATCCAGTCTCCCCAGATTTTTGGACGATTTTGTGGGAACCAAGGAGCTATGTAAATGGGTATCGCTAGTGACAGACACTGGTCCCTCCGCTGGCCCACACCTGGCAAAATCGAGTGGGTTGGTATCTTACCACCTCCTGGTGATATTGTATTTCGCCACCACTGGTCCAAAGCGTGACAATACTATTTTATGTTGCTTGGCATTTAAGTCAAAGGGTACTTGTAACAGTTGGGTGATCACACAATTGTCATATCACATTTTAAGAATTGAATGCCATACCCCGCCCCAAAAAGCTTAATCTGGGGACATCTCTAAACTATATGAATTATGTCACCCTCTTGCTTTTCACATTTCAGGCATTAGGGAAGTCTGTTTTATTTGCAGCACCATAAGAGTTGTCATGCAAGATATGCACAATGTAGATTTTTAAACAGTATTATGCGAAATGCTAGCCATCAGCAAGTCCTCATCAACGAAAGGTCCTAAATCTCCCTCGCATGCTTACCAAAAGGTATTAGGAGTGTGAATAATTAGTGACTGGAAAATATCAACTGTTTACTAAAGACCCATAACCCCTATGAGCAGTATTGCCTCCCTCTAAAGGGATAAATTCAAGCACAAGCCCGCAAGGGGCGTATAATGCATGATACTCGGCAGTGAAGGTTTCATGAATATCCTGCTGGGTGTAAGAGAAAACGTTGCAGTGGTGTAGATGGAAGTAATAAGTTAACAAGCATAAGATTTCCTGATCCGCTAAGTCAACAGGCTCCCAGGCTTACTCTGCTGGGAGGGGACTTTTTTGGCATGTGCTGCATAGTTGACAACGCAGTCTGTCGAATAATTTGGTGTGGCACATGCCAACAGCTCCATGAGAGCAAACACTGTTGTCCATGCCAGCTGCCTCAACTTCAAGGTGGGACAAGCAGCCCTCAAGGGATTGCAGCTCGTTATTGGTGGTCTTCTGCACACCCACTGTCGTAATAATACAGTGACCCCTATATTACTTCTTTAAACTTCCCATTCCACACCGTTGGAGGCCCCTGTGTCAGGGTTTAAGGTACAATAATCTATCACAGCTTCAGAGTGCAAGTAGCATCCTCAAGAAGAGAATGCTGTATACGCCAAGTCGGTATGGAGGAAGGAGACACATTCATTTCAAAGCCAGCCAGGAGAAGGTTATGATCAGAGGCCGTTCGGCAAAGGTAATGCATAAAGAGTTTTTAATTTGCTGTTCTGTCAATCATTCTAATTAATGCACATGATATGAATTCAACGTAGAAGTGGGCAAGCCACTTAAGGCTAGAGCCAGATGCCTGGCTTTAGCTCTGCTCAAGGAGGTCCTTTTGGACTCTTGAACCCCAAATGATTCAAGCACTCATGTGGCTTCTGCCTGACACCCAGTTTAACCTCATGCACAAAATTTAAAGAGAAACTATTAACTATGATGCAAAACATTAGAGAGAAAAATCTACCTAATGGCTGAATTGCACAATGTGAAACTAGAAAACCCTGGATCAGCTTTCCCGCGTAAAAACCTGCAATACCAGAAAAATATTTTATTTCAATACATCACTTTTTTCTTCATTATCGCATATGAGAACATCTTCAAATATGTGAGCTAATGAGCACTGCATAAAAAAATCCTGTTTTATTTGAGAGAGTATAATGTTGATTCATGTATAATAAAAATCTAGATAACATATAGGGTGCACATGCCAACTGACCACTGGTGCATTTGTCATCAAGGTGGGGGCATGAACGTTTCCAAGCCTATTTTAAAACGATCAATTAATAAATAGATCTCAATTCGATTATATTCTTTACTGCCACAAGGGGAAATGCTTTTTTAAAGTATAGAAATACACTGAATTTTGAAAATACAGCTTCATATTTTAACATTATGTTTCCAGCAAGATTTACATGCCAAACACGTCATGGCTTGGCTTGTGTATGGGTACTTGGAGCCAAGGTAGACCCTTGGGTCAGGTCTGGCTCTGCTCTCCCTATTATGTAGGGTCACCCACCTCTAGTGGGTACATGTCACAGTACTGCACCTTCTGAAGGCATCTACATGCAGTCTGAAGTGTGCAGTTAAATTTGCAGCAAAAGCATCTCGACCTTTCATCCTCCTGAGCTTAATAAAATGTCCACCACTCAGTTGGCTAAGGACCTCAATTAGAGTTTGGTGGATGTGGGACATCCGACAAAAAGCAGCAGATGTCCTGCCTGCCAAATTAGAGATTCCCCTGCTCCATTTAGAGCTGGAGAAAATGTCATGTATTTCTACCTACGGATCCTACATGGATTTTTATCAGCGAAAACGGGCTGTCTGTCAGTAGAATGCTGTACAATGTATGACAGAAGATCAGCCCTATTTAAGGTGCTCATTTTGCTGTAAATGTATGCAGTTCGGGCCTGCAAATTATGGCAAAAATACACAAGGGCAAGTGTCTTCAACCAAAAAAGGGGGAAAAAAATAGAAGAAACGTGAAAGGCGACAAAGTGTACCCAAAAACCCTATAGGTTTTTAAGAAAACCCTCACTCATGCACCTAGTGGGTGACATGCTTCATCATCGGGTTCCACCGGGCAGGCCGAGTGCCTACCCTGTGTGCTACAACACCTGCAAGTGCAGTGGAGCTGGTTTTCCTTTAAATATTATGAAATAAATCCAACAAATAGAATAAAAAGGGGGGCTTAATCTTGAAATTACATCTAATATGGTAATGTCATCATAAAATTCACAGACAACCAAATATATCCAAGGGCAGTAATCTTCCACCATGTAGAATGTTCGTATAGCATACCCTGCAAACCCTTGTAAGTGACAGGTCAGCAGTCATCAATGAAATATCCAAGATGGAATAGGGGGCGGAGCAAAGAACCTCTGCACAAAAGCACAATGATAGATGTCCCAATAAACTATTAAAGCGCAAGATATCGTCGCACAGGATAGTCACTACATGAATAGTTGTCGGGGTCCAAAGGTACACCTCCATTAGATTACAGGAAGCACTAAATAACTACAGCTGATCTCTGGCCGGCACAACGTCCACAGATGGCGCAAATAGCAGCAGAACAATCTCTTGCATGATCCACTGGGGGAGAATGGAGTCCTAACTATGGTGGTCACTATGTCTTAGACTACAAAAGAAAGTAGCAAGTAAACGTTTGTATTGTTTCCAGTTATTTAAAACCAGAACAATTATATCACGAAAAATATAAAAGCAGCCAAAAGAGTTGTCCAGTTTAGTCCATACAGTTGAACTATTCTTAGGACCATGCACTGCAAAGTCTTCTACGTTCAGAAAATTAAATTACATATTCAATGACCTAGTCAATATAGAGTGCATTATCTTTACATCCTTTTGAACCCCCTCTAAAATCAAAATATAAAAAAAAAATTAGGATAGGGTTTTGTTTAACCGAGAACCATTTCATGACAATTAAGTGCAGCAGGATAAAGTTCTTGAAATTGCTGAATCAACAAGGAAGGGGAGATAGTATATCTAGTGGCACATGCCTCAACCACTTTGCAATCTCAATACAGCAAATTTGCCATTTTATAATAGATAATCGCCAATATTAATTCAATTTGTTGCTAAATACTTGGATTACCGGGCATCAAGCTGTAAGACAAAGTAATAAAGTGCACTGTACATCGAGTAGCATACCCTGGTGTTCGCATAGCAATTTCGTAAGGTGCATTTTGCAATATCAGTGAGCAGCAAAACCTATTGCTTTCTAATCTTGGCCCAATATTGGGAAGGCGAGAGAATTCTGCAACTTTATCCGCCAACAGGACACAGCAAATTTACAAACCACTTAATAAAGTGCACTGAGAGTTTTTTTTTTTTTTTTAAAACACCTCTATTTGAGTACTGAGGGTTATACACAGCTTGTAACCTACAACCTCCAGGGCCGGCAGCTTAAATATCCCAATGGACTGGCTTCTGAACAGCTCGATGATACACAGCCAAAGTGCCGACAACCCTGGGGTCCGGCGGCGTACCATATCCTGAAACAAAATCATAATACAGCATAACATTTATCGCACTGTAATACCAAGCTGGCGGGCATCCTGGTATCTGATGTGTCAGTACAGTGTAGGTCATATCCTAGTATGTTGACGATAGCGGTGTGTTTTGATTGTCTAAGATAATCCTCACTAGTGCACAGCACCCTAAAAACTTGAGTATGAAACCCCTGAACTACCCCCCCAACTGGTAAACTGGTTCCCTAGCTTACGTGCCAGTTACTTATCTCACTTCGTGGGTCGCCTATCCATGTGTTACCTCGCTATGTAAGTACCCACCTACGTGTGCCATGAAACTACCTAATCTGGATAATCTACAAACCTTCCAGGAGAGCTATGCCTCAGTCATCGCTTGCCTGCCGTGCCCCACGAAGTCCCTGGTCAGCCTTCCTCCATGATCGTCTGGGTATTTACCTATAGTGTAGGGTGTAAGTGGATTTCAATATACTTTACCACTATTGTTCCTCTGCCTGTCTGTCGGTCTGTGTGTCAGCAGTGCCCTCTGTAGCGCTCCTAAAAGGTATGATATAGATTCCAGAAGTTCTTCGGGCGACTCGTGGGAGGGAGTAGCTCGCTATAGTGTTCCGATTGCGTGCAGCAATATAGCATGTCCCGGGCCCACCTTCTCTTCGTCGGGAGAGGCCCTCTCATCCAGCACTGTGCCACTACTCGTCGAGCCATCAACATGCCCATATCTGTCAGTCATCTTACCGCCACAGGCAAACCCCTGGAGTGGCCAAGCAGCGCCAGGGCTGGGTCCGCAGGTAGTTCAATATCTAGTATCTCTCCCAACTCAGTTATCACCGCCTCCCAAAATGTGTGTATTCTGTGACATCTCCACGCCAAATGTAAGAAGTCGGTGTTGGGCGCATGGCATCTCTCACACTCGGGAGATTGCCTGAGCCCATAGCGGTATAGTCGTTCCGGAGTGTAATACACTCTTTGCAAAAATTTAAAGTGGATCAACCGGTGTCGTCCATTTAAGGACAGCCTCTTGGTGCTAGTGCAGCAGTACTTCCACATGGTGTCATCTATAGTGATCTGTAAATCCCTCTGCCAAGCGAGCCTGGATTTCGAGGGTCCCCGAGCTCTGTGCGATGCAATAGCTTTGTTTAAATGAGCTATCATTTTCCGTGATTGTACCGTTTTGATGACATGGGAAAGTTCCGGTAACTCTGGGGGCTCTTCCAGATCTGGACCTAAAACGTCCTTCAATGCACTGCGGACTCTGTGAAATTGAAAACGCTGTAGTTGCGTAGTACCTTCCGATGCCTGGGCCACATTTTACCAAGTTCTCGCCTTGCCGTCTTCGAATAGCTCGCCAGCCATCCCAATTCCCAGCACATGCATCGCCTGTACTACGCCCTTCTCCTCGACAGGCGACAACCACAGTGCCCATTCCACTGCCATTAAAGGGGAGTACATCAAGGTTCCTTCTCTGGCCCTTAGCAACGCATACCACGTGTGTTTCGTGCCCGTGACCGAATCCAGCACTCCAGTCCTGCGGTCCATGGGAGTGCATATCGTGGCTGGTAGTGGGAGTGAGTCCCCGAATAACCGTTCCATCCGCACGTGGGGAATGTTTGCTTCTCAGTGTATCCACATATGCAAGTGAGCAGCCTGTGACACTAATATCATTCCATATCTGGAGCTCCTAATCCTCCCATCTCGTACGGAAGCTTGAGCGTAGTCCATTGCACTCTTGGCTGCTTCCCGCCCCAGGCCAAGCGAACCATAAGTGTCGTCAGATTCCTGAAGAGAGTTTTCGGCAGTATAATGGGCAAATTATTGATTAGAAACAGGAACCGGGGCAGTACCACTATTTTCATGATGGCTATACGGCCCATCAGTGATAGCGGGAGTTTGCACCACTTCTCCACGTCCTCCTCACATTTACTGAACGCAACACCGTAGTTCTCGCGGAACAGTACCTCGGCATCCGTGTGGATCATAATGCCGAAATATCGCACCGGCTCTGCTGACCAACATAGAGGGTATTCCATATCGAAGTGTTTCGTCACCGGGGTCAGCGGAAACGCCACTGATTTATTCCAATTTATCTTGAGCCCAAAGAGCGCACCAAATCGGACCACTTCCCGCAACACTGAAGCCAGGTTTACCTCCAGGTTGCGTACATAAAGCAGTGTGTCGTCTGCGTAGGTTGAGATTACAATCTTATACGTTGGGAAACTAACTCCCCGGTGCCAGTGGTATTCCCGCAACGCGCTGGCCAATGGTTCGGCCACCAACGGATAAAGCAATGGTGAGAGCGGGCAGTCCTGTCTTGTACCCCTGCTAATCTCAAAGGGATCAGATACACAATCACCAATGCGCAGTCTGGCCGTTGGCTTCCAGTACAATGCACCGATCATTTGTAAGAACGGTTCCTTTAGTCCCAGCCTCCGCAAAACCCGCAACATGAATGGCCACTCCACGGAGTGGAAAGCCTTCTCCATGTCTAGGAAGATGGCAACTGCTTTCGTGTCTTGCCTGACATGCTGTATGGTCCCCAGTACTGTGCGAATATTATACAGAAAGCCTGCCTGTTCCGGGGCCACCAAGTCTGGGGCTATTAGAGCCAGACGTGTGGCAAGTACCTTAGCGTATAGTTTCGCATCTACATTTAGTAGAGATAGAGGTCTGTACGAACCACATACGTTGGGGGGCTTGCCGGGTTTTAGAATGGTGACTATTAATGCCTCTCTCATTGACTGTGGCATACAGCCCTCTACACAGATATCGCCAAAGAGAGCAGACAGATGCGGAATAAGTTTGTCTTTGAACGCCTTATAGAACCCCACTGTTAGGCCATTCGCCCCAGGAGCGCTGTGCACGCGTATGCTAGCTAATGCTTCAGATCTCATCTTCCTGTATAGGGGACATTAGGAACTCACGATCAGATTGTGTTAAGAAGGGCAGTTGTATGTGTTCTAGGTAATCGTCCATGTCTGTTTCCAGATTTTCCGTTCTGGACGTGTATAGATCGGAGTAAAAGTCTCTAAACTCCTTCAAAATCTCCTCCTCTGACGTGACAGCAACCCCAGAAGCCGTATCCAGTGAAGTCAATTTCGGGGGCCTCCTGCTGTTGCGCAGCATTTTAGCTAATAGAGAACTTGGGCGCTCACTTTCCCCATATGTTCTCGCTGTTGCATATTTCCCCATATGTCGTACTTCTTCATCTGCCTCCTTGTTGAATTCTGCGATAAGGGTTTTGCTTTGGTCAGCTATAGCGGGATCGGGGTCGTTCAGCTGTTGCTTCTCTAGGTTTGCCAACCGTGACTAAGTATTTCAAGCGCTGGCATACAGCTTTTAGGACACTCAAGTGTTGGGCCATGGCTACTCCGCAAATAAATACCTTGAACGCTTCCCATACTGTTTGGAAGCTCTCTACTGAACCAATGTTTGTTTCGAAAAAAGAATCGATCACCGCAGCCAGTTCCCCTCTAAAGGCGTTGTCTAGCAACGAGTACGGGGAAAGCGCCATGTAAAGGGAGGAATCCGAATTATCGGTGTCTCGAGAACCAGGAATAGTGGCGAGTGATCTGAAAGGGTGTGTGATAAAACTGTACATGACAATATGTGCCTAGAGACTGAGAAGGAGGCCAGCCAGTAGTCAATCCTGGTGTGGATGTTGTGATACGCTGAGTAATGCGTGTAACCCCCTCTATCAGTGTTTCTCCCTCTCCACACATCAACCAAGTCTAACGTCAGTAACTCAGTTTGGAGTGTGACCGCAGCCGCCGAGGGCCTACACTGAGGGCCAGAAGATCTATCTAATTCCGGATCCATCACTAGATTGAAGTCTCCCCCCCCCCAGAGCATCTGCGCTGTGGAATATTCTCGGCAGCACCTTGCCAACTTCTCGTAAAAGCCCGGGTAGTCGTAATTTGGTCCGTACACGTTGACCACAATTAGATCATGTCCCTTCCCTGTGCATCTTGAGATGAGATACCTACCTTCTGGGTCTGCTTGCACTAATCTCAAATCTAACTTGGATCTAGGGTTTACCCACGTTAGGACTCCTCTGGAATGCGTAGTGAACCCCGCCACTGTGGTGTTCCCTGATAAGGCCCTGCATTGAAGCATTTTACTTGTTAGTGAGAGATGTGTTTCTTGTATGAGCGCTAAGTCTATGTGGTGCCTCTGCAAATAATTCAACACCTTCCTTAGTTTCCGGTGATCGTTCAACCCTCTGACATTCCAAGTTAAAGCTCTAAGGGTTTCCATAGCATCTCCAGCAGGTTCTACGGGAGTACTGGTCATCTGTGCCATTGGGATGGGTAACAGCAGCAAGTCTTCACATTGCAACACGTATTCACCGTACTAGCATGCGGAAAAACATTAGTTCTTTGAACTTTCCCCTACCCCTCCTAGTGTCCCCCTCTCCACCCACAGCAGACCCGCCCCAACCTGGTCCATCAGAAGTCTATCCCCCACCCCCCATCCCGATGTCAGGACCCCAACTTTGAATACCAACAGTACAACCATGCTTAACGCGCAGGGGCCAAGGTAGCCTCGAGTTATAGTCTCTGCCCAAAATCTCAGAACTCTCGTTCAGCCTCCTACCTGCCCCCGCCATGCACAGTTTGTGTAATCAGAGCAACGTCATCTTATACTCTATCTTATAGTATGTACATCCCAGTTACTACCCCCTACGCAGTAATCACCACACAACAAGTGACCCTTGTGTAGAATTAAGCATTGCTAAGTGTCCAAAACTAGAACCTGTGAGAAAATAAATGGGAGGAAAAAAGAATCATGCGTCCTGGTTATCAAACCTCGCCTCCCACTCCCATGCCCCAAACCACTTATCTTTAATTGTCTTCATTCCCCGAAGACTAGATCGCCCTCTCTTGAGTCTCTTCTGCCGTGCTATTCGGGGTCACACCCGCCTACCACTAATCTGATGTGTAGCAAGTGCACGTGCCAAAGATAAACTCAGTCCTGGTCATCCAAGCGGCTGCCACTCTCGCCCTCCTCCGGATTCTCTACAGTGTCTGTATTCCGTTCCTTCGACCAACGCTTTATGGCTTGTTGCAGTTCCTTGGGATCTGCAAATATATGGGAGTGTTCACGTCTGTTAACACGTAGTTTTGCCGGGTACAGCAGTGCGTAGTCCAGGCCCATCTCTCCAAGACGTTTCTTGTGTGGAATGAATTGTTTACGCTTTTTTTTAACCTTCGCCGTAAAGTCTGGGTACAGAGATATGGCTGACCCTTCATATTGCAGCGGTTGTTTGGACCTCGCCAATCTGAGAGCTGTGTCCCTGTCTCTGTAGTTGAGTAGCTTCGCTATTATGGGACGAGGAGGCGCTCCGGGTTTGGGGCACGGGCCTAGGGACTTGTGTGCACGCTCCACCGTAAACATGTTGAAAACACTCCTTCTCCCAGGAGTGTTATGAGTTACTTTTCCACAAAGTGTTCCATGGGGACGGTAGGAGTACTCTCCGGAAGGCCCGTGATGCGGAGGTTACAGAGCCACGAACGCGCCTCTAAATCCTCAGTCTTGTCCTGTAGGACTTGCATCATCCTCTCCATCTTTTTATGAGTGGTATCCAGGTCTGTTTGCACCTCTTTCACTTCCGTAATCCTTCTCTCTGCCATATTGTGTCTTTCTGTGTGCTTATCCAACCGCTCCGCCATACGGTCCATTCGATATGACATGGCGTCCATTTTAGTGCCCAGCACAGGGATACTAGACTGTAGACTCTGCTCCATGGAAAGAAGCATGGCTTTAATGTCGGAGCTCGCCCCTAGGTCTTCCTCCGGTCGCGTTACAATCCCACTCTCAGGCAATGGGCTATGCTGTTGTAATCTTCTTTGTGAAAAGGGCAGTTTGCTCTGGGTTGTGTCACCTTTGCCCATCTTGTGGCTGGCAGGGAGATCACGCGTTCTGTTCTCTACCCTCAGGGGTGCTCAGGTATGTCGCTGCAGTCCCCCTCTCCCCGGAGCAACTCGTAGCACTTCTTGCCCCTTTTACAGCACCTCTCGGAATGCGGTAGGGAAGCGCAGCCTAACTCCTCCAACACCTAGTGTGGCTAGTGCTGTGTCGCAGGATACAGGCGCGCCTCCAGTTCAGTACAACCGAGGATCAGGCCAACCGCAGCACTACTTCATGCACCCGGCGCTCCAGAGGTTTTTCCAGTGGCAACCCTCTATCGAGTGCCTATCAGCAGGGGGGAAAGGGATCGTCCTCCCTCCAGGTGTCCCAGTGATTATACGCTCAGGAGGCCAACCATAGACCAGGCGAGCCCCAGTTTTCAGCATAGGCTGCGCATTGACGCTAGTGTATTAATTGTTTATGTATGGCTCACTTTCACGCCACTTTTTAAACGCTGTGCCTTACAGCCTTACTTGTACTTTTCCGGGGGGAGGGGTGCTGGGGGGGGGGGGGGGTCTTAGCATCCACACTGCTGATGTCTGTATGGCTGGCCAATCTCCACGCTATCAGCTCCCAAGCAGCAAGGGACCCGACCATGCAGCTTCCCAGGCCTCTGCAGCTGCCCTGTCTCACCGGGAAACTGAAGCCGCCTTAGCCTCCAGGCACACACATCACGCGGCGACGGCCGAGGGGGGGGGGGGAAGGCGCCGCACCGGAGAGATCGCACCAAGTTGTTTGCCCTAAGTAGCGTCCCCCACCTCCACGCCTCACCCGCGGTGCTCCGCGTCTGCCAGTCAATTTGTGCGCCGGAGCTACGGGTCACACCTCCCCCGGAAGCCGCACGTCGTGTCACGTCGCCCGGACTCCGGGCGTACGCGAGGTCGCGGCTTCACGGCCTACCAGGTCCGAGGCTTCGCCGAGCCGCGGCGCCGTCCAGGGTGCGTTTCTTCCCGTCGTTCGGGGGGGGGGGGGGGGTCGCCAATCTTCCCCGCCTTCGTGCAACTGGGGGAGCCTAGATTGTTGCTCTAACAGTATTTATGAAGGATAGTTATGCTGCGCACGGCGGAGCTTCAGGCGTCCATTGCGCTTGCTGGCTAGATCCACCCCCCAAGTGCACTGAGAAATATCATTGACCAGCAAAACAATTGCAGACTGTTCTTGGGCCGATATTAAGGCAACTTTATCTACCAACCAAACTCATGTTTGGTTTCTTGTAGGCTTTCCTGAGAAGCTTCACAAACCCGACTGAGAGCTGCACATTTGCTCCGCTCAAACATTAAGTTATTGCTTTTTTACACTGCTTTACACCTAGGCAACGAAAAACTGCTTTTAGCCAGTAACACCTTAAGCTCTTTAAACAAAGGCAAAGACGCACAAGACGCATTAACGATTTTTGCTTGCAATTACACCGTCTACAGTTGTGTTGAGCACGTCCTTTTAAGCGCCCAAATCTGTGCACTTTTGAGGGGATTAGCCTACATCTCGGTCTCATAAGTTCTTTTTTAAAAGCTACGTTTAAAAGGCTGGATAGGTACGAGGCTTTCCTCAGGTCTTGATAAAAGGCAATGCACAGGTCAGCATATACTTACAGAGCTAACTCCTGCCGTCCTTCCTCGACCGATTTTATTTTTGCACTTTTGGCTAGGATTTCAGCACTTTGTTTCAGTGGCAGGTGCTATTCAAATACACTCAGAGTGCCCAAGGGTTCAAGTGAGTCCTTCTCGTAGGGTGTCCATTGGAGATTTTTGGCCGGAATGCCTAACCTTATCAGATCTTAAAGAGATCCTGTGGGGGCTGCCATAAGCTTTACATACTATCCCAAGAACAGAGCTTTAAGCATAGTTGATTGTTTGCAAAGGCCAAATTCCAGTAGTATTCGAGTAGAAGGGGTGGCATCCAGCAGATGGTCTGTAGCATCGAGTTTGGGCTTTATCCAGCCATGTGGCTAGGTAGTCTTTAACTATCAATGAGCGTAGGTCAAAGTTGGCATAAACTTGGCATTGATGCCTCTACAAACGCCACAAAGCTCAATCATGGGTGAAAAGATTTTTCAAAGTGGACAACTGAGCGTGGTGCGAACCACGCTGGTTCAAACGGATGCCCAGATACTTTATGCTTGATACTTGTACTAGCCGTACATGACCCATAACAAATCTGGCTTTGTTAATACTTCCAGATCCACAGACCATGATTTTTTTTTTTGAAAGGCTAACCGATTGCTTATTTTCCTTACAGAGGGCGTCCAAAGTTTGTTGCAAGCCGTATAATCAAATAATATTGTCTTGTCACCGTACTGGAGGCACAGGATGTGGGAACCTGCAAATTTAGGGGGGTAGGAGGCGGATCACAAAGAAGAATTGTTGATACCAAAGAGGAGGATCTCAGTTTTTTTACAGTTCAACTTCAGATGCTTTTTTGTGCATTTAGGAAGACACTTTTGTATGCCGCAATTACAAGCTTGTTGAGGCAGAGATTGGATGGGAGAGCTTAGAGGCATCTTTAAAAGGTAGCTGTGAAGATAGGGGTTACTTGAATATGATCAGAATTGTAATGTATGCAGATTCAAGCAATCGTACTATTGTAAACAGATCTGTCACAATGATCAGAAGATTTACACCACTTTTGTTCAACTTGCTTGCAACTGCTCTTTAGGCCAACACGGCCACTTACAGATAGTGGAACAAACTCAGCCTCCTGGAACTGGATTTACATCGGTGTGCAATGCCCCCCTCTTTCCCAAATCTAAAACAAGTGAAACAGTTTTACAACTGGCTTTCCAAAGGGTTCAAAATGATCCCCTTCAAGATCTCCTCATGATTAATTCATCAACGTATGAATCTTTAGCACACAGAAATAGGTGCACTCCTGTGTTAGTAAATTAAATTTAACAGCCACTGTTACGAATCTCCTCTCCAACCAGATCTCCAAGGCCAAATGCCATACCTAAGAACTTAATAGGAAACTCACAGAATTCCACAACCCAGTGTGCATCATCTACTAGAGCCCCTTCTCTCACTTTCTGTAATGCAATTGTAAATTACCTAGTTTAAAATCAAAGATGCATGACCACCACAGCAGGAACATTATACTATGACTGATAGCCAGCCCACTCAGACCACACTGAAGACAACTAGATGCAACAAGACTTTGGACCCTGTCGTCCTATCAGCTTTCAGAGTCCCATTTCAAGGAATTTGTCAAAGAATGCTGCCCAACCAGCTCACCATCGGATCCCTGTCCTGCTCACTGTTGCAATCCCCAAGTGCTCTCATTGGTCACTCTATTACTTAATACAGGAAGAAAGACTCAGAGAAAAGTACCAGAGGTTGATTGCAAGGCCAAGAGAACCTAAGTAAAATAAAAACAAATTGTGCTTTAAAGTAAAAAAAACGTTCTACAATTTTGTGTTACTTTTGCAATATCTCGGATTCATCAAATAGTACCCTTAAAATATTTAGAGTAGGGGAAGCAGGAAAAGAAGAACCTAGAAACAGGAAGGAAACGGGTAAGATAAAAGGAATGAGGAAGAAGTAGGTTTAATGAAGTGGCCTTTGCTATGCAGCGGAGGTCCCTTTGAATAAAAGAGTTGCTCAGGTGCTCAAGCAACCCAACACAACAACCCAGCATTACTTGTCCTACCATCTGTGATTAACCTAAGGCATCTGATGAACAGGTCGCTAAGGGAGTAAAATGGAAAATACATACATACATACATACATACATACATATATATATTTCCTTTTACGCTCTTAGCTACCTGTTTATCGGATGCCTCAGGTTAATAAATATATACATCAAAACAACACCCTTTCAGGCACAGAGTGATGCATATAATAAACAAAAAAGAAGTAGAAAACTCTGGGTACCTACCAAGATTAGGTAGATTGCAGCTCCTGTATAGAGCACCCTCAACATTAGCGACACTTTAAATTTGCTCACCTCAAATGTCTGCTTTTCTATCAAAATCTTTAAGCATAGGATAGCACAGTGCCATCCACGCCGAGATAGAAGGGGACAAAGTATTTTTTAATTTCTACAGCAAAGTTTTTACGCATACGATTAGCAGAGTGCCATTCATGCCAAGCTGTAAAATGACAAAAATGTTTTACCACTCCAGGGACAGTATTACTGCTTTTAACTGGTAAAATTCCCACCAAGCCAACCTAAATTGATTAAAAGCAACTTCTGACACGTTTTTTGGCTATCATTATAGACCTTCAGAGAGGTTTCGCTTTGTCTAGACACAAGGGAGTACCCAGTATAAGTCAAAACAATACACTTCCAGTCATAGAGTCACACAAATTATGGAAAAAGAAGCAGAGAACTCTATATATATATATATATATATATATATATATATATATATATATATATATATATATATATATATATATATATATATATATATATATATTACCTACTGGCGGTCGCCAGTAGGTATATATAGTTAGGATTTTTTCCCTATGGGATTTCTGAAAATTCTATGCCTAATAACTTTGGCGTTTGTGGACGGAATTGGCTGAAATTTTCAGGAAAATGGCACATTTTGTTTCTGAGCAGCCCCTGAAAATTTGGGGGGGTTTTGTGGAGGGGGGGCCGAGAAAAAAGGGGGGTCCCAAAACGCCTTTTTCCCATGTTAATTTCCATAGGGCGGTTGGACTCACTTTTAGCCCGAACGGCTGAATGGATTTTCACGAAACTTGGCAAAATTGTAGGGACTGTTAGCCCGATGTGCCTTTGCTAGGTCTCAATATATGTGCTTCAGTGGATTTTGAGAAATTAACGTTTAAATCAAGATATATATCTGTAACAGCGCTCCGGGCAGCTATCCGGTTAGCGAACCTTTCGCGTAACGGAACTTTGCGATGAGAAGCTGATTGGCCCTCCGGTGTCTGTCAACATTCTAAACAGTCCGGAGCGGCCGCCATCTTGTCTCTCGGTAGGATCGAGAGACAAGAGGAGGCCAAAACAAAGGGGGAAATTACCATAAGGGGGCATAGTAGATCCTCGTTGACCCCCTAGGTTTTATGTGGAGGTTTTAAAAGGGCCTAGGAGGGTCCAAAAAAAAAAATTTTTTTTTGCGTGGTAAGCGCCAAGTTCGCGAACCGGATAGCTTTCTGGGCAGCGAACTTTATGGATAAAAGAATGAAAGACTTTTCTAATACTGTATGTTAATTGTTTGTTGTTTTTCTTGTTTTTTTTTGTTTTCTTTTTTTTTTAAAGTGTTTTTTTTATTTTGATTCTTTTTCATAATTTATTAAACTTTCTAACATTTCAGTGTCTGAAATGTCATTATTTTCTTGAAATATTGTTTGCAATCTGTGAGGTTGCAAAATGTCCTCATTTGCAAGGAGGAGATCTACTGCTTGGACACATTGCAGCAGTTCATTATCCAAGCTTTCATCCATAAATTCCATGTCAATTGGTTCTATTAATTCCTGGCTGCTCTCTTCCAGGTCCATCTCAAAAGAAACTTGCTGCTCGCCTTCCATTTTGCCTGAAATTTGGATTAAAAAAATATATATTAGTAGAGATAGGGCACTGTTGGGATTAATTTTAGATAGGCAGTTTTTATCAGTGAATTTATCTTTTGGCAGTGTATAGTATCAGAGTGGAAATAGGACTATAAAAAAGTGTATGTGATTTAACCAAGACAAGCCTTACTCCATTGATAACTATAACAGAGAAGTCTATCTAAATACATTACTACTACAGAGGGATAGTGTATATCTAGCAGAAAAAGTCTACTATATTAAGTCATAGTGCACAATATATTAAATTATAACTTACCTTCACAAAGAAGTTGAAGTTTTTTGAAGCTATTGAAATAGGAGGTACAACAAGAAGTAGTAGTCAAAATGGCTGTGTTTCCTTCTCTCCCTTTATATATATACAGGTATATAACCAATTAAATGTCAGGTAATAAAAGTAGAAAATGAAAGTAACATTTTCATTGGTTGTCAATTCCAACAATTCAGATGTGTTTTGTGAAGTAATTTACCTCACGGTACTTGGAGAGGTCTACAGGCTAAATGGCTAAATGGAATTTCAATGAAATTTGTGAGAATGGAAGGGATTGTTATGTAGTATGAGCTAATCTATATTTGGTGAGAGTGTCTCTAGTCGTTTTTCTGTAAATTACTTTCCCGCCTTTTTTTAGGACCGCTTTCCGGGAAGCTGCCCGGTTAGCGAACCTTAAGCGTCACGGGAGTCCACCATTTTGTGTTTCGTTCGCATTAAGATATAAGATGGAGGGCAAATAATGTTTAGAATGGGTAGAAGGGGTCATGGTAGACTTATCTTGACCCCCTAGGTTTTCTGAGCGTGGCTGAGGAGGGTTATATGTGCGGAAAAAAAAACTTTTTTTTAAAAAATTCCGCGAGGTTAGCTTTCGGTTAGCGAACCGGGTAGCGCTCCGGGGAGCGAATTTTGTGGAAAATTAGTGAAAAAAGTTAGAGAAAAATAATAATTGTGAGTGATCAGATGTAGGGTAGCTCTGAGAAGAGCTTTTGGGTTTATGGTACATTTAGGTACTTATAAGTAGGTACCAATGCACAGTCTTAAATTCAGAATGAAAATTCTGTTGCCCTCATCTGAGAAGTGAACTCCATCTCCTCTGTAGATATCTTGCATGTAGTAACGCAAGTTATTGTTGTACAGAGAGCCCATTCCATGGTCTCTCATGTAAGCTGAAACAGATTTGTTTACATGCTTCCTCGCTTTCTCAATTTGTGGACAAAATTGGTTGGACCACCTCCATTTCTGTCTTTGGCATATATTGGAATATACCAAGGCAGTTTGAGGAAAAAGTGCCATTAATTGCTCCAAGGTGTCCTTTAAAAGCATTTCCAGACCTACCCCTGTCAAAGTGCCCAAATCATTACCTCCACAGTGCACTATTAACAGGTCAGGTTTTGGCAAATGCATAAAGGTTTTCACCAATGGTATCAATTGGTGACATTTTAATCCTCTTTGGCCCAACCAGTTAATTTCCACATCTTGTAAATTGAGGTTGTG
Source organism: Lissotriton vulgaris (assembly GCF_964263255.1). NCBI lineage: Eukaryota > Metazoa > Chordata > Amphibia > Caudata > Salamandridae > Lissotriton > Lissotriton vulgaris. The sequence goes on from NC_141691.1 coordinate 1,212,136,557, forward strand.
TATATTTCTGCTCTCAGCATACCTTTGAGCCCAGTGGATGTAACTATGTCCAACAATCCAGACGTTAAACATGGTGGAAGAAGGTTGTTCTGCAGTCAGATGAAGTGTGGTAATGAAAGGGCAGTTGAAACAGTAGGAGTTTCTAAAGAAAAAAAACTGTGGATTTACAATGCTAATGATTCATTAGCAGTGATTGGTGCATTTCCATTTCTGAAAACAGAAAGTTAGGGTGCATGGATGTGTTCTTTGAAAGATGTAATTTGAATGGTCAAGGAAGAAACATTTAATGAAAGATTGCACTGGATACGCAGGTGCACTGAGAGTTCAGAGTTCAATTGAAACATTGTTGTGTGAATTTGCAAACATGAGAGGTCTTCCAGGAGGTGGTTGCTATGGAAACAAGGCAGACAGGGCAGAGGGGGGAAGGGTTTTGATTTGAAAAAAGTGAGGGAAGAGGTATGATTGGCTAATATGAGAGATATGTGAAAAGAATATCTGTATTTCTGTGCTTTCAATAGCTGCAGCCTTTGGAGTGCATCCTTTTTCTTCTGCTGAAGACAATTTGGTGTATTTCTGAGACTGTTTTCAAAACTCAAAAAATATTTGCTAAGGTGAGAAAAGATTTATTTAATTTAGATAGAGAATAGTATGATTTAAGGAGAAAATGATGAAGAAAGCTGTGTTTTTAAAATGTGGTTTTGTCTCTCGTTATATACTAATAGAATTAGTTTCATAGAGAAATTATAATTGCATATTTGGTGTAACATTCTGGCATGCAGTAACACAAGATATTGTAATACATGGAGGCCATTTCATGGTCTGTTATGTAAGCTGAAACAGATATGTTGCTTTTAAAAACGATTTCAGAAATCAATTACATTTCTGGATATTTACTGCTAGAGCTTCATAGGTTGTTTTGGGCCATATTTATAAGGTATTTGAGTGTCTAAGATGTTATGTTCGCCTTTTAAAATGTAAAGTGTTCCTCATGGGGCAAGTGTCTTGTAAATACGCTCCCACTTGTGCTTGGCAAATTTAGATTTTGATTATGGGAGTTACCTAGCCATGTTAATAGTGTCCCAAAAATGGTGCTAGGGCATTCCAGAAAACACTTTCATGTGTCTCAAGGACATTTTTAGTTATTTCTTCATGAATGCAGGTATACAATTGATTTATATGCTGTGTTTAAAAACGAATTTTGAAATGAATTAAATTTCAGGATATGTACTGTTAGAGCTTCATAGGTTGTTTGGGGTCATATTTAGAAGGCATTTAAGTGTCTTTGATGTTATTTTTCCCTTTTTAAATGGAAAGCGTTCCTCATGGGGCCCTGAGCAGTTCTAAGCCATGTTATTTAATAGGAAGTGGATAACATGGCTAAGAGCATTTGCTGGAAAATGCATGAATATCGCTGATTTTTCTGCTATATTCATGGATTGTGGCCGTTTTTTTTCACATTGCTTCATAGGTCGTTTGGGTTCATATTTAGAAGGCATTTTAGTGTCTTTGATGTTATTTTTCCCTTTTTAAATGGAAAGCGTTCCTCATGGGGCCCTGAGCAGTTCTTAGCCATGTTATTTAATAGGAAGTGGATAACATGGCTAAGAGCATTTGCTGGAAAATGCATGAATATCGCTGATTTTTCTGCTATATTCATGCATTGTGGCCGTTTTTTTTCACATTGCTTCATAGGTTGTTTGGGTTCATATTTAGAAGGCATTTTAGTGTCTTTGATGTTATTTTTCCCTTTTTAAATGGAAAGCGTTCCTCATGGGGCCCTGAGCAGTTCTTAGCCATGTTATTTAATAGGAAGTGGATAACATGGCTAAGAGCATTTGCTGGAAAATGCATGAATATCGCTGGTTTTTCTGCTATATTCATGGATTGTGGCCGTTTTTTTTCACATTGCTTCATAGGTTGTTTGGGTTCATATTTAGAAGGCATTTTAGTGTCTTTGATGTTATTTTTCCCTTTTGAAATGGAAAGCGTTCCTCATGGGGCCCTGAGCAGTTCTTAGCCATGTTATTTAATAGGAAGTGGATAACATGGCTAAGAGCATTTGCTGGAAAATGCATGAATATCGCTGATTTTTTTGCTATATTCATGCATTGTGGCCGTTTTTTTTCACATTGCTTCATAGGTTGTTTGGGTTCATATTTAGAAGGCATTTTAGTGTCTTTGATGTTATTTTTCCCTTTTTAAATGGAAAGCGTTCCTCATGGGGCCCTGAGCAGTTCTTAGCCATGTTATTTAATAGGAAGTGGATAACATGGCTAAGAGCATTTGCTGGAAAATGCATGAATATCGCTGATTTTTCTGCTATATTCATGCATTGTGGCCGTTTTTTTTCACATTGCTTCATAGGTTGTTTGGGTTCATATTTAGAAGGCATTTTAGTGTCTTTGATGTTATTTTTCCCTTTTTAAATGGAAAGCGTTCCTCATGGGGCCCTGAGCAGTTCTTAGACATGTTATTTAATTGGAAGTGGATAACATGGCTAAGAGCATTTGCTGGAAAATGCATGAATATCGCTGATTTTTCTGCTATATTCATGCATTGCGGCAGTTTTTTCCACATTGCTTCATAGGTTGTTTGGGTTCATATTTAGAAGGCATTTTAGTGTCTTTGATGTTATTTTTCCCTTTTTAAATGGAAAGCGTTCCTCATGGTGCCCTGAGCAGTTCTTAGCCATGTTATTTAATAGGAAGTGGATAACATGGCTAAGAGCATTTGCTGGAAAATGCATGAATATCGCTGATTTTTCTGCGATATTCATGCATTGCAGGCCTTTTTTTATCACATTTGCAAGCACTTCTTAGCCATGTTATCCAATGGGAGGTGGATAACATGGCTAAGAGCATTTGCTACAAAGGTTGTTTGGGGTTATATACCATTTTTGGGAAATTATTAACATGCCTATCTAACTCCCATAATCAAAATCTAAATTTGCCAACCGCAGGTGGGAGCGTATTTACAATAAATTTGCACCATGAAGAATGTAAAATAGCATACTAGATACTCAAATAACTTATAAATATGACCCAAAACATCTTATGAAGCACTAGTAGTGCATATTTCCAGAAATGTATTGGTTTTCATTTAATGATTTACTTCATTGGTAGGCCTTCACATGTTTTTTTACCTTGGTTTTTTTTCAGTGAAAATCTTATCTGCAACCATGTGTTGGCCTCACCTCAAATAAACAAAACAGGTGATGGACTGAATGTGGATCAATGACACACATTCACCCCAGTCCAAAGATCTGGGCCTAAACAAACCTTTAGATAGGCTACATCTTATCGTCATCCTGAATTAATGATTTAAAATATTAGGGAGTGATTTATGAGTGTTGTATGCCTGTTTTGTACCATTGAGTGTCATTTTTGTGATGCAGTGCTGGTGGAAAATATTTGCTATGTTAAATAATTAGTACGGCATTAAGTTTTAGATGACTGTTATTTATTTACTGTTTGGTAATAGTGGTTAATAACATTTTATATTATATTTTTTCACAGATTCAACTGCAGATTCTTTCATAGTTTGGAAAATGCCTTCCAGAAGTCGAATACGAAAGGCTAGAAAACGTCAAAGACAGCAGGATGATGTTTTATTGCAGCAGTCCTCTTCCCCAAATACTTGTCAAAACACCAAGAAAGGTCCGGCTAAGAGCACGAAATCATTCTTAAGAAATATTTGTAGTAAAAAAAATTTTGCTCAAAAAAATGTGTCTGTTCACAAAAAGAAAAGTAATTTAAATGGAAAGGAGAGACACATCACAAATGTTACTGGTAGAGGAAGAGATAACTCTGTGCATGATAGTAGAAGGAAACAACAGTTTAGGGACATTCGACAACGAATGTTCCGTAATAGGATATTAGTTAATTTATTGAAAAATATTAAAAAGAAAGGCCAACAGAAAGCGGCATTTTATAGGAAGAAGAAAAATGTAGAGAAAATTATTGATCATGCTTTTGAAATCAAGCGAAAGTTGTTTATTTTGGTAATCAATAGAATTAGGAAACTAAGCAAGGTAATTTCTGATTTCAAAACAAAAAGTAGATGGAAGAGAGTAGTAAATCGTACTAACTTTTGTGAAGTTTTTTCTGGAGAATGGATGCATAGTTCAAGTTCTGAGGCATTTTTTAATGAGGAGACTTATTTTCAGGATAATGATTTGGTGCATGCAGTTGACATCAGTGGTCGAGCTTATGAAGTGAAGGATGGTTGTCCAGTTGAAAAAGAACAACTTGTGACAACAGAGACAGAAGAGGCGCTAAGTGATGAGGTTTTAGGAAGACGTCCTAAGGGTCCTGTGTACATTTGGAAGTGTAGTTCTATTTGCAGTGTGCGACAGGTTTCCATCAATTTGCTTTGTGATTTTATACGGACATTTAATAAGAAAAGTTTGAAGCAGAAAATGAAGTTGTTGCAAGATTTAGATCCTTGCAGAGTGAGACAAATGACAGGTTTGCGTGGTCATTCACTGGCTTGTCTTTCCAGGAGAGTATGCCAGAGTGTTTTTCATCATTTCAGGATGCTAGCAGTGCATCATAATAACGTGAGAAAATTAGTGAGAATGTTGTATTATGCTAAGAGTCCAGCAATTATGCTTAAACAGTTATGTGCTGCTCTTTTGCATGGTTCTGAAATAGATGTGAAGAATCTTTGTGAAGAAATTGAGTTTTGTTACTTTGGTAGTAAAGATGAGAATGTTCAAATTGACCCTGAAGTAGAGGGTAATGTGGAAGATAATGTACAGGTTTCCAGTACAGATAATTTTCAGAAGGAAATTGCCACGTTTCAGATGAAATCAAGTGAGAGGCCTAATTTCACTTGTGTATGTTGTCGACGCACTTATTATAAGAATCAGACTAAGGTAGTGGATTTATATGCAAAAAGTGAAAGGGAAAATAATAGTGAATGGAAGGATTTAGCCACATACTTGATGGTAGAAAATTATTTTGATTTGGGATCGGATCAACGTGTGTGTACTTATTGTTGTAATAAATTAAACCAAAACCAGATGCCTGCTAGGGCAGTTCATAATAATCTGGAATTGGTTGAGATTCCTTCTGAATTGAAGGATTTAAATACTTATGAATCTATTTTGATTCAAAGTATCCATCCCTTTCAGGCTATTGTAAGAATGGAGCCAAAGACAGGGAAGTTGCCTCCAGCAGATTTACAGAGAGGATTAAAGGGAAGAGTTGTTTATTTGCCTCTAGATTTGAACAAAAACATTAACACAATTGGAATAGAAAAAGTGGAAGAGGAACCTCTGGTTATCTTGGTTAATGGGGTTCCGACAAAGAATAAGAAAATATGGCAAGATTTAGTGGATGTTAGGAAAGTCAAAAAGGCAACAGTGTATTTGAAGAAAAATAATAAGTACTATAAGAATGTATATGTTGCAGAAGAGGAAGTAAGTGATGAAGAGGATAGCGATTTGTGTGCTGGCCAAATTGAGAAAGTAGAGGCCTCTAAAAGTGAAGAAATATATGAACATTATAGTGTTCATCCTTTGCATTCCAAGGAAGTCATGGGGAATGCTATTGAGTTGTTTCAAATGAAACAAGCCAAAGGGAGTCCCATTAGTGTTTGGGAGGAAAGTTTGGAAGCTCGGTGTTTCCCACAGCTATTTCCCACAGGTCAAGGAGGAAGATATGATGAGCGACCTCGTGAAATTCCTGCGTCTGAATACCGGACTTTACGATTGTATGCAGAAGATCCTAGGTTTCGGCAATGCATTCCCTATTTGTTTCATCTCCTGTTTGAAAGCGATCTGTCTGGACTTTCATATGCAGTGAACCACATCTTAAAAAGTGGTATACAGATGCGAAACATCTCGGCAAGTGACTTTATGCATAAAGTCAATGTCCAAGACAGTATTTTGGATTCTCACTTAATTAATCTCATGGCGTGTCAGCGTGGTACTAATGAGTACTGGTACCGTCGTCATGGTGATTTAAAATGTATGCTGAGGAACTTAGGAACTCCGACATGGTTCCTCACTCTGAGCTGTGCTGAGTATGGCTGGGATGACTTACTTGAATTTCTACGAGAGGCAAATGGAAATATTGAAAACATTGAATTCAAGACACCTGGAGAACTGTGTTCTTTGGATCCTGTGAATGTATGCAGGTACTTCAATCATAGATTTGAAGCTATGATGTCTTTCATCACAAATAAAAAGAATCCACCTCTTGGAGAGGTGTTGGATTTCTTCTGGAGAAAGGAGTATCAAGCAAGAGGTGCCCCTCATATACATATGTTGCTGTGGATCAAGGATGCACCTAAATTTGGAACAGATCCGGATGACTTAGTGATGAATTTCATCGAACAGTATTCTACGTGTGCTGTTCCAAACGCAACGGAGAAGAAAAGTCTAAGAGAACAAGTTCTACGTTTCCAAAGCCATCGTTGTGGAAAGTACTGTCGTCGTAAATTCAGAAACAAGGACAAGTTCTACACTAAATGTCGTTTCAACTTTCCACGACCGGTGATTTCTAAAGGAAGAGTGAACAGTTTGATGTCTTCGTTGCGACATAATGTGACGAGGAAATCACCCAAGAATACATACAATTTGAAAAGGAACGAAGAGTCCAAGTACATCAATGACTACAACCCAGTGATTTTGTCCATGTGGAATGCCAACATGGATATACAGTTTGTGGCTGACAACTGTATGGCTGTGGCTCGGTATGTGACATCTTACATCACCAAAAAAGAAAAGACCGAACTGAAGGATATGTGGGAGGACATTTCCCATGAAAAGAGCCTCAGCAAGAAGTTGTACAGTTTCAGTCTGAAGATGTTGTCGCATCGAGAAATCGGAGCTTACGAATGTTCTGATCGATTGTCTTCAGCAAGTCTCTATGCCAAATCCAGGAGTCTCATTTGGGCGAGTCTTGGTCTTGCTGCAACGCGAAATCGAGTTCTAAAACCTGTTCGGGAAATTGAGTATTTGGCAGAAAAGGAACCAAACAGTACCGACATTTTGAAGACCAACATGTTGGATACATATTATCCAAATCGAAGCAGTCACCTTGAGAATGTTTGTCTATATGAGGTTCTCCAAAATTATATATTCAAGAGGAACATCAAAGAAGATATTGAGAAAGGAGTGTATGCTGTAATTGGAAGTGAGGGATGCCTGGTCAAGCAAAGAAAATGCCAATTAGTAAATCATCGAAAATTAAGTGGCGAATCTCCAGAAAAAAAGGAGTTTTTCTATTTAGCACTTTTGCAACTTTTCAAGCCTTGGCGTGCAGAAGAGGAACTGCTTGGAGATTTCCTCTGTTACGAAGACTCTTTCAATGCAGCCAAGGAGTCCATAGAATGTCCTGCTTTTTCTAAATATCAAGAAATGCTAACTTTGGAAATTGAGCAGGAAGCAACGATTGCAGCCGAGATTGCCAGAGACAGTTCTCAGGACAGTCAGAGTTCTGTTTCATTGAGTCAAGATCCACTTGGAGGACCTATTATCGAAAATGAAGCTGCCACTGCTATGAATGAAGTAGAAAGAGCCATGGCACATGCTCAGGAGGATTCAGTTAACTTACAAGACTTGGAAAAACAACTCAACGTTGAGCAGAGGAAAATATATGATGAAGTTACCAAGGAAATTGAGCACGGATTAAGTCATGAGAAGAAAGAGTGCTCGTGTACGTCGTTGAAGCCTGTCCGACTGTACGTGAGTGGAGAAGCGGGAACTGGAAAAAGTTTCCTCATTAAAGCAATCTCTTGTTATTTGCAGGAAAGGACTGAGTCATCGCTATCTTGTGTTGTGACCGCTCCTACTGGACTGGCAGCACATAATATTAAAGGTATTACTTTGCATCGTCTATTGATGCTGCCGGTGGAGCATGACAACAAATTACAATACAACAAGTTATCTGGAGATGCTTGCTGTGAAGTTTCAAGAGTCTTGAGGAAAATGAAACTACTTATCATTGACGAAGTAAGCATGGTTTCCAATGTCATGCTTGCCTTTGTGCATTTGAGAATGCAAGAAGTACTTAAAACTGAATATGATGTCTTATTTGGTGGGAAACACATTATTGTTTTCGGAGATCTTCTACAGCTGACACCAGTAAAAGGTCAACCTGTGTTCAAAATACTCACGCATGAAGATACCAGGAAGTGCCTAGGGAGCATTGGCAACGTCAATATATGGTTAAACTTCAATTATGCAGAACTGCATCAAAATATGCGTCAGGCAAAGGATGAAGATTACAAGAATATTCTACAAGATATTAGAATTGGAAAAGTGACCGAGCATGGGAAAGAAGCTTTAAATGCACGGTTACTGTCAAATTTGTATCCCAAACAAGAGATTGTGCCTGAGAATATTTTTCAGAAAATTACTGAGAAGAAATCCGGGATATGTCTCATGCCAACTCTTGCAGAATGTGCCATCTTCAACAACAAAATGTTGAATTTAGAAAAGCAAGACATTGTGAAACTGGAAGCTATCGACAAATTAGAGCATATGGGATCAACAATTATTTTGTCAGATAATTTGAAATCAAAATTGGATTCATTAGAGAAGACTATATCTAAGACAGCGGGTTTTGAAAAGACTCTGAATGTGTGTTTAAATTGCCGAATCATTTTGAGACGGAATTTACATGTAGAAAGAGGTCTGGTAAATGGATCAATGGGTAATGTTGTTGATTTTGAGAAATACAGAAATAGAGATGGAATAGAATTTTTAAGAATTAAATTTGATGGCATTGAGGAAGTACAGCAAATTGGTCGTTGTTCTGCTAGGTTTTTGCTTGTTAAAGATTTATATGTTCGCCGTAAACAGTTTCCTGTTTGCTTGGCATATGCGGTGACAATCCATAAATCGCAAGGTTTAAGTGTAGACTGTGCATTGGTGAATATTGGTAGTTCTGTGTTCAAGGAGGGTATGGCATATGTGGCATTGTCACGAGTTAGAACTTTATCGGGATTGTACTTGATTGACTGTGATGTCACAAACATTTGTGCAGATCTAGATTGTGTTAAGGAATACAATAGGTTAAGAAGAGAGTATGTGCCACATTTGCCTCAATATCCTTTGTTTGAGAAACGTGTGGTAGGCCGGAAACGTAGAAATAGCAGTAATAGTAGGGAGGTTGTTGCAAAAAGACTAAAAGTCAATGAACCGAAAGTTGATAGCAGAAAGAAAGTGGATACTGTTGAAGAGATTGTTGGTTTTCAATTTGAAAACAGTTCTGGTGTCAACTGCTATGCAAATGTCGTTGTTAATGTTCTCTTTTCACTAGAGAGTTTAAAACAACAGATTGTGTTCAATTCAGAACAAAGTTTATGCTGCTTGTTGAATTCTGTGTTAGAGAAATGTAGCACTGATCGAACAAAAGTAGAAAGTGTGTCTGAAGTTCGTTATCTGTTAGATGAATGTTCAGGTCAAACAGACTTCTCTGAAAATAATCAGCAAGATTGTCAGGAGTTTTTAATGTATATGCTTGATATATTGCAAGATGAGGGTGTAGATGTAGATCACCTGTTTGGGCTTTCTTATCAATGGCAGCATGACTGCGAGAACTGTATGGTATCAAGTACTACTAGTGTAGACTCAGAAAGATTTATATATTTAACTTTGCCAGACAGTAAATCAGTGTCCTTTAATAAGCTAGTAAAAGCAGCTGATCACAACATGGAGTGTAGCCAATGTAAATGTGATATGATGTCAACATTATTTATACGTAGATATGGCCAGTATGTCATTTTAATGATTCAACGATGTAGGCCTGATGGATCAAAATTGTCAACTTTAATAAAAAATTTTGTGGCTTCTCAGCTGTCAATATCAGGGAGGACTTTTGTTACTGTAGCAATTATCTATCACGATGGTCCATCAACAACATCAGGACATTATACAGCTTACTTAAAGTCTGGAAACGGCTGGTCATTCTGTAATGATTCTGTTGTAACTTTCAAAAAAAAATTGCCGTTTGACCTTAAAAATTCTTACCTGGTGTTTTTAAAACCAAAATTTTAAGTAGAGGGAATGTAAGTCTGCAATGCTGTCTCGATTAAAAATCCAACTATATAAACCTGATGCAAGTAAGTCTGCTTCATAGTAAGCAGTATCAGTGTCATAGGAAAAGGAGAACATGAGTGACAAAGAAGACTAAGATATTAGTAGTCCAGGATTGTGAAAATAATCTCAAATATTTTATTTTTGAAAGTTGCGAAAATAGAAAATGTCGGGATTTGATTGGAAGAATTACAAGACTTGCGAATCGCGGCAACATGATTTGGCCTAGTGGAAACATGTGATATAATGAGAGAAGTTTTTTTTCTATGTAACATATTTCACGTATCGATGGAGGTTTTCTTTCAGAAAGTGGCGGGCTGAAAATATTTAAAGCACAACAGAGTGGATGCTGTTTATAGGAGATCGTTTGACGTCATTGAAAGTAAGTTAATTTTAAGAAGTTTTGAAATCAGATTTCTTAGGTTTTATGGGTTTTTTAAACAGTCATTTTGATTGTGTTTTTTTTTCCCCGCTGTTACATGATGAATACCTTCAAGTCACTGATTTATGTGAAATTTGATACATTCTGAGAACAGCAAAAATAAACCATTTAACATGTATAATTAATGTTATGCTTTTTGTCCTTATGATATATATTTAGAAATGTGTGGTACATATGGGTAAGCTGAGTTCTGTAAATATCAATTTTAATGCTTAGAGTGCTGTACTTCTGGGTAGTGTTTTTTTTTAAAAAAAAAAAAGAGGCCTCACCTCAAAGAAAGCTCTTGAAAGCACACATCTTATTTGCATCCTAAAACAATCATTTACAATGTTAGACACAATTTTATTATGGCTTTACATCTTTTTTGCGCTGCTATTGCATCACTATTGTGAGACATTAGCAGTGCAAGAAAAACATCATGTTCCAAAATAGGCCTCAGTTCAGCAATATCAAGATACAGTTTCTTTCGAATATATATATTTAGGATTGTGTAGGGGACGTAGAGAAGCAGAGACTTCTGTAAATGTCAAAGTTGTTGAAAAACTGTTTGTTTTTGAACCTTTTCCCTTGTCTTTTCTAATTTTTAAATACATGTTTTAATATTTTTTGAAATGTTTGTTCTTTGTTTTACAGATTGAAAGTATGAAAAAATATTTAAAAAAGGTAACAAGAATTATAAGGTAAATGTTTTCCACTCTTTTTACCCGCAATGCACTGCTGATGATGTCATTGACACTATCTCTCATTTACTCTCTCTAGCTGTCTTTCTTTTTACATTATTCTCTGATTACTTCCCTTATACTAACTCTTCTTTTTTTTAAAAAAATATTTTTTTAGTTCGCTTAAAGTTCGCGAACCGGTCAGCGAACTTGAAGCGAACCAAAAGAAATAGAGCTTGCCAGAGTGATAAACATTCTAGCAATTTTGTTTGAAAGGGGAGGTAGTTCTGAAAAGAACTGTTTTTTTTTGTTTTTGTTGTTTTATATTTTTTTTTGAACATTTTTTGATTTTTTTGTATTTTTAGAACTGTTTTATGTTTTTTTTGTGTTTTTTATGGAGGGGAGACAACAAAAAACAGGCTTTCAAAACGGCTCAACTGGAGCAAAAAAAAGAAAATTACTTCTTGGGTGCATTAGGGCATTTATGATTTTCATATGCAATGTTCATGAGCTTGACACTCATGTTGCCATATGACAGCATATCTCCACAGTAAACACAAGATAACTTTATGTGCTGGAAGTTAGGTTGGATGTTTGGCACAGTCTCTTGTGCCTCTCTTCCCGTCAAAGACAATGTGGATGTAGATCTTGCCACAGGAGTTGCCGTCGGATTGTCTTCAAGATCCCTTAATTCAGCCCGGCTATAGTTCAAGGGATGCCACCTGCTCATGTGACGATGCATTGTATAGTTCCCCATACTGTACTTCTTTTCTGTGCCTCTCGACAATCTGTAGTCACAGATGAGGCAGGTGGCATATTTTGCATTCACTTTCTTTGTTCCAGGAGGGATGGTGAAAAACTGCCAGATGAAACTGGTTTTTCGTTTAGAAACCCGGGGCAACTCATCAACAAATTGTTGTTCCTCTCTCTCCTCTTCTTCTTCTTCCTCATTTTCCTCCTCTCTGTTAGTCATAATTTGACTAGGTGGTCCTCTCTTCTTATGAGGAGGTGGAGGTGGTGGTGGGGGTGCACCAGCTGCAGCAAGAATGGAAGCCATTGTGGATCTTCAGATAAATGGTCTTTCTCTCACCAAGATGAAAGTCAGAGTGAGGAAATAAGGAGGGGTTTACATGATTTGGGGAAAACAAAAGTTCTGAGCCAATGAAAAGTGTTATTTTTAGGTCACATGACCTAGTCATACATCATTTGGAAACCAAAAGTGAAATGAACCAATGAGAAGTTTGATAAACAAGTCACATGACCTGTTCCGCTTACGTTACGCGGCGCGCGCCGCGTCCCAGATCGCTTCCGGTTCGCGGTCCGGAGCACTTCCGGGAGCGCTAACGCGACGCGTCATTAGACGCATTACGCGATAACGTGATATGTCGCGCTTCCGCGACGCGTCACTGTTCCGCTAACGTAACGTTGACCGGTTCGCGGACTAGATCGCGGCATCAAGATGAGCTAACGGAAAGCTTCCCGGTTCGCGAACTAGAAGCGAAGAAAAAAATATTAAAAAAAAATTATCAATAAATATCTATATATATTTTGGGATTTAAAGAATAATACATTTTACAGCTACAGATGTTAGCTTTTAAAAAACCAATGAAATTCACTGAAAAAACCATAGGTTATAGACCATATATAGTTAGAAATTTGCATTTAAAAAACCATTGAAATTCAATGAAAAAACCATAGGTTATAGACCATATATAGTTAGGAATTCGCATTTACAAAACCTTATTTTACTCGCACAAAACCATTGAAATTCCATATATAGTTAGTTGCGCTAACTATATATCGCGCACCCGCAATCCACTGCTGATGATGTCACATATTACATCATTCATGACATGGTCAGTGACATCACTGATGACATCACTGATGACATCTCAAATGACATCACTGATGACATCACTGATGACAACACCCAGTGACTGTATGTTTCTGTAAAGTTGAAATATGTCTTACATATTGAAGAATGAGTGGATGTATAAGTGTCTGGATGAAGGATTTAGTAGGTGCATGACTGACTGTATGAGTGAGTGATTAAATGTGTCTCACTGAGTGCATGGGTTAGTGACTAAACTGTCTTAATTTGTGCATTATTATGTCTGTTGTTCTGTAAACTGCTGCATGTGTTGATAAGTACCTATATGAGTAACTATATGGGATATTCATTGGTTGCCCAAGTATTTGTATGGGAGACTGAGTGTGTGTGTGGGTGGCTGGGAGGTGTGTGAGTCTGTGCATAGATGTGTAAGCAGTTGATTCACTAGGTGTATGAGTTCAAGAGTGCATGTGGAAACAGCTATATGGGCGGTTGACTGTGCATGGGTGTGTTGGTGAGTGAATGGATATCTCAGTGCTACATGTGCAAGTAAATACGTATGTAAAACACAATACATGTGAGAGATGACATATATAAATAACTGTGGATAAGAGCCAGTGAATGTGTGAGTGGCTGTATGGATCACTGTGAGCTTGTATCAGGGATTGTATAAGAGAGTAAATATGTCTAAGAATATGTTTGAATAAGTAAGGTGTGTATAACTGTATAGTTGAGGAAATGGAGTGTGATTGATTCTTTCCATGACTGACTAGGTGTGTGAGTAACTCCATGGATGAGTGACAGTCTGTGAGTGTCTGTTTATACTGAGTGTATGTAAGGTTATATTAGAGTCTGAAGAGGTTCATTGTATTATCACATGAGTGATGTCATCAGTGATGTGATCAGTGATGTCAAATGAGATGTCATCAGTGATGTCAAATGAGATGTCATCAGTGATGTCATTTGAGATGTCATCAGTGATGTCATCAGTGATGTCACTGACCATGTCATGAATGATGTAATATGTGACATCATCAGCAGTGGATTGCGGGTGCGCGATATATAGTTAGCGCAACTAACTATATATGGAATTTCAATGGTTTTGTGCGAGTAAAATAAGGTTTTGTAAATGCGAATTCCTAACTATATATGGTCTATAACCTATGGTTTTTTCATTGAATATATATATATATATATATATTCACTGAAAAAACCATAGGTTTCACACCAGTTATAGTTAGGAATTAGCATTTAAAAAACCTATTAAATTCACTGAAAAAACCATAGGTTTCACACCAGTTATAGTTAGCTGGAAATTTTACTGATATAAAACCATTGAAATTCCCACGTTATAGTTAGTCGGACTCACTATAACTTGCGCGTGCAATGCACTGCTGATGACATCACATATTACATCACTCATGACATGGTCAGTGACATCACTCATGACACCATCCTTGTGACATAGTGACAGACCTCCTTTCACTATAATGTAACCCTTGAGACACATATTCAAAAATAGAAACTGAAATTTTTAATAAAATGGAGATACCTATATCAGTTACAACAAGCAATTCAGTAATTCCACTATCTATATACACATCCACTCATTCACCAACAGTTCTATATAGTCACTCATACATATACTCACTCATCATATGAAGTGATACACCTATACATCCTGTTACACACCGACATTCATCCAAAAGTTACTCACACACATATTCACACGTGCAAATAAACTATTGAACATCCATTTATTTGAATATAGAGTTATACACACACTTCCACCTTACTTCTATTTAAAATTACACATATTTATTCTCTTAAACAATCACTTATAGAAACACATACTTATTTAAACAGGAACTCTTACAATCTCTTACTCTCACATATACTCACTTATATACATCAATATTCATATATACTAGATTAAAACATATGTAGTTACTGATAAAGACACTAGTGAGACAGTCATTCACTCACTAACAAACACATATAGACACTCATCCACCCATACAGTCCTGTACATATGCTGTCTTCAAAACACATACAAACAAAGAGTCAGTCACTCATGCATCTATGTGCTAAGTAATACCCCCACCAAACCATATAGACACTCATACTGATACTAATAAAAATATCTAATAACCCATATACATACACATGAGTGGATGTGTATTAGATGGTGGTATTACTGAATTGGTTGTTGTAACTGGTATGGGTATATCCACTTTTTTGAAAATATTAGTTTCTATTTTTGAATATGTGTTTCAAGGGTTACATTATAGTGAAAGGAGGTCTGTCACTCTGTCGCAAGGATGATGTCATCAGTGATGTCATGAGTGATGTCACTGACCATGTCATGAGTGATGTAATATGTGATGTCATCAGCAGTGCATTGCACGCGCAAGTTATAGTGAGTCCGACTAACTATAACGTGGGAATTTCAATGGTTTTATATCAGTAAAATTTCCAGCTAACTATAACTGGTGTGAAACCTATGGTTTTTTCAGTGAATTTAATAGGTTTTTTAAATGCTAATTCCTAACTATAACTGGTGTGAAACCTATGGTTTTTTCAGTGAATTTCATAGGTTTTTTAAATGCTAATTCCTAACTATAACTGGTGTGAAACCTTTGGTTTTTTCAGTGAATTTCATAGGTTTTTTTAATGCTAATTCCTAACTTTTTATACAGACTCATACCTATGTGTTTTTTAGTGAATTGCTAAAGTATGTTTTTGTAAAAATGAACACTATAATGTATATTGAGATAATATTTTTAATTTAAAATATTTTTTTTTATATTTCGCTTTCGGTGCGCGCACCGGTGCGCGTACCGTCAGCGCACTAACAAAAAAAAAGAAAAAAAAATGAAGGAGGGACTGTGTAATAGATAGTAAGACAGATAAAAAGTGTAAAAGGAAGTAACTGAGAAAAGAAAAATGAATAAGGGAGCAAAAGAAAGAAGAAATAGGAAGAAGACTAAAGCAGAGGTTAAGGGAGATTGTAAATGGATGTTGAAAGTAAAAAGAAGGACAGTTAAGTATGGGAATGTCAGGTAGTGACGGAATCAGAGGAAAAGAATAGCAGTGATTGAGGGAAAGTAAATATCAGTGAATATAAGTAAAAAGGGGTGAAAGAGGGTACATGTAAGTGAATAAGGGTAACACATGGGGAGTAATAGAGACAAACAAGAGAGAGAGTAAAAGAAGGACTGTCACAAAGGGACTAAGTGAACCAGTAAAAAAGGTAAGTGAAGGAGTGTGCATAGGCAGAAGTACTGAAAGAAATTGAATGTGGTCGGAAGTAAACATGGAACAAAAGAATAAGTGAGGGAAGCAAAGTAAGGAAATAGGGGTGCGGTAGGGTGACAGAAAAATAGTGAAAATAAAACAAAAGGTGATAACAAAAAAGATTTTGTAAACACACTTACCATATAATCAATGCAAACTTGTATCTATGAAAGATAAAAGAAAAAACACGTTATAATTTCTTAAAAATATATAATAAAATAGAAACAACAGTTCATGAGGTTTAAAAATCTACAAAAGTTTACTAAGAAATGATGCAATAGTGAAGGATACAAAAACAGAAAGAAAGTAATGTAGAAAGAGAAAAAAAAAGGAAAAAGAAATAGAAAGAGAACAAATTCCTAAAGGTAAATAAGATACTAAAAGAATGTAAGATATCAAATCAAAATCAGTAAAGATAAGAAAATAAAAGAAAAATGAGTGAAAAGGAGAGAAGTCTGATTGAGAAACTATAAATAAAAAAGAGGAATAGAAGATGATTGAGAGTGAGTGAAGTAAAGTAACAGAGTGAAGGGATGAAAGGAATGAAGTTAGTATAGAACGATGGATAAAACAGGAGTGAGAGAGTAAGTACACAGAAAGACAAAAGGAAGAACTAAGTGAACTACAGTACAATGGATGCGAAAGAAAAAAAAAGGAGAAAAAGAAAGAGAGGGTTAGGAAACTAAAGCAGTGGTACTGTGAGAATATGAAAAAGATAAAAAGTGGTGGAAGGAACAGAGGAAATGCAGACAGTTCCTATTAGATTAAGAAGTTGTGAATGAAGTGCACTAAAGAAACAGCGATGAAAAAAGAGTGTAAATTAGTAAAGAGAGGTAAATAAGGGTGAAAAAGAAAATGAGTATAAGACAATGTGAACACAATATAAATTACACAATGCAAACTACACAATAACTTCTACAATATGTTACATTATTTATTTTTGCTGTTCTCAGAATATATTGAATTTCACTTAAATTAGTGAGATCAAAGTCTTCATCATATAACAGCGGGAAAAAAAAAACACAATCTAAAAGATTGTGTTTAAAAAAACCCATTCAAACATACATCTCATATAAGTACACTAATCTTTGATTCACTTACTTTTCCGTGAGACCAAATTGCAGATAGTGAAGGTCCTTTTGGTGGAAAAAAGTCTGCTGTGCTCTATAACTTCCATTTCATCGACTTCCTATGAAAAAAGATCTAACAACATCATATGTTACACTTTCCTCACGGCCAATTTGTGTCAGATATATCAGTATTTTTTACTTTGAGATCCACTTAAAGTATCTACATGAGATTGCAGATAGTGAAGGTCCTTTTGGTGAAAAAAAGTCTGCTGTGCTCTATAACTTCGATTTCATCAACTTCTAACAACATCATATCTTACATTTTCCTCACGGCCAATTTGTGTCAGATATATCAGTATTTTTTACTTTGAGATCCACTTAAAGTATCTACATGAGATAAATAATTTCAAATATTAGATTAACTAACTAACTAACTAACTTTTATTAACTATTCCCGTCTTCAAAGGCCAATTCCCTTTACTAAAACTTTGGTTTTAAAAACACTAGATAAGAATTTGTAGAGTCATAAGGCAAACGTTGTTTATAAGTTAAATGAGAATCATTGCAGTAACTCCATCCATTTTCAGATTTTAAGTAGCATGTATAATGTCCTGAGGTGGTCGAAGATCCATCATGATAAATAATAGCTTCAGTTGTAAAGGTCCTTCCAGAAATTGATAACTGAGAAGCCACAAAATTTTTGATAGAAGTTGTCAATTTAGTTCCATCAGGTCTACATCGTTGGAAAACTAAAATAATATACTGCCCATACCTTTGTATAAATAATGTGGACAGCATTGTACAGTTACATTGGGTACACACCATATTATGATCTGCTGCTTTAACTAGATTTTTAAAAGACACTGATTTACAGTCTGGTAAAGTCAAATATATAAATCTTTCAGTGTCTATTGTAGTAGTACTTGATAAACTACAATTGTGGCAGTCATGCTGCCATTGATAAGAAAGACTGAAAAGATTATCTACATCTACACCTTCATCTTCCAAAACACCAAACATATACATTAAAAATTCCTGACAATCCTGCTGAATGTTCTGTGAAAATTTATCTTGACCAGAACACAAATCTAAAATATTTCGAATTTCTGTTACACTTTCTATTTGTGCTGTAACACTGCTACATTTCTGAAACACAGAATTCAATAAACCACACAATCTTTGATCCCGATTTTCAACAATCTGTTCTTGTAAACTTTTAAGAAAAAAAACAACATTAACCACTACATTAGCATAGCAGTTGACACCAGAACTGTTTTCAAACTGAAATCCAACAACATTTTCTCCACAATTCTTTTTCTTCCTGTTTTCAATTACAGTTTTCTCTACTTTTTGTCTTTTTGCAACTACCTCACTACAATTATCCTCATTTCTTCTTTTTCGGCCTACCACACGTTTTTCAAACAGAGGATATTGAGGCAAATGTGGAGCATACTCTCTTCTTAACCTATTGTATTCTTTAACACAATCTAGATCGGCAGAAATCTTTGTCTCATCACACGCAATCAAGTACAATCCTGATAAAGTTCTGACTCGAGATAATGCCACATATGCCATACCCTCTTTAAACACAGATCTTCCAATGTTCACCAATGCACTATCTACACTTAAACCTTGAGATTTATGAATTGTCACTGCATACGCCAAACAAACAGGAAACTGTTTTCGGCGAACATATAAGTCTTTTACAAGTAAAAATCTAGCAGAACAACGACTTATTTGTTGTACTTGTTCAATGCCATCAAATTTTATTTTTAAAAATTCAATTCCATCTCTATTTCTGTAATTCACAAAATCAACAACATAACCCATTGCTCCATTTACCAGACCGCTTTCAACATTTAAATTCCTTCTCAAAATGATACGACAATTTAAACACACATTCAGAGTCTTTTCAAAACCAGCTGTTTTTGAAATACTTTTCTCCAATGAATGCAATTTAGTTTTCAAATTTTCTGACAAAACAATTGTTGCACCCATATGCTCTATTTTATCTATTGCTTCCAGTTTCACAATCTCTTCATTTTCTAAGTCTAACATTTTTTGATTGAAGATGGAACATTCTTGCAGAGTTGGCATCAAACATATCCCAGATTTCTTCTCAGTCATTTTTTTAAAAATATTCTCTGGAAGAATGTTTTCATTTGCATACAAATTTGAAATTAATCGACTATGCAAAGCTTTTTTCCCTTTCTCAGTCATTTTTCCAATTCTTACATCTTGTAGAATATTTTTATAATCTTCATCCTTGGCCTGTCGCATATTTTGAAGCAGTTCAGCATATTTAAAATTTAGCCATATATTAACATTTCCAATGCTTCCAAGGGACTTCCTGGTATCTTCATGCGTGAGCATTTTAAACACTGGTTGTCCTTTTACTGGAGTCAACTGCAATAGATCTCCAAAAACAATAATGTGTTTTCCTCCAAATAACACATCATAGTCTGTTTTAAGAATTTCTTGCATTCTCAAATGCACAAAAGCAAGCATTAGATTTGAGACCATGCTTACTTCATCTATGATAAGAAGTTTCATTTTCTTCAAGACTCTTGAAACTTCAGAACACGCATCTCCAGATAGCTTGTTGTAATGCAATTTATTATCATGTTCAACTGGCAGCATCAATAAACGATGTAGAGTAATCCCTTTAATGTTATGTGCTGCCAGACCAGTTGGAGCAGTTACAACACAAGACAGTGGTGAATCAGTCCTTTTCTGCAGATAACTTGCAACGGCTTTAATTAGAAAACTTTTTCCTGTCCCCGCTTCTCCACTTACATACAGTCGGACAGGGTCAAATAATATACATGAGCACTCTTTTTTCTCATGTCTGAATCCATGTTCAATCTGCTCTGTGACTTCATCATATATCTTTTTCTGCTCAATGTTTAGTTGCGTTACCAAATCTTCTAAGTTAACTCCATCCTCTTGAGCTTGTTCCATAGCTCTTTCCACCTCATCCATGGCAGTGGCAGCTTCATTTTGGATAATTGGTCCTCCTAGTGGATCCTGGCTCAATGAAGTAGAACTCTGACTATCTTGAGAACTGTTTCTAGCTATCTCTTCAGCAATTGTGGTTTCTTGCTCCATTTCTTCATTCAACATTTGCAGATAATTTAGAAAAATAGGACATTCTATGGTATCCTTAGTTGCATTAAAAGAGTCTTCATAACAGAGAAAATCTCCAAGTAGTTCCTCTTCTGTACGCCATGGCTTAAAGAGTTGCAAAAGAGCTAAATAGTAAAATTCTCTTTTGTCTGGAACTTCACAACTCAATTTTCGATGATTAATCAAATGGCCTTTTTTCTGCTTCACTAGACATCCTTCATAGCCAATGAGTGCATATTTTCCATTATTGATATCTTCTGTGATGTTCCTCTTATAACTGTAGTTTTGAAGAACTTCATACAAACATGTGTTCTCAAGGTGAGTACTTCTATTTGGATAGTATGTATCCAACATATTTGTCTTCAAAATATCTGTACTGTTTGGTTCTTTTTCCGCCAAATATTCAATTTCTTGTACAGATTTCAAAACTCGGTTTCGTGTTGCAGCAAGACCAAGACTCACCCAAATGATTGTTCTTGATTTGGCATAGAGACTTGCTGATGATAACCGATCAGAACATTCATATGCTCCAATTTCTCGATGCGACAACATCTTCAGACTGAAACTGTATAATTTCTTGCTTAGACTCTTTTCATGTGAAATGTCCTCCCACATTTCCTTCAGTTCTGTCTTTTCTTTTTTGGTGATGTAAGATGTCACATATCGAGCCACAGCAATAGAGTTGTCAGCAACGAACTGAATATCCATGTTAGCATTCCACATGGACAAAATCACTGGGTTGTAATCGTTGATGTACTTAGATTCTTCATTTCTTTTCAAATTATATGTGTTTTTGGGAGATTTTCTCGTCACAGTATGTCGTAGAGATGACATCAAATTATTTACTCTTCCTTTAGAAATCACTGGTCGAGGAAATGCAAAACGACATTTCGTGTAGTACTTTTCCTTGTTTTTAAATTTTCGACGACAGTACTTTCCACAACGATGAGATTGAAAACGTAAAACTTGTTGCCTTAAATTGTTTTCTTCAGTAGATTTTGGAACAGCACATGTTGAATACTCTTCAATGAAACTCATCACTGTTTCATCTGAATCTGATCCAAATTTGGGTGCATCTTTAATCCACAACAACATATGTATATGAGGAGCACCTCTCGCTTGATATTCCTTCCTCCAAAAGAAATCCAAAACCTCTCCAAGGGGAGGATTTTTTTTGTTGGTAATAAAAGACATCATAGCTTCAAATCTATGATTAAAATATCTGCAAACATTCACTGGATCTAAAGAACACAGTTCTCCTGGTGTTTTCAATTCTATATTTGGTATGTTTTCATTTGCCTCTCGTAGAAATTGAAGTAAATCGTCCCAGGCATACTCAGCACAGCTAAGAGTGAGGAACCATGTAGGAGTTCCTAAGTTTCTTAGCATACATTTCAATTCTCCATGACGACGAAACCAATACTCGTTGGTTCCACGTTGACATGCCATGAGATTGATTAGCTGAGATTCCAAAATACTGTCTTGCAGATTAACTTTCTCCATAAAGTCCCTTGCACATACATTTTGCAAATGAGGTCCACTTTTTAATATATGATTAACTGCATAAGAAAGCCCAGACAAATCACTTTCAAACAGTAGATGAAATAAATATGGAATGCATTGACGAAACCTTGGATCTTCTGCATATAATCTTAGAGTCCGGTATTCAGCTGCAGGAATTTGAACTGGTCGATCATCATATCGTCCACCACAACCTGTTGGAAATAATTGTGGAAAACAACGAGCTTCCAAACTTTCTTCCCATACACTAATGGGACTTCCTTTTGCTGCCTTCATTTGAAACAAGTCAATTGCATTTCCCATTACTTCTTTGGAATGCAAAGGATGAACAGTATAATGTTCATATATTTCTTCAGTTCTAGACACATCAACTTTTTCAATTTGACCAACTGAAGAATCACTATCTTCTTCTGTAGCTGTTTCCTCTACTCCAACACTTACATGTTTGTAGTACTCATTGTTTTTAACTAAATACAACGTTGCCTTCTTGACTTTTTTAACATCCACTAAATCTTGCCAAATTTTCTTACTCTTTGTTGGAACCCCATTAACTAGAATAACTAAAGGATCTTCTTCTACTCTTTCTACACCAATTGTATTAATATTTTTCTTTACATCTAGAGGCAAATAAACAACTCTTCCCTTTAATCCTCTCAGTAAATCTGATGGAGGCAATTTCCCTGTCTTAGGCTCCATGCGAACAATAGCCTGAAAAGGATGGACACATTGAATCAAAATAGATTCATAAGTATTTAGATCCATCAATTCAGAAGGAATATCTATCAACTGAAGATTATTATAAACTGCTCTTGCAGGCATTCTATTTTCATTTAATTTTTTCAAACAATAAGTGCAAATACGCTGATCCAAACTCAAATCAAAAGAATTCTCCACCAACAAATAACTTACAAAATCCTCCCATTCACTATTATTTTCCAATTCACTTTTTGCATATAAATCAACTAACCTAGTCTGAATTTTATAATGAGTCCGTCGACAACACACACAAGTTACATTAGGCCTCTCACTTGATTTCACCTTAAACTTGATAATTTCCTCATCAAACTTTTCAATACTTGAAATTTGTCCATTATCTTCTGCATTACCATCCATTACTATATCTATTTCTACACTGTCCTCTTTGTTCCCAAAATAACAAAACTCAATTTCTTCACAAATAGTCTTCACATCCACTTCAGATCCATGCAAAAGAGCACTATTTAACTGTTTAAGCTTAAGTGCAGGACTTTTTGCATAATACAACTTCCTCACTAATTTCCTTACGTTATTATGATGCACTGCTAACATCCTAAAATGATGAAAAACACTCCGACAAACTTTTCTAGAAAGACATGCTAGTGAATGCCCTTGCAAACCTGTGCTTTCTCTCACTCTGCAAGGATCTAACTCTTGCAGGATCTTCATTTTTTGTTTGAGACTTTTTTTACTATATGTACGTAAGAAATTTCGAAGCAAATCAATTGATTCCTGTCGCACACTACAAATACTACTGCATTTCCATGTGTACACTGGACCCTTAGTACGTCTCCCTAAAACTTCATCAGCTAAGACCTCTTCTGCATCTCTAGATACAAGTTTCTCTTTTTCCATCACACAACTATCTTTCACCTCATATGCACGACCACTGGTGTCAACTGCATGCACCAAATCATTTTCCTGAAAGTAACTCTCCTCATTAAAAAAAGGCTCAGAACTTGAACTATGCATCCATTCACCAGAAAATACTTCACAAAAATTACTCCGATTAATAATTCTTTTCCATCTACTGTTCGATTTGAAAACATCCATTGCCTTATTAAGTATCCTAATTCTATTGATTATTAAAATAAATAATTTTTTCTTAACTTCAAAAGCCTGATCAACAATCTTTTCTACACTTTTCTTTTTCTTGTAAAAAGCAGCTTTTAGTTTACTTTTCTTTTCATTTTTTAGCAAATTTAAAACTACCCTATTGCGAAACATTCGCCTACGAATGTCCCTAAAAACATTTACCCTTCTATTGCTAACCATTCTCTTCTCTCCTGGTCCAATGGAAACATTTTTTGTGGGCTTCTCTTTCCTTTTTAGATTTGTTGACTTTTTCTGTATATTCACATTAGCAATTTCATTTTTTTTCCTACGACATATGTTGCGAAGAAAAGACTTAATTGGCTTACCAGAAGCTTTTCTGGTGTTTTTTGAAGTAGTTGTTGAAGAGGATTCCATAAACTCTGTTGTTGATGTTCTCCTTTTCCGTATGGTATTTTTGATATTTCTTTGCCTTGAAGGCATTTTTGCTTCCTTTTCAGAAGTTGATTTGAATCTGTTGTTCTGTTAAAAAAACACATGAAAGACCACTATTAGCAAACAACAAAGTAATGTTAAAAAGCAAACAATATAAACAATAAATTGCAACATATTTAAGTTTATACAATAGCAACACATGGCTTTATTTTTAAAGGCCTTGCGCCACCAGTGCGTCACTTATTACCCATGTTTAAAGTCAAGCATCAGCTGCACATGGCATTCATAAATAAGGGCCAAATGCAAATACCAATCAATTGCACCCAAAAATCGATTTTTCAATAACATGTAAGAAACACTGCGCAAAACCTAAGTACAACCACTCAATATCATCAAACAAAGTCAGGGTCTGATTTATAAAGGCCTTGCGCCACCAGTGCGTCACTTATTACCCATGTTTAAAGTTTTGCATCGGCTGCACATGGCAATCATAAATAAGGGCCAAATACATATACCAATCAATTGCACCCAAAAATCGATTTTTGAATAACATGTAAGAAACACTGTGCAGAACCTATGTACAACCAATCAATATCATCAAACAAAGTCAGGGCCTTATTTATGAAAGCCTTGCGCCACCAGTGTGTCACTTATTACCCATGTTTAAAGTCATGCATCAGTTGCACATGGCAATCATAAATAAGGGCCAAATACATATACCAATCAATTGCACCCAAAAATCGATTTTTCAATAACATGTAAGAAACACGGCGCAGAACCTATGTACAACCAATCAATATCATCAAACAAAGTCAGGGCCTTATTTATGAAAGCCTTGCGCCACCAGTGCGTCACTTATTACCCATGTTTAAAGTCATGCATCAGCTGCACATGGCAAT